>NC_090923.1:1454309457-1454612487 GCF_040938575.1 Ambystoma mexicanum | reverse complement strand
TTTATGTAGTAAAACCCCCAAGACAATACGTGCTTATTGTTTGGGGGATAGTTTCTGTTAATTATATCAAACTAAAATGTATTGAAATTCGAAGTAAGTGATACTTCCCAAAGTGTAAGATCCTGGAGAGACATGCAGTCAAGCTGGGTCCAAAGTTACTTTCTAGAGCAACCGACCATTCGCATAGAAAAGGCGTGAAACATGTTGGAGGAGTTAATGGACGTCATTAGAGCAACCGACCATTAGCATAGAAAAGGCGTGGAAAATGTTGGAGGAGTTAATGGACGTCATTAGAGCAACCGACCATTAGCATAGAAAAGGTGTGATACATGGTGGAGGAGTTAATGGCCCTCATTAGAGCAACCGACCATTAGCATAGAAAAGGTGTGATACATGTTGGAGGAGTTAATGGCCCTTATTAGAGCAACCGACCATTAGCATAGAAAAGGTGTGAAAAACGTTGGAGGAGTTAATGGACGTCATTAGACCAACCGACCATTAGCATAGAAAAGGTGTGATACATGTTGGAGGAGTTAATGGCCCTCATTAGAGCAACCGACCATTAGTATAGAAAAGGTGTGATACATTTTGGAGGAGTTAATGGCGCTCATTAGAGCAAACAACCATTAGCATAGAAAAGGTGTGATACATTTTGGAGGAGTTAATGAACGTCATTGGAACAACGGACCATTAGCATAGAAAAGGTGTGAAAAATGTTGGAGGAGTTAATGGCCCTTATTAGACCAACCGACCATTAGCATAGAAAAGGTGTGAAACATGTTGGAGGAGTTAATGGCCCTGATTAGAGCAACCAACCCTTAGCATAGAAAAGGTGTGATACATTTTGGAGGAGTTAATGGCCCTCATTAGAGCAAACAACCATTAGCATAGAAAAGGTGTGATACATGTTGGAGGAGTTAATGGACGTCATTAGAGCAACGGACCATTAGCACAGAAAAGGTGTGATACATGTTGGAGGAGTTAATGGCCCTCATTAGAGCAACCGACCATTAGCATAGTAAAGGTGTGATACATTTTGGAGGAGTTAATGGCCCTCATTAGAGCAAACAACCATTAGCATAGAAAAGGTGTGATACATGTTGGAGGAGTTAATGGACGTCATTAGAGCAAACAACCATTAGCATAGAAAAGGTGTGATACATGTTGGAGGAGTTAATGTACCTCATTAGGGCAACCGACCATTAGCATAGAAAAGGTGTGATACATGTTGGAGGAGTTAATGTACCTCATTAGGAGTGTTCCAGTCTGGGAAAAATGCTGGGAAAACGGCTTGTAATACCGGATCTGGCATTTTTCCCAGACCGGCACACTCTGACTTTGCCAGTAAGGGCAGTGAACTACTGGCACGCCTGACCTGCAGGGAGTTCATGCCCCTCCCGGCAAAGAATTGCCCCTATGACCAGCAGCATTACTAGCTGTGTGGGTGATAGGGGAAAGCCCATTCCATGGACTCCTACGGGACTCCAAGGAATGTGAACTCATCGCCGTTACCGGTAACCCTTACCGGCAGACTCGTAATGAGGGCCATTGATGACTTGCAACATTTGCATTCTTGCCGACCCTACTGATTTAGGCAGTTGGCGCCTTCCTTTAAAGTAGTCCCACTGCCTACAGATACTGGTAACAGATCCCACAGTGTTTTTGGTATCCACAAAGAGAAATAACTATTGGTTACATTGGTACTGCATGCTCTTCCTTGAATGGTCTGTGGTATGTGTGTTCAGAATATTGAGTTGTACAAAGATGATAGAAGTTGGTAGGCATTTAAATATTGCCTGGTACATTCTTAACACCATTCCCTTCTCTCCCCCTCCCCTCCTCCCCCGTGCTTCCTCTCCCATAGCAGAAGAAGGCAAGGGGGGGGGGTCGTTGGTTCTCTTCCCGGGATTATACAGTGCAGTCAGCACGGTCCAATCTTGTGGAACTCGCACTGATATTGCAGTGGCGGAAAACAAGCCCCAGTCGCACCAATGAACGATTCGAGACTGGGTCTGCCTTTTCCTGCCCTGTCTGTAACCCTTTGTATCTCTCTCTGCATGTCCTTCCAAGTGCTTGTGCAGCCAGGTTTGGGCTGCGTAAAACCCAGCACGTACACATACAAAAGAGTCATTGCGATATAAATAAAATATCATATCATATCATTGCAAAGATCGGGGTGCACCCTGCTGGCCACATTTTTATATTCCGTCCGTTTTCGCTAAGTTTTTCATTTTTTCCAAGGTCAAACATATGAGTAATATTGCGTTACAATTCTGTTTGTGTGTTGAGCTAACAAAATTCCATTATTCCCATACTATTATTACTTTTGCCAGTTTTAACATTTTTCTATCTCTAAATAAACATTTTAACAGGACCGTGGGCGGTTCTTCTGTTTAACAATAAAAAAATGAGACAGTAATTCCATTACTGCAAGTTTGTTGGTAAGGTGAAGGATTTAGCTCCAGCAAAAAGCAGGAGGTAAATCCTTCTCCTTACTGGCAAAAATTGGCAAAATCAGCAGAAACTGTCAGAAGATGGTGATTACCACCGCCCTACCACCACTTGTAATACCGCTGTAAATCTGTGCGACCTAGTGGCCATAACGGTAATCGATTTTGGCAGCGATTTGGCAGGTTTACAGGCTCATTATAATGCTGGCGCTATATGTTAACAGTATTACCACCACTTTTACCATTCTACCAGATTAGGATGCAACGGTATTACTGTCTGCAGAACTACCACCAATGTTAATACCATTGGCGGAATTAACGCCAACAGATTTAATGCTGGCGGTATTACCGCCAAATTCAACAAAACGGTGTTACGGCCGTATTACAAGTTGGAAAATGGCAGTAATACTGTTGAAATTGAGTAGTAATAGCACCAAAGTCACAGTGGATTTACCTCCACCTAAATGAAAATATAGGTCATGGAAATTAAGCCAGAGGTGCACCCACTCCAATCAGGAAGGGTACATTAGGCCGACACCTTCCCCAAACACACATTCCAACACCATCATGTTGCCACAGGCTTCCGTGTAAATGGACATGCAGCTGCTCCAGCTCGGCCTTGAGTTGCAGGGGCTGGAAGAGAAGGACGCAGAGAAGAGGAGAAGAGGAGTGCGAGGAGATGACATGAAGGTCGAGTACCCATACCCCGGACCAGGCCCCCACCCTGGACCTTGACAGACACCCAGCTAATCACCCTGTACCGGCTGAACAAGGAGACCATTGCTGAGCTGCTCACTCTGATCCAGGATGACATAGAGAGCAGGATCAACATCAAGACAGCCTTACCTCCACTATTAAAGCTTGTGTTGTTCTGCATTACCTGCCAACTGGCACCTTCCAGCACACCGTGGGCATGCTGCACAGCATGTCCCAGTCCACATTTTCCAATGTGCTCATGCAGGTGCTGCAAGCACTCCTGGGACATGTCTCCCAGTACATCTCCCTTCCCACTATCCCGACACAGGTGAATGCCTTGAAGGCACGTTTTTATGTAACTGCCCACATGCCCAACGTCATTTCTGCTCTGAACTGCACCAATTTGGAGTTGGTGGCACCCCAGGATTCTCAAGAGGTATATTGCAACCGAAAGCAGTACCACTCCCTGAATGTCCAGGTCACCTGTAATCCTGACCTCCTCATTACACACTGATGTGCCCGTTTCCCTGGTTCCGCCCCTGATGCTTTAGTCCTGCGGAACAGCACACTGTCGGGATACATGGAGCGGCACAGAGCAAAATAGACATACCATGTGAGGGGGGGTTACCATAACTGAACAATGCATGCCCTGTCAAGGCCCTGCACATGCAGGATCTGCCCCCACACTGCCACACATGAGAGACTACAACCCACAGGACTAGGACATGAGTGCCAATGCTGCAGTAAATCGCTAATGCATAAACGCCCAACAGGCTATCAACACACACATAGGACTACAGGAACCACAATGCAACATTTCACATCCCTTTATATGAAACTACATGCTATAACACTGCAACAAAGGAATGCGACACTGGCAGGAGTAATGCATGTACTCAGGTGATCATGAATGTGAAGCCATTGTGGAATAGACGTACATAACCTGCACTAGTAGAACTAAACACCCATGGGTGGCAGATCTCTTTCCTCTGCAAGTGCCTGCCTCTGAAATGGCCTCCCTGCCACTCTCTGCCTTGAATCGGACCTCCTTAAGATCCGGAAGCTCCTTCAGACCTTCCCTTTCTCCTCTTCCTTCTCTCTGCCTCTCCCCTGCTAACCTTTCCCCGCCTTCCTTTTCTCTCTGCCTTCCCTCTGATATCCTTCCCTTCCTCCTGCTTTACTTTGACTGGCTGCCTGGTGCTCCTCTGAGTCATATAGGACACATGCACCGCCCTGCCCAGTCCCTAGCACTTGCCTTCGGGCCCTCCTGCACGGCCGACTGGCCTTCCTTGCACTTCCCGGGCATGCTCCCCTTGGAGGCCCTGCCTTCCTGCACTTAACCCAGGGCACTGTTCCACTGGGTGCACTTCTCCCCCTTCTACTCCCCTGCACTTCTTGTCTGCGCATTTGCATGATCCTAATGATTTTATTTATTTTACATTTTTAAATGATACTAGGCCTAGTAAGATCGTTTGTCTTGTTATCCCCTGTTTTGCCCCTCCCTTGTTGCGCCTTGAAATACTTGCATTTTGGCGCATTATAAATAACCTATCAATCAGGGCATATGCATGGGAGCAACGCACAGGTACCGTGGCATGCTGCCCTGTCAATCACAGACCCTGAAAGTGACGGGTGCTGGCTGTGCATAATGTTCCATGACAGGGCACATGTACCCCCTGAGTGAAAGACTCCATATGCAAATACTGGTATGGTTGTCAGGGACATGGGAAGGCATGGAACAGAATTCAGACTAGGTAATAGGAAACTCAGGCATGGGAGAGTACCGACGGTGGCAGGGTGTTGGGGAAAGAGTAAAATGCTTTCATTTTTCCTTAATGGTCTTTAACAGAGATCTGCAGATTTCTATGCTCAAAATGGAGGATGGAGCTCTAACCCAGACCAAGATGGAGGACTAGGTCAACAGTGATCTAATTTGGAATGTGGAGGGCAGGTTGGATGTTTAGTTTTCAAATGCCTTTCATCATTTTCCCTGGAAGAGTCAAGACATGTATTTATGAATTCCACCGTTGAGGCCTAATTTTAGACTGAACTTGAAACCTTTGAAGCTCAAAACGTTTGGGAAGGAGAACTGCTGAAGGACAGAAAGGATTGGTGGGAGCCCTGTGCTTAGGAGAGCCTTCAGCTCTTGAAAGTTAGAAGTTTTAATATAAGCTTAGTGAAGCGCATAGCAGGTCAACAGCAGGCAAGAAACTGTGGTGTTTGGAGAATGTATATTTGGAACGTTTGAATCTGTAAATATTTAATAGGAATGCATTCTGAAAAGTGCGCTGAGAAAACTGCATGTCCTTTTGTTTAAGCTGCGCCCCTTCCATGCTGCAACTAGTTACTGAGGTTATAGAAAGGCCTCTGAAATACTATTTGGCAGAGGCGTTGCTAGGGGGGGGAGGATTAGGGGGCTAAAGCCCCGGGTCTTTTGGTTGTAGCCCCGGATAGAACCTCAGGGTCTACAACCAAAAGGCTAGCTAGCCCCGAGTCCCGACAATCCCGACATTAGTGTAGGCACAGATCTTTTCCAGACCTAGCAACACCCCTGCTATTTGGTTTCCTGCAGCGTTTGTAAATATTGCCCAGAGGCCTCATACTGAACTGCAGTCTGTTCGCAGCTTCGAGTGAGAGCCGCAGTGAATATAATAAAGGTAGTCACACGTAATTACGCGCAGCATTTGGGTAAAGATAAAGACTTTTAAGTTCTGCGAGATACCTTCTGATGACAGATACTCTCCGACATAGTTTTCAGATCAGCACCTTCCTGCCATCAACAAAGAAGGGTTTCTTTGAAGGTGTTCCTGCATAGCGAAGCGACGCCGGAATTTTTGTTTTTTTCAGAATTCTGGAAATTGTAGTTAGGTCAGAGGAAAAAACTTTCAATGCAAATCTTTATTTTAGTACAATTTATTGCTGAAGATTTGTTACCACTGAAAATAAGGCTTATTTTCTGCAAACATTTCAACTAGCTGGTGACAGGAACGCAGGCTACCCTGTCATTTATGAACAAGTTGAATTCACGTGTGAAAAAGAGGAGTATAGACATACATGAGCAGTACAGTGTATGCAAATTAAGACAAGAGCAAACAAGCAAGCACACATCTGTGAGAGCCAGTTTTGGGTACATTCATTTCTAACGCCTTGCAAGGGCACAGCTTAGGAGTAAAATACTTTGAGCTGGGTGCAGAGGAAACACAGCTAAAACTCAAGTTAGGCAGAGTAATTCAGATTTGAATTGTCTTTGAATGTAATGTAATAACACATGTTTAATTCCTGTGCAGGGCACAAGACAAGAAGTCAGAAGGCTCCTGTGTGGTTTGTTATTTTCTCCACTTCCCCTTTCCTCTCAGGGTGACCTGTAACGTACAGTGTATACAGTCTGTGGGTGCAGAGCGGTAAGAGAGGGACTGTTGGGTTCAGCAGGTCCCATGGAAGATGAGAAATCTAGACCCTGATAATAGTAAATCATGTTGTGTGATAATACTTGTGAACTGCATGCACAGACCTTTGCCCTTGCAGGTGAATCTGGGTACCCCCTTCTACCATGGCTGATGACACCAGTGCCAAATGCAAAGATGTCACAGGAAGTGACCTACGGGGCACACGTCAAGACCAGGCTCTGCATCGAGCCACCCTTCCACCTGTTGAAGGCTCAGTTCCGGTGCCTACACCATTCTAGAGGGCCCCATTGTACAGGCCAGGGAAGGTGGGACAACATTTGCATCAGGCGGAATGCTCTCCAGCCCCCTGATGAGGATATGCCACCCCCAAAAGAGGAGGACGCCCTACCTGCAGATGCTGTGCTGCCATGCAGTAAGCGGGAAGAGGGAAGTGATGGACATCTGGTTCGGCAAGAACTGATTGACATTTTCTTTAGATGACCATTGAAATGCACTTGCCACGCACCTCTCTATATAGTCACAGTATTGCTTGATATTGATGTGCAAGTGCAAACAACCCTCCCTAAAATCCCTCTCTGAACACCATCCCCAAAACACAATCCCCCAAACACCTTCCCTAACTAAACACCACCCGCAACACACAATTGCATTGTCTGACAGTTACTTACGGTGCACCTCTTGGGATTCAGGTGGTGCTGTGAGCTGCGCCTTGGAGTGCCAGGTTGTGAGTCCTCTGTGGTTAGTAACAGAGTTGGAGGGCCCTGACCTTGAATAAAGATATACTCCAGGGTGAGCTGCATGCACTGATTGAGGGTCTCAGCAGAGGCTGATGTCACCTCTGTGTGCTTTCACACTCTGACCAACTGTGGTCATGGCAGCAGTGGCCTGGCTGAGGGAATGGGACATTTGGCAGCTACACCCCTGCAGGTAGTCCTACATGGCCTGCATGTGTTGGACCTGCTGGCCCGCTAGTGCCTCAATCGATGCCTGGCACTGCTCAATGGCATCTATCCTCGAACATACAACCACCATATTGTGTACAGGCAGAGGTGGTGGGCTGTGTGAAGGGTTTGGGCTGAAGCATGGGGAGTGGAAGCCCATGTTCTGATCCTCCTCCTCGTCGGTGGTATGGACAATGCCTGTGCCTCGAGGGTCTGGTGACTGGTACGAATACTAGTGCCCTGACGTGTTACACCCAGAGCAGGGACTGCAGCAGTGTGTTCTACCACAGGTGCTGGCTTTGGCATGGCAGTGGCAGCTTCAGTGGCAGCTGTGCCACCTGCAGGCCACTGGAGGGGCCACTGTGAACTACTGTGGGGATGGTTTTGTCCTCCAGTCCTGCTGGAGCTTTCACTGCAGTGGCATGTGGTGGTGGTGGCCTTAGTGACTTGCTTCGCCACTTGCTCCCACTGCCAACGGGTCTGGCCTGTGCAGGGGGTGGAGGTGGATGGGGTGCACCTCACTGAGGAAGTCCAACAAGGCCGAAACATGTCTGGGGTTGCTTGGTTTTCTGTGCAGAGGGGACCTGGCCTAGCAGTTCGGGTTGGGCTGCTACCTTCGGTGGCGGCAGCTGCTGACTGATTTGTACATGGCTGGTCCCCTTTTGCAATGGCGCAGACGGGCTAAAAAACGGTGGTGTGGAAGGTTGCCCAGAGCAATTGCCAGTGGTTTAGATTCATTTGAAACCTTCCACCCATCACTTTTGTGGTCAGTCAGTCATCTTGCAGACATGTCAGGAGGCTTGCAAGACACACATGCAACATTCAGTGTTTACTACATAAGCACGTTTAGTATGATTGGCATGGGTGGTATTGGGGCAAGGAGAGCTGCTACTACTTAGCGGAGGTAGTGCCTGCTGAGGGTGTACACAGTACATGCATGTGCATATTGCCTGGTGGCCTGTCAAGGCGGCTTGTTGCTGTGGGTGTGGTGGGGCTTCACTTGTCAACATGGTCAATCATGGCACACATGGGTGCTTCTCATGTTTCCATGTGTTGGCATGCACATTTCACTAACCGTGCATGTGCATTTCTACATTGCCCTGGCTCTCCTAGCAGATGTGTATACTCAGTGTGCATTTGCTGTGATTGCCATGTTTTTGCCCTTTCCCTTGCCCACTGTGCTCATCTATGCTGGGTGACGCATGCTATTGGCCACTGCATTTACCTGTACGTGGGGACTGATAGACGTACCGCCATCGCTGTGGCTTCCTGCTCCAGCCTCTGCGCTCCCAATAGCATCTATGCCCTCCATTTGGAGGATTGAGCTGGCCTTCTCCTTTCACGGCATGAGGGTGAGGAGTTTCACAGTGCCACCTCCTTTGTCAGAACATTCCCTCCTGTGGCATGCGATGATGCTCCGGACACTGGACTGTAAGTCATTCCAGCACTTGTGGCAGTCCTCCCCATCGTGTGGAACATTGCCCACCGCCGTCACCTTATGCTTGATGGTTCCCCATATCGCCGTCTTCCTCAGTGCAGAGGTCTTCCTCTGCCTGCTGCCAAACAGCTCGTCAGCACGCTGTAGGACCTCATCTGCCAGGACATATAGCTTGGATTCCCTGGATTTGGGCTTCCTTAGCCAGAGGTCTGGGAGACGTCCCTTTGCTTTTTCCTGAGACATGTGGGATCTGGATGATTGCTTTCTGGATGGCAACAGGAAATGGGAAATTTAGAGTGGATTGAGTTTTTAAAGATGGCCATCGCTTTGCTTTCTGTTCGGTGTGACATTTTCCGCCAGCGACTGCTGGATGTGGTGGTGGCGGTAAAGGTAATACTGTTGCATTTGGACGGTATTTCCACCCAATCACCATTGTCAACAGTAATACCACTAGACCGTATTACTGTTACTGCCGAGGAGGGTGCACGCGCCTATGTGGTCATGATACAGCAATAATGCCTCGGGTCATCCTGGCGGTAACAGTGATACTGCTGGTGCAGAATTACCACTGCATTACTACCAAACTCATGATTAGCCTGTTACTACCAAATTACCACCAAACTCGTAATGAGGGCCATAAGCATATAAGCATTTTTGCATATAAGTATTTTAATACACTTGTACATCGAACAAAAGAAGTATTGTTGTATACATTTCAATTATAATTTGGAATTACACCACTCAAGATTGGCTCTGTAAACAGCGGAAAAGTGTGCCCAAATACAACCTGTGGTGAAGGAAGTATTTTTCAAAATTAGGCAAGTTTGCAAACCCAAGCTTTCTGCAAGCATTGTCTCAATGCATTCTTGGTTTACTGTAGCATAGGAGCCTCAAACAACAGCAAACATTCTATTTTCTTACATACCAACATTCTGATGCACCTGGGAGAGAGATTTCGTCTGCGAAACCGGGAAAAAATAATGTTCCTATTGGGGTTAGAATTATTTTAGTTGGGAGAATGTGAAAAATAGCAATATTTTTAATTGAAAAATCAGGAGTCTCGCACCTGAATTGGGAGGTTTGGCATGTATGGATTTTGACTAATAGTGGAGGTGAGGGGGAACCGGCATTCTGAAACAGAACAACATCAGATCCTCATGCCGCCTTCATCAACCTAACCTGATTATTTGTAACTTTGCACACTCAATGACAGGCTGGTGATGTGCAGAGTGAGGAAAACGGAAGTATAAGCGTGCCGGGCAAGATTCACATTCTAAACTGGGAAGGAGGTGGAGAGCACGGAAGAGATGAGTCACTGCACTTCCTGGTTGAATTGGTAACATGACAGGGGCGCAGGGACGCAGGTCGCCACATCCATCAAACGTTGAGCCTCCCTCTCTGAAGGAGGATTATTGCCTAGCGTGAGTTCGGCTTCAATATGCAGCGTGGCTCACATGCACAGACGCTAATTGGCAATGTTGAACACCTTTGTCAGAAAGCTTATATTTGATGCAACCCAAACAGTTGAACCCCACTGTCTTAGGGATCAGTGACTAAACAGAACTAATCAGCTCTAGGAAATTCAGCGCAATAGTTAAAAACTGTTCTTATTCAAGAATAATAATTAAGAGTTCCTGCGCACCCTTGGCAGAGGAAGGCTATACTGGGCTGACAAAGGAGGAATTTAGTGTTGAGGGAAGAAACTAAGATAGAAACATTATTATTATAATTATTATTATTATTATTGTTATTATGTGTGTATTTATTAAGTGCTGCCCTAGCTTTAGGTTCCTCCAAGCGCTTTACAAATCATAGCGGGGGAAGAACACAATGAGGAAAGCAGAGATAAAGGCAGCAGGGAGCTGTTTGTTCAACACCAGGTTTCTCGCTCACTCCGACCCATAGTTTCGAAGAAATAAGTTGCTATTAACACCGCAGGATGTAAACTCGCTTTGCTCGGGCCTTTTAACTCTAGACATGGACCGCTACCACCCGGTACTTCCCTAGGAGAACTTGATTATGGGTGCATTAAATACAATAGATAACACAAAGGGATAATATCACATAATTCGCTGATGCAAACTTCAGATTAAGAACCAATGGGAAAAAAACACATTTTGATGCATTGCTAATACAACAAAAGTAAAATCAATCTTCCGTAAATCAGTATAAATCCATAAATGCATGAGGACTGTTGTCAAGCATTTCAATCTACCTGAATGCCCAAAACAAATCTGATTCAATCCACGAGAAACAATGTCCAAACCCTCCCAAATATTTGATGTCGAGGTCCTTCAGACTGCCACATTGGGTAAGAAGATTCTGGGCGCTCTCTAGAGAACATGCCAGTCTGCACAGTCCACCACATCCACATTCCAGCACCCAGAATTAAAAAGAAAGGGATCAGATCAAAACCAACATATACAAAGTCTTGGCAGTTTAGGAGAAGGGAACAGCATCAGATATTCCTGCAGTTGTAAGAAAAGGAAAAGCCTGCGACGCTACTCCGCAAACATTTTCTTTCTAAACGTTTTCTTTATAGCGAGGTAAGAAACATTGATGCTCCAATGCCATTTCCATACTTTATCCGTACATTCTACTTTCAACTAATTTTGATACAGAATGTATTACACAAGTCGGCAAACACTAAGCACGATCTGCAAGATTTGTCTCACATCTTGCCTAACATTCTAAGAAGGGAAGCATCATATGTCAGATACATTCAGAGCTCGAGAATACATCTCCGCATCAAGAGAAATAAGACACATCTCAGGTCCAATACACTGGGTAGATGTTCAGTGAGGTATACCTAGGGTCGATCTCCAAAGTTTCCCCTCCAGTGTATATAGCCCTTTGCATACAGGATGGAGTAATGAAATTAACCTTTTATAACAGGCTTAACACCGGAGACCCGTCTCTAAGCGCATGTCTAAGCTACCAAGGCAAGCGTTGCCCCTGAGCTATCCTCCTGGCCTCCCGTCCCATATTGAATCTCGCTTCCAAACCAGACATTATCATGGCCACTAGTTGTTGCTTATTTAACTTCATATAAACCCCTGTATATTTTGTAAAATATCTAATTCCAGCATCTTTTGTGGAAGCTTCATTGTTGAGTTGTTCTCATATAGCATCCTCCACCTTGGAGCCACACAATTTCACATGCAGATATACAAATGTCCTGACCTCCATAATCATATTTGCATTCAGCTCCCGGCTTTGTATTGTTTGGAACTGAAATGCATCATCTTAGTGTTCTCAAAATGAATTTCCTGAGAATTAAGGCGGGCATATTCTTACAACGCTGTCAGAGATTGTTTTAGGCCCAGAGGGGTTTGATCTAAAAGCCCTGTATCAGTGACATAACCCAGCCAAGTAAAATGAATCCGACCTAAGTTCAGGGGGTGCTTACTAGACGAAAAGGCATCCCAAAGATCAGAAAGACACAATTAAACAAGGCAGGAGCCAGAACGCATCCTTACTTCAAGCCAACGTTTGTTTTGAATAATTTGTATAAAGTACCCCTCTGATTCTCATGATTTACTAGCCTTGGTCCCGCTGGTCGTCCTGGAGGATGCGCCCACAGATCGTGGGCACCATTTTTACTTCCGATATGGCCGGCGGAATCGCCACAGGCATTCCGGAATCTTGCGCTAGTGTTTCTTGGCCACAGAACGAAACGGTTTCCGCTTCCTGTCTGAAATATGCTGTGCAGTAATTGGAGGACCTCTCATCTCAACGCCTGGTATGGCGGTTGCCCTACCTTGCTCAGCGCTCCTTGTTCCTGGTTTGTTCTTTCCGTTTTCTTGCCTCCTGTGCTTCCTTGCCCTTTGTTCTCTTTGTTGTTCCCGGTTGGCCCCTTCTTGTTCCTTGTTCCTGCCTCTGTGCCCTGGCCTGCCTTTCATGTGCCTTCCTTGTGACTTCCTGCCTACTCCTTACCTTTCTTGATTCTGCCTTCCTGCTGGACCCTTGTCTCTCTCAATTGGAGCTTCGTCTGCACCGTTCCGTTTGTGGATCCATTCATCGAATTCCTTCTGTGGCAGGAACCAGCACAGACCTCAGGTTTTTTCTTTCCCTTTGGCGAAAGTTTTTTTCCTGTTCCTTGGATTTCTACTCCAGACTCCACCCCTCCTGAGAACTCCGACTATCGGGCAGGGTGGCGCCCGGATAGCCACGCTCTTTCCTTCATGACACCGGACCCGACAAAGGCTTCACAAGAGATCGTCTACCGCCAAGATTTCTCGCAAGGAGAGTCAGGTGAGCCAATCCATTGATGATACTGACAGTTTGAGATGCCAAGAGCCCATTATAGCTGAAGAGATGGAGCCCGTTCAAGACCTTCAACGTGGCATGCAAGAACTGTCCACAGAAATACAGAATGTTAAGGCAGAACACACCGCCCTTCACCAAATGGTCCTCACTTGTGATGTTCTCTCTCAATTGGAGCTTCATCTTGCACCATTCCGGATGTGGATACATTTATACTACTTCCTTCTGTGGCAGGAATTGGTACAGACCGCAGGTTTTTTTTTTCCCTTTAGGGAAGGTTTTTTTCCTGTTTGTGGCTTTCTATGCCAGCCTCCACCCCTCCCGAGAACTCTGACAATCGGACAGGGTGGCGTCCGGAGAGTCAGCACTTTCCTTCACAACACCCGGACCAGCAAAGGCTTCACAAGGGATCGTCTACATCCAACACTTCTCATAAGGTGAGCCAATCCATTGATGATACGGACACTAATGAAGACCTATTATTACTGTCATATCAATATGAAGCTGAATAAGCATGTTTAGAAGACACTCATGTATACCCCACTATGCAACTTGAGCAAAAGCCGATTCCCATCCACACTATCTTAGGCAGCCAAGAATTCAAAAAAGGCAACATAGACAGGTCTTCCTACCTCATTGCACCAGCAACTGAAGAGTCATAATATTATGGACAGTGGATGAACTGCATTGTGCATATCCACTATCCTTTGCCAGTCTCGAAACATGATTAAGAATTAACCCAGTATAGAAATGCCTTGGTGGCCTTCAAGTGTCTCGCTTGATGGACAACCAGAAGATACCCTCCCATTTATTACTCCCATATCCCACAGGAAATAAGATCAATACAGACACCTTTGGGCAGATTTGTGGCCCAGATGTAATCAAATGTACGACTCCTCATAGTTTAGCTGCTACTAACTCTATTCCATTCTACGCTAATCCTTTGCCCATTTTTGCATTAAAGTCTCCGCCTATGATTAGTAAAATGTTCGGTTGCGTTTAAGAAACCTGCAACATTATTCGTAAATATCGTCATCGGATACGAACTATCAGTCTCTCCTGGCGCATTATAAAAATAAATTACCACATCTCTGCGGCATCAAACAACTCCGCCGAACTCTTTAAAATCTGCAAGGAGCTGGCCAACCCTGTTGCAGTCTCTACCTCTCCTGTCCCCTCCCAGGCCCTCTGCACTGCACTGGCCTCTCACTTCATCTCTAAAACTCAGGACATCCTGTCTTCGCTCTCCTCCTTTCACCTCCCTCCCTCCCTACCCGACCCTTCCTCTGGCCCTTCTGCGGTCACCCCTCCTCCCTCTTTCTCTGCCTTTCCACCTTTCTCTGCTGACGAGGTTTCCAGACAAGTCCGATCTATGAAAGTCTCATCTAAACAGGTTCACCCCTGTTCCTCCAAAACTATCAAGGACCACATCGACTCCCTGGCTCCTGCCCTGGCTGACTTTTGCAACCACTCCTTCGCCTCTGGAGTCTTCCCTTCCCCCCTCAAGCACTCCCTTGTGCACCCTCTTCTCAAGAAACCCTCTTCCGACCCCTCCTGCCCGGCTAACTATCGCCCTATCTCAATCACTCCCTTCCTGGGCAAGCTCCTGGAGAAACTGGCCATCTCCCAGCTTAACCTCCATGCTGAATCTGTTGGTAGTCTTCATGACCATCAATCTGGCTTCAGAGCTGCCAGAAGCACGGAAACTGCTCTCCTGAACATCCGTGAAGACCTGCTCTTGAACCTCGATTCCAACACTCCGTGTGTTCTCATTCTGCTCGATCTCTCCTCTGCCTTTGACACTGTCAACCATGCCATCCTGCTCAACCGTCTCCGGGAAAACCTGGGTATCACTGGTCAGGCTCTGGCGTGGTTGACCTCTTTCCTTTCAAATCGACCCTCCCAGGTCCAACTGGGGTCCTTCCTCTCCGACATCTTTTTCTCCACCTGTGGTGTCCCCCAGGGATTTAATCTCTCTCCCTGGCTGTTCAACCAGTATCTGGCACTCCTTGCCCACCGCATCGCCGCTCTCTGCCCTAATTTCCAGTGCTATGCAGACGATACCCAACTCATCTTCAGGCTACCCTCAGCCTCCCCCTCTCCTTCCCTCATCTCTGACTGTCTGTCTGCTATCCAAGAATGGTGTGCCGCCAATGACCTCTGCCTTAATGCCAGTAAGACTGAGACTAAAAGACTAAAAAATTGTGGTGATTTCCTTGATATGAAGCTAGAGACCATCTTTATTTGAACTTCACTTTAATTGAATTTCAAGTTCTGAGAAATCACTGACTCACCCAGAATTGATGGGTGGGCTGTATATCGGGATCATGAATTTAGTCAGGTCAATCTAATTTGAGTCTATCATTTACATGTAAAACACAAACACTTCTACAATGCGATAAATGCCCTGATTGTGTTTTGAAAACCTTAGCCGTGGAGGAGATGACAGAACTCAGGTTTTTGTATTGGTGCATGCCTGAGTGAGATTAACATGTTGTTATATAGTTGGAGTAATCATGCAAGGTGATCTGGTGATGTCCAGCATTGAGGTTTAACAAGGGGGGTCCTGGGAGTCCCTCTGCCAGACATTAGTCCTGGTTGCGAGAGACTTACCCAGAGTCTTTAGCTCACTATCTTTCACACAGAAGAAATATCCCAAACATATCAGTCTTTGTCCTGCCCTGGGGCAGTCCAGCACCGAAATGCTAGGCAATTCTCCTCTGAACAAGAGTACCAACAGCATCCCAGACACGTGTTTCGGTCTGGTTGGACCTCATCAGTAGGGAGGAGCTGTGCCTCTCTAAGAATAGTGAGCAAGGGGTCCACGTCTGGATTCCCCTAGTAACTTAGGGTGAGATCCAAAGTTACTCAAATATGCAAATTAACAAGGGGGGTCCTGGGTGTCCCTCTGCCAGACATTAGTCCTGGTTGCGAGAGACTTACCCCGAGTCTTTAGCTCACTATCTTTCACAGAGAAGAAATATCCCAAACATATCAGTCTTTGTCCTGCCCTGGGGCAGTCCAGCACCGAAATGCTAGGCAATTCTCCTCTGAACAAGAATACCAACAGCATCCCCAGACACGTGTTTCAGTCTGGTTGGACCTCATCAGTAGGGAGGAGCTGTGCCTCTCTAAGAATAGTGAGCAAGGGGTCCACGTCTGGATTCCCCTAGTAATTTAGGGTGAGACCCAAAGTTACTCAAATATGCAAATTAACAAGGGGGGTCCTGGGAGTCCCTCTGCCAGACATTAGTCCTGGTTGCGAGAGACTTACCCAGAGTCTTTAGCTCACTATCTTTCACAGAGAAGAAATATCCCAAACATATCAGTCTTTGTCCTGCCCTGGGGCAGTCCAGCACCGAAATGCTAGGCAATTCTCCTCTGAACAAGAGTACCAACAGCATCCCCAGACACGTGTTTCGGTCTGGTTGGACCTCATCAGTAGGGAGGAGCTGTGCCTCTCTAAGAATAGTGAGCAAGGGGTCCACGTCTGGATTCCCCTAGTGACTTAGGGTGAGACCAAAAGTTACTCAAATATGCTAATTAACAAGGGGGGTCCTGGGAGTCCCTCTGCCAGACATTAGTCCTGGTTGCGAGAGACTTACCCAGAGTCTTTAGCTCACTATCTTTCACAGAGAAGAAATATCCCAAACATATCAGTCTTTGTCCTTCCCTGGGGCAGTCCAGCACCGAAATGCTAGGCAATTCTCCTCTGAACAAGAGTACCAACAGCATCCCCAGACACGTGTTTCGGTCTGGTTGGACCTCATCAGTAGGGAGGAGCTGTGCCTCTCTAAGAATAGTGAGCAAGGGGTCCACGTCTGGATTCCCCTAGTAACTTAGGGTGAGACCCAAAGTTACTCAAATTTGCAAATTAACAAGGGGGTCCTGGGAGTCCCTCTGCCAGACATTAGTCCTGGTTGCGAGAGACTTACCCAGAGTCTTTAGCTCACTATCTTTCACAGAGAAGAAATATCCCAAACATATCAGTCTTTGTCCTGCCCTGGGGCAGTCCAGCACCGAAATGCTAGGCAATTCTCCTCTGAACAAGAGTACCAACAGCATCCCCAGCATTTTCAGCAACCAATAAGCAAATACCTTAATGGCTGCTGCAGCACTCTCCCAGCAGTATTTTGCTGGCAGTGTTTTCCTCAAGGAGCATCTCCAAACAAAGTCCTTGTAGACTCTACATGAGCAAAATACATTCTGCACGCCAATGAAGATAGTGTATGCAAAATGCCACCTTCACTGTTGTGCAGAATGTATTTCACTCACAGAGGGTCTCCAATTATTTTCTCTGGAGACACTCCATGAGAAAAATGCATTCAGCAATCAGCACAGCAGTGACATGGCATTTACATAACGTTGCCTCCAAAGGTATGCCGAATGTATTTTGCTCACAGGGGTTTGCAAGTATCTCATTTCAAGAGGATCTGTGAGCAAAATAAATTCAGCAATCAGCACATCAGGGAATGTAGCATCCACGTAACATGCCACAACCAGTGGCATGCTACGTAAAAACCCCACCTTCACTGGTGTGCAGTATGTATTTTGCTCAAGGAGGGTCTCCAAGAATTTAATTTGGAGACACTCTGTGAGCAACATACAGTCAGCAATCAGCACCCCAGTGAAAGTGGTGTTTACATAGATTGCCTTAAGCAGAGGCACATTGTGCAAACACCACCTTCACCTGTGTGCAGAATCTATTTACATAATATTCCTCCAGCAGTATATTAAACATAATATGCTGCTGAACGCAATCTGCTTGTAGCAGTATATAATATACTACTTGAGGCACATTATGGAAATGGTGCAGCATTTTCCTCTAGACACATGCACATTTTCTGATCGGTTTAAATATTAAGCACATTAGAAAATGTGCATGTATCTATAGGAAAATGCCACACCAATTCCAGAACACACCTCAGGCAGTATATTACACTTTCATTTGAAGCAACGGGGGCAGGGACCACACGTTTCCAACATTGTGAACTATTTGCCTCTCAATTTGGCTTTGGCCGCACACTTGGGCCAGCTATTAGGTATTCAGCCGAATAGTAATTTCACTATTTGGTACACCACACATTTATACTCAATTTAAATGGGAGTGATACAGGACCCCATATTTTCCACTGCACCTGTATCTTTGTCACATTGGCATCCCCCACCCCCTTGGATCACATCCCCTTTGATTCCTGGAATTCTACCATAGATACTTTATGGGGAGAAGTTGGAGTTATCACAGGGCTCTACTTACATTTTAATTGTGGATTCTCATTTCTGGGGAATCATCTAGGACCCTCAATCTTGAGTTACTGCCTCAGCAAGGTCGTTTTCAGCTGGCTTAATGTAATCCAGTCTCCAGCATGACTTACTCCTCACTTCCTCAGAGGGTTCCTTTTTCCAGCCAGCATTGGAACAAGTCTCCAATTGGTTTGAGCTCCCTAGCCATCTTCTTCCAGTTGTATCCAAAAATATGCTTTATAATTTTAATATTGCAATGCCATGTGCAAGTTATTTTAGAATCATCTACTCCTCCCCTCATCTTGTGATTTACGGTGTGTCTCCCACCGGTCTAATGACACTGACGATAGTGGGGGACTCACTTTTATACTTATGATGAGGGATTGCTTTTTAATGTTGTAACTTTCTATGTGAATGTGCAAGTTTCATAAAATAAAGATCATTATACGCTGTAGGTCAAAATGCATATTTCAATTGTCTGAATTTTCTTGTATGATGTGTTTGTAGAGATAATTATTTTTCTTACCTTTTACATTTTCTTCTCATTATGCACCATGTGAACTTTAGGTTGGGGACAAGACATAACTTTGAGCTGCAAACTGCAATTTGTTTTAAGTTGGTAGTAGCTTTAGCTATACATATATGCTTTTTTAATTAATATAATGGGGTTAAATTGCAACATGTAACTGTCTTATTCTGTTTATTAGTGAAGAAATGCTTTTCAAAAAAGGTCACTGTTGATACATCAATAGTGTATCCCATTCACATTCTACATGATATTAGAGGCTAGTTTATTTTCTTGTGCACAGGATATCATATAACAATCACATGACTTTAGCTGAATGGATTTCTTATGAGTGGTATAAACTGTTAGTGTGACTGTTATTTGTGTGGTTTATACATGAACCAGCATCTGGCAACATTTATGTTTGGGCTTTCAGAACCAGTTAAACACGATAAATCAGGGCTGTACTGTGGTCTCATGTCTTGTGATATAGTTGGGGGCTGTAGTAAGGTGAATGCTAGTTCAACTCCAGTCAACACCATGCTTGGCATGTCACATTTCAAGTTAATTAAAAATACAGTATTATTTAAAGTGGTCTGAATAGCATGGAAATATATAATGGAACTTTGGATGATGTATCTTTTCTACATTAAACTTCACATATTTTTAGCGAAACAAAATATACAGCAAAATGTAATCATTGAAGACAAATGAAAGTTTGTTATAATAATCAAATATTTTTTTATTGCATGTGCTTGGGACCCTGTAACATGACCACTGTGATAGAATCCTGGAATTGTTTTTATATGTGCACAGTTCCAACTTCTCTATGCATTTTTCTGCACGTCCTTGCATACTCATCATATATTGCATTTGGGTCTTTAAAGCCTGAAATCAGGCATTTTGTCCTTGTACATGTACACATTTCCAATTTAAATAGGTACACTTCTCTGAATGTCCTTAGCATCTGACAAGCCAGTCTCTAGATTCTCAGAAATTCTTACAGTTTGCCTCTTGAGTGCACATGCATTCATTTGTATCATGCATTTCACAGGGGCATGTTATTTCATCATGGCATTAAGTATGATTTGATGTCTTATAAATGGTGCCTCTTGCTCTTTCAGAAAGTCTTTCAGTTGTAAGTTCACTTTAAGAAAACTATCTGGGCTACATTTTATTCTACAGCAGGCATTGCAGGTGTAATCAATGTCAGCGATAACATCCTAATATATGCAAAAAGCCCAGCTGAACACCATAAATGGCTGTCAGCCATTCTTCAATGGCTGTGAGACCAACGCCTTACCCTCAGACAGAGAATATGTGAATTCAACAAACACAAATTAGAATTCTTTGTCTTTAAGCTTCAAAGAGACAGCTTCTCGGCAGACCCCCAAAAAGGTAGAAAAAGGTCAAAGATAGAAGGCATCACCTGTCCAGAGAACCAGTCAGAAATGCAGAGTTTTCTAGGCATAGTCTGCTACTGTGGGGGGTTTGTCTCGTGCCTTGCCCCCAGAAAGAATCACTATGGCAGATAACCTGGTTGTCAGAACCCTGGGAGTGGGTGAGCAGCAGTAGGTGATATTTCAAGCTGCGGTGGCATATCTTGACCCAAACAGCAGACAGAGTTTTTCATAGTTGCTAGCCCATATGGCCTTAGAGCAGTGATCACACAATGCACACAGGCAGGTGATATAATCTCCATAGCATTCACAAGGACTGCATTAACTTCCCCTTAAACCAGATGCTTCCAGATAGAAAAGGAAGCCATTACTGTAGTGTGGGGTTTCCAGCACTTTCACCTTACGTGAACAGCAGGACTTTCAAAGTACTGACAGAGCACAAGCCCCTCATTCCAATGTTCAACCGATCAGCATTCTGCTTTAACCAGGATCAAAAAATGGATACTCCAGCTCCAGGTAGTTTAATTCAGCATTGAATAACTTCTTGGCACAGCGAAACCATACCATAGAAGCGACAGCTAGGGAGGGGTAAGTGGCCCTGCAACTACAACATGGTGGTAGCGGGATGCGCTCTGAAAGCACTGGCAGAAGAAGAAATCCAGAAATGTAACAATGGCGATGAATACTTAGTCGTGTTAAAACGAGTACTCATCTCTAGTGAGTGGAAGGGCTTCCTACAAACCCAACACCACTGAAGATTTAGAGGCCTTGCTAAGCTGCCCGAAAAGCCTGTCCTTAGAAAGGAATACATCACCATTTCCCAAGAAGGACTCCTTGTAAAGACCGGAGGGGGGGTCGCACTTCCGCTCTCTATATGGTAGAGGGGAGGCACAGAGACCCCTGCCAAGATTCTCTATTATTGGTAGTTGTGGTCGAGCAATCCAGGCCTAGCTTCTCAGGAGGTGATGCGAGCTGGTTCTTAAGTACAGTGTAGTCCCCGAGCACCCACAAAGGAATGTCCACACACTGTATCGGTTACAACACAGTCTTTATATAATTAATGTTCAAAGGCATATACAATATCACGATAACTCACTTTGTACTCCAAAAATCAGCAATGGTAAATATATACATTTTCTAAAGTGGTACCACTAACGTTATTAGATCTCATTAAAGTGCATAAGGTCAGAATGACACATAGATCAGAATAAAGTGGAAACCAGCAGTAAAGAGAGGAAGGAAAGCAAGATGGTTGACCAATTGGCAGAATACTGGCCCCGTACCACTAGACACAGTTCTGTGTGGAGATCCCCCCACCTGGGCAACCTGTGGAAGAAAGATACAAGCCCAGTCCATATATTGTTCACACTAGACTTTCCAATAGTTCTGCAACCCCAAAGTACCTTGGTGTTGAAGAGTTCTGCGTCGGGGAATCGACAGCCCTTCTTGAGTGTCCTTCCTTTCAGGCAGGAGTCACGGGTCGTCGAACGTCCGACGGAGAACAGGTCGAGCTACGACGGTGAAGTGGCCGCGTCGTTCCTAGCGGTGCTCATTGATGGGGAAGCGTAAACGTCCTGCCAGGATGAGGCGTGCAGGGCACCTCGGGGTCGATAGTTCTGGAACGCAAAGAGTTGAAGAACTGTGGCCCAGCAAGGGTGTCGAGTCATGGGCGTCTCTGTGGTCTTTGGGTGGCGGGAAACCCACCAGTGGATGCTCCTCGGCGCGTCGATGGTCAGGCCTTCCCCAGCAGGATACAGCAGCGATGATGCGGACAAGAGCGTCCTTGCATCAATGAAGTTCTTAGGCAATGGGAGCATGGCGGCTCCAGTCAGCGACGGCAGTCGTCGACAGTGGCGGACAACAGTCCAGGCGCTTCTCCTTGGAGTTCCGCAGCAATCCCTGTATCGGGTTGCAGCCTGTCGAAGGTCTGTCTACCAGGGAGCTTAGGCAAAGACCAGCTGTGCACGATGGTCCCTCGTAGCTCGGGAAGAGGGCGCCTTACCAGGTCCTCTCTGGGTCAGTTCTTGAAGCACAGCAGCTTTCAGATTGCGAAGGAGAGCAACAGCAATTTTTCTCGTCCAGCAGGGCTCAAGGTTAAGCTTCACTCCAGTTAATTGTCGTAGTGGACTTCAGCTTCTGAACACAATTCCTAGCAGTGAGAGGTCCCCAGATATACTGTTGATCTCCCATTCATTCCGCTGGGTCACACTCAAGCATCCAATCACGACTACGGTCATTCATGCAGGCAGGCAGCCAATCAGGTACACGGGGCATTCAGGCCATTCACTTCTCTCCAGACACTCACAACAAGGTATGTGTATTGGAACAAGTACCGAGCCATTCAACACTCCAAGCTGCATTCATACCGGTTTCGGGCAGGGCTGTCTCCACCATTGTGTCAACCACCAGATACTAGACAGCCACAGCATAGAATGTATATTCGTCACACACTTCATTCACCCAGGTCCCACCCCCAGGCGTACCCACAACATACGGTCGTTGAGAAGGCTCCAGCCAGTCTGTTCGGCACTTCCCCACACTACCATATACAGAACTTCCACCCAACAGCCAGTCAGGGGGAAGGGACAGAGGCAGGGCTTTCCGGGACTTCGGGAAGATCAAGGTAACAGGTGATGGAAGTTTCCAACCAAACAAATAAGCTTGCCTTGGCGACAGTTATATGGTCAAAATTGTTCACTTTTTTAATTAGAAGGTTGTCAGCATGAGTAATTCTCTAATCCATGTGTGGTTGCTACACAGAAACAAACTAGAACTTAAGAATCGATAAGAGTTATACTTTTACTCTAATGCGCCAACCACTTGTTTTGAATTTGTTTTCGGTGAGTACTCTCATAAAGAATATGAAAATCAAAATTCCACAAATTAATAATTGCAAGTAGTCAACTTTGTAGTTCCAATATTCCATTTATTTATTGTAGGCTACACATGTTAGCATCACATGCAAACTTATCCATTGAATTTGTTTTTCAATTTTCCATATAATAGATTCCAATTCCCAAATACTCTCTACACGTGTTTCCCCATCACTGTTTGCAATGGTTCTTCAGGAGAGTTTAACATAATCTTGATAACCTTTTTGTAAAAAAGACAATAAATCAAAAAAAAGAAAAGGACCATTTTTAGAAAAGGGACCATTGCCATATGCTTTTTAGCTTCATAGTGATTCTTTATATAGTTAATAGTTTGACAAATATTATTTTATACTCACCAAATAAGCTTATTCTTAAATTTCCCTTAATTTTTGGGGTTACTTTCACTTCAATCCTTATTTATTTTTGTATATTACACTGTTGTTAATATTGCAGCTCTCTGCTGTCAATTCCTTTCAGATTCTATAAGGGATAAAGAAGGTTTTGTTTTATTTTATATTAAAGTTTCAATTTCAACAAATATTTGGCTATTAGAGTCCTTTTTTCTAACTAAAATTTCAAATTCTAAGACTCAATACAGATCCAACCACCCCACCTTGTTATTTAGCTTTGTTTTTCCTCTCAAAATCCTGCTTTTGTCCAGGTTCCAAAACAGAGTGCCGCCGGATGCTTTCACGGCGACTCTGTAGCTTATTACTCTATTTATAACGCTTGCGCGGGTTGCGATGATGTCATCACGTCACGCGTCACGTGATTTCACGCAGCGCGATGCCGTCATCACGCCCGCTCACGCTGTAGCAGCCATTTTGTTCTAAGTTTGATCCTGTATGTGCTCACAAGATACAGGCTCATGCAAGTAATCACATTTCTAAGAAAAAGGAAGTATGCAACTATTTTATCTTTCCATAAGAAAAGATCTGATTTCTCATACAAAATTATTTTATCAACCAAAGTCTTATATCCTAACGTAACAAAACACAATACTTTATATTAATACATGTTTTGGCCAACCAATTTGCTCACTTCAAAAATAAATTAAATAATAAAATAAAAAAAATATAATATCATAGCCAATTACAGTGTCATTGTCCAAACAATTAGTCTCATAACCAGTTATACATTTCTGTATCATTATTCAAACCAGTTGTGCATGTATCCATTATACAAATCCACTTGCATTCCTGCTTTCTCAAAATGTCTTCTTTGTTCCCCCCTCTTGGCGGTAGGGACATTTGTTTCAAGCCAAATATTTTCAATCCTGATATATCAAACATAGGATGATTTTCCAAAATATGCATTGCAATGGGAGATTTTAGGCCACGGTTTTGAATAGCTCTTAAATGTTCAAACATTCTAACTTTTAGTTTCCTTATCGTGCTGCTTATGTAGAGTTTTTTGCAGACACATTCCAGTCCATAAATCACAAATGTAGAATTGCAATTGATAATTTGTTTAATTTGTTTAATATTGCCATTGGGTAATAAAATTTCATTTTTTCCTGTGCTCAAGAATGGGCAGAAGTTGCAATATCCACACTTTTGAGTACCTTTCATTAGTGATTGAAAAAATATCTTCCTTGTGTCCGGTAATGGCTTTAGAAAACTTGGGCTCACTAGGTTTCTTATGGTCGGAGCTTTACGAAAACAAATGCTTGCTTTTTCATCCACATGGTTTCTTAAGCTTGAATCCGTTAGAAGAATATTCCAGTTCTCTGATAATATTTTCTTTATCTTCCTTGAGTCTGTACTGTAAGTTGTTATGAATTGAGTCTTGCGTTTAATATCTGTGGTTTTTGGTTTATCAAGTAGTAAAGAATCTCTTGAGATATTTTCAACTTTCTTTATTGCCGTTTTTATGTTGTTGTTGCCATAACCTCTTTGTTTAAATTTCAGATGAGTAGATTTCAAATTTTCCTGATAGGTAGAGATAGTGCTACAATTCCGTTTTAGTCTAAGGATCTCCCCGAATGGTATATTGTAAATTGTATGTCTTGGATGAAATGAGGTTGCATGGAGGAGACTGTTTCCTGCTGTTGGTTTAGTAAACAGTTTTGTTTGAATCTGTGCATTTTCAATTAATAGTTCCAGGTCCAAATATTCTATCTTGCTTGAGTTTACTGATTTTGTGAAGGATAAGTTATAGTTGTTGTTGTTTAGATGGGTTACATAATTATCCAACTCTGTGGTGTTGCCTTCCCAGATCAGTAAAATGTCATCTATAAATCGTCCCCAAAACTTAACATTGGTGTTGAAGAGGGGATGTTTCCATGCATGTTGTAATTCAAAAAAACCCATAAAGAGATTTGCATATTATGGTGCGAACTTTGATCCCATTGCTGTGCCTTATCGTTGTTTGTATAGGGTGTTATTGAATGTGAAAATATTATTATATAAACAAAAATGAAGCATTTCTAATATCATTTTATTTTGTTGTTGATACAAAATAGATCTTGTTTTAAAAAAAAATGATGTGCTTTCTATTCCTCTATTGTGTTGAATACTTGTGTAAAGTTGTACTACGTCCAAGGTGACAAATAAGTAGTTCTCTTCCCATGGGATCTGATTAACTTGTTGAATGATATGTTTTGAATCCTTCACAAAAGAGGCAAGATTAGTGGTTAATGGTTGCAAATGCGTGTCAATATATTGTGAAACATTTTCTGTAATCGATCCGATACCATTTATGATGGGTCGTAAAGATGGAAATTTTGTGAATGGTTTATGTACTTTTGGTAGGAAATACATTGTGGCTAATATTGAGTGTTTCGTGAGAAGACTATAGTATTCCTTTTCGCTCAGTAAGCTTAATTCATACCAATTTTTGATTTTTTGATTCCATTCCAATTCCAAGTTTTGTAGCAGATTATTTGTTAATTTTTCACAGCATTCGACCACGTTTAGGTGTTTCAAGCCTTCATTTATATAGTCAGTTCTATTCATTAGGACAATTTTACCTCCCTTATCAGCTGCCTTTGTAATTATTGACGTATCTGCTGATAATTCCTTTATGGCTGATTTTTCCTCCTGTGTAAGATTACTTTTTACTACGGTTTTGTTACCACTCAAGTAGTTTTTTCTTAATTTTTCACTTACAGTTTTCTGGAATGTATCTATTGCATTTTCTGCTGCGAAGATCGGTGTAAATGTTGACTTTGGTTTAATACTGGTCTCCTCAGATAAACAATTTAGTATTTCTTGTTCTTGTAAAAAGATTTCCATTGTGTAGGCCTGATCTTCTTCAATATTCAGTAATTCTATTGTTTTCTCTACCATTACTTCTGTAAGGATAGATGGGGTCGGTGTAAGTTCTCTTTCTTTAGTTTTACTGGACTCTTCAAAAAATTTCTTAAGTTTTAACTTTCTGCAGAATTTAAATAGATCTAATTGCGTTTGAAAATAGGAGATAAAGAAAAAGGAAGATAAAGAAAATATTATCAGAGAACTGGAATATTCTTCTAACGGATTCAAGCTTAAGAAACCATGTGGATGAAAAAGCAAGCATTTGTTTTCGTAAAGCTCCGACCATAAGAAACCTAGTGAGCCCAAGTTTTCTAAAGCCATTACCGGACACAAGGAAGATATTTTTTCAATCACTAATGAAAGGTACTCAAAAGTGTGGACATTGCAAATTATGCCCATTCTTGAGCACAGGAAAAAAGGACATTTTATTAACCAATGGCAATATTAAACAAATTAAACAACTTATCAATTGCAATTCTACATTTGTGATTTATGGACTGGAATGTGTCTGCAAAAAACTCTACATAGGCAGCACGATAAGGAAACTAAAAGTTAGAATGTTTGAACATTTAAGAGCTATTCAAAACCGTGACCTAAGATCTCCCATTGCAATGCATATTTTGGAAAATCATCCTATGTTTGATATATCAGGATTGAAAATATTTGGCTTGGAAAAAATGTCCCTACCGCCAAGAGGGGGGAACAAAGAAGACATTTTGAGAAAGCAGGAATGCAAGTGGATTTGTATAATGGATACATGCACAACTGGTTTGAATAATGATACAGAAATGTGTAACTGGTTATGAGACTAAATTGTTTGGACAATGACACTGTAATTGGCTATGATATTATATTTTTTTATTTTATTATTTAATTTATTTTTGAAGTGAGCAAATTGCTTGGCCAAAAAATATATTAATATAAAGTATTGTGTTTTGTTACGTTAGGATATAAGACTTTGGTTGATAAAATAATTTTGTATGAGAAATCAGATCTTTTCTTATGGAAAGATACAATAGTTGCATACTTCCTTTTTCTTAGAAATTTGATTACTTGCATGAGCCTTTATCTTGTGAGCACATACAGGATCAAACTAGGAACAAAATGGCCGCTACAGCGTGAGCGGGTGTGATGACGTCATCGCGCTGCGCGAAATCACGTGACGCGTGACGTGATGACGTCATCGCGACCCGCGCAAGCGTTATAAATAGAGTAATAAGCTACAGAGTGGCCGCGAAAGCATCTGGCGGCACTCTGTTTTGGAACCTGGACAAAAGCAGGATTTTGAGAGGAGAAACAAAGCTAAATAACAAGGTGAGGTAGTTGGATCTGTATTGAGTCTTAGAATTTGAAATTTTAGTTAGAAAAAAGGACTCTAATAGCCAAATATTTGTTGAAATTGAAACTTTAATATAAAATAAAACAAAACCTTCTTTATCCCTTATAGAATCTGAAAGGAATTGACAGCAGAGGGCTGCAATATTAACAACAGTGTAATATACAAAAATAAATAAGGATTGAAGTGAAAGTAACCCCAAAAATTAAGGGAAATTTAAGAATAAGCTTATTTGGTGAGTATAAAATAATATTTGTCAAACTATTAACTATATAAAGAATCACTATGAAGCTAAAAAGTATATGGCAATGGTCCCTTTTCTAAAAATTGTCCTTTTCTTTTTTTTGATTTATTGTCTTTTTTACAAAAAGGTTATCAAGATTATGTTAAACTCTCCTGAAGAACCATTGCAAACAGTGATGGGGAAACACGTGTAGAGAGTATTTGGGAATTGGAATCTATTATATGGAAAATTGAAAAACAAATTCAATGGATAAGTTCGCATGTGATGCTTACATGTGTAGCCTACAATAAATAAATAGAATATTGGAACTACAAAGTTGACTACTTGCAATTATTAATTTGTGGAATTTTGATTTTCATATTCTTTATGAGAGTACTCACCGAAAACAAATTCAAAACAAGTGGTTGGCGCATTAGAGTAAAAGTATAACTCTTATCGATTCTTAAGTTCTAACAGGTGATGGAAGGCAAGACGCCACGGGGGCCATTTTGTTTCCACCCGGAATCTACCGATTCCATTAACAGGGCCTGGGCACCCCAAAATGGAGGACGCTCAGGGCACCAGTCATTTCAGCACAGTGCTGCCACCAGCCCATACCCTGCTGTGTGGGTCACACACAGGAGCCCAAAAACATACACTAGGGGCACAGGGTTGCACCCCTACCCATGGGTGCAATAAGGGTATCCCATGGGTCTGTTCACCAAAACCAAAAGAGAGAGAGCTGCACCGCCAGGAGTCTCATCTGAACTCCTGCGTGGAAAACACGACAGAACACACAATAAAAAGCAGTTAAGGACAAGGATACGGAGGCCATGTCCCTCCGATGCATTTCCAGCATCCCACTCCTCTTACAAGACTTCTGAATAGTGTTTCAGTGGCCCTGACCATGAGGGTAGTCCATCTCACACACACAAGGCACCAAGGAGAGTGCAAGTCCAAAGTCTGTCTTTTGGAAAAGGTGTGGTTCCTAGGGTTGGAGCAGGCTGTTGAAGGAACCCTGTAAATCTTTATCCCTTGTTAGTCCACCGGCCTTCCACCCAGACCAGCAAAAATCCAATCAATGGCGAGATGCAGTTCCCAGTGGGAACACATCAGCACCTTATCCAATGAACAGCAGAGGCTAGCGGTCAAAGTAAGCACTATATTCTACTAAGTTACAGTAGCAGGAGCATTCAGCAATACCCTCAGCCGGAAGATAGTAGTAAAGGGACGATCACAGAAACACCCTCAGTCTCAGTCTACCCTTCATCAACTGTCACTCTCATAACATTCGGGCTCCTTGCATACTCGATATTCCATGCATAGTTTGCTACATACATCATACATGCAAGCAAGCATCTACCACAGCAGACAGGAGAGTGGGGAGAGAAAGAAAGAATATCACAACAAATAACACATCCAGGCCTAATACTACAATTGGATTAGGGGCACATCTGTAAGAGGATCGGTGTGAACACTACAACAGAACCAAGGTAAAAATGAGAAAGGAACCATTATTCGAACATTACAAAGCTCAGGTGAAAACTTCCAAAGGACCAGGTCCAAAATCCCATCAGAATCAGGGACAAAGATTCAACAGAACACCTTACCTCTCTCACTCCGCTCTATTTCCACCTTTTCCTCATTCCGAACCTCCCTCAAATCTCTCCTTCTCCATTCCCCGCCTTGAAACCCCTCCCCCTTCCTACTCCCCTCCCTCCTTGCCTTATCTCCTTGATCTTCTCCCTCCCCCTCCCTCATTCTCTCCCTTCACCCCTTCCTTTCCCTTCCCCCTCTTCCCCTCTCCCCCCCTCCCGCTCAGTTCTACTGCACTACTCTCCTTCTCTCCTCCAGTTAATTGCTCTACTAATTGTTTTGTTGGCCTGATTCTCAATGGTTAATTGCGTCTACTGTTACTGTTATAATGTTATTATCATATGTATCCTGTTGTTCTAATGTGCAGCGCTTTGGTGTAAAGTGCTATGTAAACAAAAATAAATACAAATACAAATACAACAGTGTTTGAGCCAACACTGCCATGGGGACAGGAGTATATCCACAACTATAATAGGACCATATTGAATACTGCATCAGAACAAGCTAGAAAATACCAATAAGTACAGAACCAAAAAACAACAGAACAAAGACAAGCAGCAATCAACAACACACAGCTGCACAAAAATGCACAAAACAATGGATGGCAGCACACACAAAAACACAACAGCAAGAACCATTAATGGTGGCTCTCTCACACGCAGCAACAATGAATCACAGAACACATGCATACAATGAAATGGAGCACACACACACAACAACAATGGATGGCAGCGCACATACACACACCACACACACCATACACATACATGCAACTATGGAAGACAGCACACTCCAACAAGCACACTCAGCAACAATAGATAACAGCACACATACAAACACATCACCGAATTGCAGCACATACACAAACCAACAACAACAACAATTGATGGCAGCACACACACACACACACAAATACAAAACCATTAGATTTCAGTATGCATAAACACACACACCAGCAACAATGGCAGATGACAGCACACTCACAAACAACAATGGAAGCAGCAAACACACCCTACAAACACACACATATACTCAAGCAAAAGATGGCAGCACATGCATGCACACAACAACAAAAACAACAACAACAAAGGATAACAGCACACACAATCACAACAATGGATGATAGCAAACCTGCACACTGCAACAACAAAGCATGGCAGCACAGAAACAGACACACAACATCAACAGATGGCAGCACATACATACACAAACACCGAAATGTCAGAGGCCAACACAACCTCACAAACAACGGATGAGTATACACAGAAAAACAACAATTGATGGCATCACACCCAATATATGATGCACACCCAACAACAAAAACAATCAGCAGTAGTGAATGCAAATGCCTGCCCTAGGGTCGCCACGTACGCTCCCCACCAACAGGTTCTGCTGCACAGGCAGCTAGTACGAACATAACATAACATAGAACTAGAGAAAAAACTACCAAAGGACCAGAACCAAATCTTCCACAGCGCCAGTGCCAAAACTGCAACAGAGCCACAGAGAAAACTAGATGATGAACAATGACCAAATGTACAAAAGAATAAAATACAAAAAAAGATGTTACGTGAGCAGCACTACATAGTATCAGAGGAAAAACAACAGACCTAAGGTCAAAACTGTACTATGACCAAGCGTAAGCCTATTAAAAAAATAGAGTCAAACTTACCACAGTTCTAGGGCTAAACCTACAACAGAACAGGGCCAGAACAACATGAGATCCAGGGTGAAATATAAAGCCAGTTTTAAATCAGAATCAAAATCAAACTACATCAGGAGGATCAGAACTAAAGACACCAATAGATCACTGCAATATTTTTCAAAGTACATGTCCAAATTATGTCTAGGTCAAATTACAAATGAATCCTGTAAACATGTGGGGCATAATAGGCCAGTGATAAAATAAAAATATAACTCAATCAGACAAAATCAAAAACACAACCCGGCCAACCCTACAACAGGATCTGGGCCAAAGATGCAACAACAAAATTGCAGAATCAACAAGACTTAAATTACAATAACATGATGGTGAAATATAAAACATAATCATGGCCAGAAATGCAACTGAACCAGGACCTAAATTACCACAGTACATGACAAAACTACACCAAGACCAGGCCCAAAACCTCTCAGTAAAAGCTACAACATGACTGGTGCCCCACCGTTACATTATCAAAATTACAACAAAACCAAGCCTAACCCTAAAACAATTTTTGATCCAAAACAACAGTATATCTCTTTCCAAATTTACAACTAAACCAGATACACCAAAACTACTATTGAACCAAGGCTAACTTTGCAACACGATCATGCCTAAAAGAACACAGGTACAAGGAAATTAATTGCATCAGCATCAACACCATAATTACAACTAAACCAGGAAAAAAACAACAACATAGCCATGTTGAAGACTAAAACAAAACCAGCACCAGAACAATAACCTCCCAGAGATAGAACAAAAAAATCAATGCGATTAAATGGACTGGGGCAAATAGAAAATGAACACTAAATCAGTACCAGGGAAAACCCTTAAACAGAATCAAGACCAAACTAACAGCAGAACTAACAGCAGAGCCAGGACAAAACCTGCAACAGAGCTAGAGCCAAAACTATGAATGGACTTTGCTAAAATTAAAAAAGGGCTATTTCGAAGCCACAACAGCAGTGGAATGAAAAGAAATATAAGGGCCAGGATCAAAATGAAAACAGAACCCAAAGAAAAGCTGAATCATGGCCACACCAACAGAACAAGTGTGACGACTCCAAAATGCCTAGGATGAAAACCATCATAGAAACAGAACCTACATGTTAACAGAATTAGAGAAAGTACTAAAACAGTATTTCACCTAAAACAGGGCCGTGGCTAAACCTATGATGGGCCCAAGGCCAAAGATTAAATAAATCTATGGGCAGGTCTATAGCAAAACCATCGTCATAATTACAGCAAAAGCAAGGTAAAACTGCTTCCTGGTCAGATTTACAGCTAATCTACATCAAAATATTAATCAGGGTTAACCCTACATTAGGACCAGGTCTAAAACTAAACCAGGTCAGGACAAAACTATTGCAGAAAGAAGACAAAAAATGCAATATGTCCTGTGCCAAATGTGCACCAACATGGGAGCAAAAGCTACAATATTGCTGTTGTCTGAATAACAACAACACACACACACAAATATCTGAAGGAAAAAACAGCGTTATGTATGTTTTAGCTGTTAGCACAAACCAAACTACACAAGGAGACAGGAACTATCTTAATCTTTACTCCGAGTCTCAACCTCATCTTGGTCTACTGCTGGCCTACAACATCACCACCTGTTTATTAAGGGACATATTTCCCTCAACTTAAGCACGGGTCATTAACAGGATGTTTAGGGACAGGAAGAAAACATTGGAGGTACATTAGTCTCCCCTTCCAAAATGAGCAGATTTTCGTTTGAATTCGTAGGCGCTCACCAGTGCATCATTTAATCCGACCTTTAAAGTGGGAAACTTTTTTTCTGACTTCTCAAGAGTTATTTGCAATCCATAGGGCACATGGGTGTGAGGTGCCTATCTAGATGAGCATCATCTATGTACTAGCCTCTAGGGCTGGGAGGATATCCCAGGGGCAATGTGGTTGTCTTGGAAGCAAGACAACGCAGAGGAACACAGGTTGGAATAACGGTCCCATGCTTTGAGACTAGTCTCTGGTAATATAGCACGCTATAAAAGATGAATTAATTACTTTCATCAGTCACAGTACTTTAGATAAGATTTTGAGGTGAGAGTATTTTACTCCCTGTTTTTAAACTTGGAGAGTAAATGCAATTTCTAGGGAGTAGACATGAGTTTCTCGTTTGAGAGTGAAAAATATCTGACGTAAGCCAATGCATGCAACATTTCAAAACTGTATGGAAATCATTATCATACAGTAGTGGTCCACATTTTGGTAGAAGAGAACATTTCTTTCGCAATGAACAGATAAAGCACTGGGTGGAGTAAGTTGCACAAGCACCATATCTCAAATGGAAGAGCTGAGCGCTGATGCTGAGTAAAGAATAGGTACAGCAGCAGCATACGCCTTTTCATACTTCATTCACACAGAACTGGTCAGCTTCTCTCAAACAAATAGAAATGGTGAATCAGGGCAACAGCAATGCAAGCTTTGACGGTGTAGAATATGGTGATAAGTGCAAGGTGAAGCAAGGGTAGAAAATTCCCACAGATAGAACAGATGAGGAATGGGTCTCTGCAGTGAAAGCTCCATTCTCATAGAATAGGTGCAACATAGGCTGCCCTCCTGATGCAGGAAGGCTACGCCATAGACATGAGTAGATCATGCTTTCCACACCTACTCCAGGCACATTGTGGGCCTCAATAGTGTAAGATTACCACACATAGAATAGATAAGCCATGGGTCTCAGCACTGCAAGTTCCACTTGCAAAGAGCAGGAACTGCATGGGCTAGAGCAGGGCAAGCACCTCCACATTGAACATGTAAGTGAAGGGCCTCAGCCCTCAGCACTATGACACAGACATACAAAGCAATCACATAGAGACCTGCACACCAAAACATCACCTAACCCATGACATCAAGAAGCAAACCTAACACACAATGACCACTTTTTCCAAATTGAAGCTACCAACACCACAGCAGAAATCTCACTAGCAAATCCCTTTCCATCCCACTAACTAACCCTCCCCAATCTTCATTTCTTTTCAGATCCATCTGAGTGCCTGGTGACCATCAAAATGGCAGTGTGCATGGTATAAATCTCCATCTCAACATAACATAACATATCATCGCAATGCAAGACACACTTGCATAGAATAGAAACTTTATAGGACTCAGCAGTCCAAACTCCCATCGCAAAGAACTCACATAGAAACAGTACAGCACAAGCAGAGCCATGGGAGCACCACCGGCATATAACAGGAACAGTATGGGCCTCTGCAGTTGAAATGCCTCACACGTAGAACTTGAATGACATTGGTAGCAATTTATCTAAGGAACTCATGGTAGCAACAGTAAAGACAGACACAAGTGATCACAGTTCAAGGGTGTTTTTTAAACTGTACACATGGGTGAGAAAAATGCCTAATCTAAACCTAAATCTAAGATGGGAGCAAGCTACAACCATCAAATAATAATAAGGCAGTCTTAGTAGCGTCTTGTCAAATAGAAAAGGGTCAATTGCCAATCCTTACTGCTAAGTTACAAAATAGTGTGGGATAATGTTCACCAGAAAAGAATGAACTGTTCACAAAATGATCAGTCAGGGTGGTATAGCTGTGTTCTCCCTTCCCCACGTTTTTAGCACGGGGCAAGACGGGCTACTGAGCACAACACACAACTGGGTTTCTCCAGTACGAGGTTACAGTTCTTTTCAGCGATATTAGGACCTTTTGTGACCAAGTCTCTTTCATACAAAGTCTCTTGCCTCCGAGGGTCTGATGTGTCAAAACGAAAAAAACAAAAGTTCCTTTCCATAATCTGTTACGTTGACTGATGACTCTTCACCCCTGCATCCCCCTCAACCGCGCTCCGATCCTTTCTTAATGTTAAATTCCCTCAGTTGGGTTCACTACGACCAGATACACAGTTCACTTTGCTTTATTACAATGTGGGACTCACTTCCCTTAGCCTTACTCCTGGCATCCCTCCATTGGGTTCACAAAGCCATTCTAAATAGTTCACAATTTTATTATCTCAACAGAACGTGGGGTTCCCTTCTCCTTGCTTTCTTTCGGCATCCCTCAGTCGGGTTCACACTTGCCACAGTTCATAAGAAAATCACTTTAGACCCCCTAGGTTCACTTCTTACCCAGTCCAGGTCTCGGCCCCCAGACAGGCTTTCCTTAAAGCCCCCAGCCAGGCTTTCCACAGTTCTATTAATGCAATGTTCTCAAGGTTGTAACTGGTCACCCTAATTTGTAGGCCTTCCTCAGTCTGGTTCACATTTGGCCACGGTAACACAAGACACTTTGTTTCCTCAGCATGTCAAAGACTTTTGATTGTACGAGGGGTTTTGCTCGACCCTTGTAGGACCACTTCGACCTCTTACGCCGGCCTCTCCTAGGTCCTCTTGGTATTTGTAGTTTCAATAAAGGGGACCAACCAGAGTCCTTCGAATGAGCGCCCATGTGGTGCTAGACCACTCTGCTGCTGGTCCTTCACTAGGTTTTCTTACATTTCAGGTCCCCCTCTTCCAGGCTCAGACCTTCTCGCTTTCAGGGTCTCCCTCGGATGGGCGTGAAACCCCGGTCCCCCTCTTCTGGGCTCAGACCTTTTCACCTTGCTTTAAGGGTCTCCCTCTGCCGGGTGTGGACAATTCTTCAGTTTTCCCAAAGAAACAGTTTTGGACTTCCAGTCCCTGAATGCGTTGCTGTGTATTTTGCTCCTACTTCAAAGCTCCCGAAAAAACAGAAATCCATGTCTTTGGGAGCTGCAGGAGTCTCAATGAGGATGTGTCCTGAGGTTTCAAATGTTTTAATTGTAGCCTTGAATTGAAAGATAGTGTGCCCCTCACATGGTTATAATGGCAATTAATCACACTTGAGAAATGGCCCTGCTGCAACTGTGGACAGAAACAAATACATATGTAAAGGATCAGTTTCAAATGTCATTAATATTTTTGGCAGCTAACCTCAGTAGCCCCATAAAATGTATGTTTTTACCCCATTTCTAAGTTCATTAACCACAATATGATAACATAATAATATTTGTATAATTTGTCAGGGGAATCATTCTTTACAGATTCCTCCAAGTAACAACAATCCGTGGTTTACGCAGAGTTGCAGTAGCTTTCGGGAAGAGGCAGTCTCTGACTGTTGCCTTGCAGTGAGTATTGATGCGGATGGTTGCAAAACAAAACTGTTCTAGTTGTATTCTGATTCATTAAAAGTGTGTCATCTTTAATTTGGATACATTTTCCAAATACCCAAGTGCTTCAAGTTAGAACTACCTCAAAATCAGGAAGACAACACAACTATAATTCGTTCCCAGTGAAAAGATCTTTTTCAAAAGATCTTTTCACTAAAAGGTTGCTTTAGAAAGACCGCTCTGTGGAGCAGTCTTTCTAAAGCGAACTGTCATGCCCCTGCCGCAAACAAGTGCGTGAAGGGGCTGACCGGCTGTGCGGGACCAGGAACTGGAGGCCGAGGAGAACGGTTAAGTGTGTGTGTGTGCTGTGTGTATGTGTTTTTGTTTAGGGGGTCTAGGCGGTAGGGGACCAGGTGTGGGGGGTGTAGGGTAGGTGGGGTTGGGACTGAAATCCTGCGGGAAAGGGTGAGTTTGGGGGAAGGGGCTAGGGATTAAATCCTGCAGGAGATGGTGGGGGGAAGAACAATGGGGGGTTTGGAGGGCTTAGCCCACCGAATATTAAAACAAAAAGGGAAACCCGCATTTTAAAGGTCTCAAGAGAAAAAGATATTTACAATGAAAGTTTTCCGATCAAATGAAAATCGGTCAAAGTAAATCGGTCTTTTTCTCTTGAGACCTTTAAAAAAAGGCCATTTCACATAAAACCAAGTAGGCAACTATGACAACACTGGAGCCAAAAACAACTAAAGGAACAAACACACAACAATAATAAAAATATTGCTGCACTATAGCAGGATAGCAAAAATGAATATTGAAATAGAACCATTATGATAAACGCACCAGAGCAGTGTAGCAACAACTCAACAGGTATATCTCACCCAAGGCCAGGGCCAAAACTACAACAGCACCAGGACTAAAACTATAACAGGTCAGTGAAAACTATCCCTCTTCTATGATTAAAATTACAAGAGAACAGTGACCAAAAGTACAACCAAACCATGACCACAACAGAACTAGAGACAAAAATGCAGCAAGCAGAGCATCACTATTACAACATCATCAGCAGGGATACAACTTACTCCACAACAACAACAGTAGAAGGTCTATACTTGCCACAGGGCCAGGCCGAACCTACACTAGAGGTTGTGCCATACCCAAATCAGAACCACCAGCAAAACTAACACAGAACAAGATGGTGCCTAAAGCTGAAATTTGCCATACCTCAATCAGGATCACAGAGAGCACTATAATGCTACTTGGGGCTAGACAGCAAAAGAGCCAAGGACAAATATACACCATAACCAGGTCCAAATGAACCATGTGAAAAATACAACAGGATCACAGGCAAATGAAGAGCAAAAGCAGGGTCAAATCTATACAAGAATCAAGGGCAAACATAAATATCCTCACCAAAGTTAAAACTAAAACAGAACCAGGAATAAAAATGCCACAGCACAATGGCATAACAGAACACAGCACAGAGGCTAATCCTGAATAAGGACCAGACCCAGAACTACAAACGCACCATGCTGGGTGCAGAGTATACCATTAAAGGGCAACACGTCTCTTGGGACTATGGTTACAAATAAAACAGCACCAGTAATGACGATAAAACTAGAACAAGACTTACAGTACAACTGCAATACTGGCTAATACACATCAGACCCAAGCCCAATCTCTAACACAACTATACCCAAAGATACAAATTAGCTGAGCCAAAAACCAAAATATTACCAGGGCCACACCTACAACAACACTAGGGGCCTCATTTCACAGTAGGCGGTGAGCCATGGCGCTATTAGCGCCATGGCTCATGCCGGTAAAATACCGGCACCGCCTTGGTGGAAAGGGGATTTACCGCCCTATTCCAAGGTTGGAGGGGCGGTAAATCCCCCTTCCGCCATTGCCCTTCCCCATTCCCATTTCTGCCCCATAGGGCTCTATGGGAATGGGGAAGGCGTTAATTACGGCACCGCAATTTTGCGGTGCCGTAATTAGCTCCGAGGTCCCTTAGCGGGTTAGATTTTAACGCCTGCAAAAAGCAGGCGTTAAATCCCCCAACCCGCAAAGGTACCTCTTAGTAAGGCGGTAGGGATTTACCGGTACCGGTATTTTACCGGTACCGGTAAATCCCTACCGCCATCCGTGTAATGAGGCCCTAGGACTCAAATTACACTTTTTTCAGGATACTGCAGGGCCAGTGGTAAATATGCAACAATACACATTCTACAACTGCAAAATAATTATTGCCAAAAATGCAATAGGTTCTAGGCCATAACTACAACAAACATATTGACAAATTACAAGTCAACAACTAGAAAATCTACAAATGAAAAGGGTAAAACTTACATAAATGCTATAACAGAACCAAAACAAAACAAGCCAAAACTACAACAAAACCAGATTCAAGCCTATAAGATGACATGGTCAAAAGTAAACCAGGACCAAGACCAAGAAAAATACCACGAGGAGTCCACAGATGTAACAAAAATCAAGACTGCCACAGCAACAACCGGGCAACAGCCAAGGCTATAAGCAACCTTCATCAAACCAGGGCAAAAGCTACAACAGAAAGAAGTTCAAAACTGCCTCATAGCCAGCAGCAGAACTACAAAACCATCAAAGCTAAAACTGAAACAGTTCTTTGATGAAACCTATATTAGATCCAACACTTCTATTGGACCAGTATTAGTAGTAGTACTACAACCAGTCTAGAATCAAAAGTAAGACAGGACCAGGGCCAAGACTACAAAATTCCGGGACCAGATTACAACACACCTATGCTGTTTTTACTATATTGCCATTAGTAGTGAAATAACACCACAGACCAGTAACCTCACTGATACTCAATTGTAACTAAAAGCACACTCACAATGGTGCCAGCATGAAACCTACAGACAGATCTGGGCCAAAGTGTCTGAAAGTACGAAAGACCCAGTTATAACATTAAGTACAGTTGAACCAGGACCAGCACTGAATTGAAATCTTGCCCTTTGGAGCAGTCACTGGCCCTCATTACGAGGTTGGAGGTAACCATGGTGCAATTAGCGGCATGGTTGCCTCCTTACCGCTTACCGGTCCCGGGTTCCTCAAATGAGGACTTACCAGGCCATCCCAAACCTTGGGGGACCCGGTAATTCCTCGTCCGAGGAACCCGGACCCTGTCCTTCCCCATTCCCATTCGAGCCCCCATAGGGATCAATGGGAATGGGGAAGGAGCTAACAACGGGCCCGTTAATAACGGTTTTATGAGGCGACCTTTGCGGGTCCCGCGAGGAGACCTCGTAATAGGGCAGAATGGGTTTACCGGGACTGGCACCATTACCAGTGCCGGTAAACCCATTCCGCCAACCTCGTAATGAGGGCCACTCTCTTTTATTCCTTTTATTATCTACCTGTGACTTGTGTGTGGTCCCTCAGAGAACAGGGTGCTGGAATTCCATCTGGAGCCATTCAATGATGAGAACATTCCACTGAAACGGAGGTGCATTCTGTATGTGCATGGGACTTCACGGAGGAATGTGTTTGCATTTTGGGATTGCTCAATGCTCCTGGTATTGAAACCTGTGTCTTGATGGGTTCTATGTCATGCTGCCCCTGCTACAAACCACATCATTTGTTGATGCTACATCCCAAATGCTGCCTGTCCACCACTCTGGTACGACGTCTGCCTCTCGTTCCCCGCCCTCTCCCTTCCGCCCCTCTCCCTCACAAATTCCTTAGCCAGTCTCTTTTGCGGGCAGCACAGGAAACGTGCTTTGAAGATCCACTCTGTCTGGTTGTTTACTAATGCCCTGTGCATATGGCTGACTGAGTGTCATTCCAGGGCCTTGGTCAGCAGCTACATTAACCCCCTTATGAGGGACTGCCTCTAGGCAATTTCTCTAGTTTGATCAGAGGATGAATGAATGTGCTGCTGAGGTGAGCAGGTGTATGATTGATTGGTATTTTGTTTTCCTATGTTCTGGTATTATGTGTATCTCTCTGAGCTGGGGGCTGTAGCAGCATGCAGTATTTTTGCTGGCATATGTAGATGCCTGCCTACGTAGAAAGTGGATTTGTTTCTTTGTGTGTGAAATCCCCCCGTGGGATGCTTGAGGATGCCTGAGTTGATGGTCAGTCATTGGCTGACTGCCAAATGTTTGAATTGTATTTATTTTATATTTATTTAATTTATTTGTAACATGCATGGATGCAGGCTCTTAGGCATAGAGTGCATACAGCACATACAACATGAAACAAGCAAAGGGGAATCACTAGGCGTAAATCGTAAGGAGGCAATCAGAGAGTGGTTCATTAGAACAGAAGAGTTTTGAACTTGCATTTGAAGGACAGCAATAAAGGTCCGGCGGAAGACCTTTCCAGAGGCGAGGAGCTGTCATAGGGAATCCACCTTCTGATACAACTGACAGTTTCGCCTTAGGGACCAACAAGAGACCAGTATTATTGGATCTTAGGGTGAGTTTAACAGGGAGCCAGACCAGCAGAGAGGAGAGATATTTCAGCCTTTTCCCAAAGAGACAGGTGTGCGCTATGCAAAGAGTGCGATACATGATTTGTTTCCTCATGGGCAACCAATGCAGCGATTTTCTAGCCATTGAAACATGGTCAATTCTCTGCAATCCACAGACCACTCTGACTGCCTTGTTTTGAACCAACTGAAGGCAATTCAGTTCTCCTGACCAAAGCCTTACAATAGGCTAGAGCAGTGGTCCAGGCGGGACACTATAATAGCTTGCGCCACCGTGGCACAGCTGCACAGGTTTAGAAATGGATGCATAAGGGACAACAGCTTCAGATAGAAAGATGAGCATGACACTAGATGGTTCACGTGGGCTTGCATGCTTAGCTCTTGATCTAGGATGACACCCAGAGTCTTGACCTTGGGGAGAGTCTTAAGTACACAGTCAGCCACTTTAAAAGATTCAAACGCTGGGTTCAACTTACAAAGCCTATGTGTGGTGCCCAAAATCATCTCCGTTTTTGTGTTGTTCAAAGCGAGCCCATTTAACAACATCCAGCTGCGTATATGTCTAAAAGTACTTTGATTGTTGCAGAGTCCTGTGCATGATCCCCCGTGAGAGGGATAAGACACTGGGTATCATCTGCATAGTTTGCGTATATTATTCCTTTTGAGTCTAAAATCTTGAGCAGAGGTAAGGTGAAGATAGTAAACAAGGTGGACGACATATATGCTCCTTGTGGGACACCACAAGGAAGCACAAAGCCTTCTGCAGTCGCCTCCTCGCTGTACATCCTAGCTGTTCGGTCAGACAGGAATGACAGCACCCAACTTGCAGCTTCATGGGAAAAAGCAGAAGAGTCTTGAAGCCTAGTTACTAGCAAGGCATGATCAACCAGATCAAAGGCAGCGGTTAGGTCCAGCAGTATCAGGAGGGTGGTCTGACCTTTATCAATGATATGATAGGTTATTTATAACACGCTTAATACCCAGAGGTTTCTAAGCGCAGACCCGGGATCAAACCTGTGTTGTTCTGTGTCATCTTGCTTCCGAGGCGAGCATGTGGCCACTGAGCTATCCTCCCGAGACTTGTTTTGCAGGATGATAGTTTTCAGATCCAGCAGCATGGATTTGGTACTATGATGACTTCTGAATCCATACTGTTTGGGGACTAAGATGTTATACTGGCCTAAAAAGGCTTGCATTTGATGGTGTGCAATTTTGTCCAATATTTTCAACAGAAAGCTTTATGTGTGATAGGAGTCTGGGGGGGTGGGGGGTTTCATCCCCAGCCTTCCGTGTGGAGATAGAAGAAGAGCCCTTACCTCCTTACACAGAGGGGAGGTGGGAGGCCCGGTAGGTAAATGCTCGAGAGGGCCAAGGGGAGATTAGCTCGCGCCAAACACAGGCTTGGACCAATAGTTTCAGCCTGCATTTTGATTGCGCTAATGGGTCTTTGCATCCGTACCAGGTGATAATATGACATATAACATTCAACACATGTAGCAATAAGTATAAGTATTCTAATATAAGTTAGAAAGGGATTAATAGAAACTGGCAACACTTTTTAGATTGTTTTCCTGTCTGCTGTCATGGTTGGGTGAATTACTGGTGCACACTCAATGGTTTCTCACTCGATGTGTGAAGTCCCATGAGAAACCATTGAGGTGGCACCAGTAATTTGCACGACCATGACGGCTGCCTCTTCTGAATTAAATGCCATAATGAAGAACGCATAACAAAGGGTGCATCAGCTCAGCCCTTACCGTGAAGAACGGCTAAGTATGCTTTTTGAGAAACAAGATGTTCACCAAGTTATAAATCAGTACTGGACTTCTTTGCAATAGCACGCAGAAGTTGAATTAACGACATGGGTGTATGCCTTCACAGGCTCCTTTGAATGTGCTTGTCATGATGAAGGCTGTCATTAGTAGAGAGAGTTCTGTGAATATAATCTAGTGGGGCCGAAACACACAATGCTGACATTTTTACTGGATTTGTGGCTGGCAATGTTTATTCCTACTTGTGACAACATTATTCGTTTATTATGGGTAATGTCTAACTGTGACGGTTATCGCTGTGGTATATTTGTCTGGTATCAATGATAAAATGTGTTTTACATATACAAAGTGTATATATGTCCCATGTGCCACAATTGTATTTACATGTGTAGAGATTATAGTTATTAACGACTAAATAATAATAAGGAGGTTTTGTGTTGTTGATAATACCTACACACCCTTAGTGACTCATCCATTTCACATCTCTAATACATTTTGACTACATTTATGAAGGTGGTTCGCCTCTTTTAAAAAATATCCCAGCGCTTGGCAAGCGCTGTGTGTTTCTGTCAACCCTTCATTTTACATCAGCTGATCTATTCAAAAACAAAACATCTTCACACTCTGCATGCATTTCATCTTGTCACTAGAGGGACACTGTGGATTACCTCAGGTCCTCATGAATGAGCCATCCCCGGATTATTATAATAATGGAGCTGAAAAGAAATGCATAACATGTACAGTAGTAAAGCAGGGTTGTCTACTGAGTGCTGTTCAGTCTGTATATTAAAAACCTCCAGGAAACCTTGTAGGCGGCCATGTAAGTTTACCAAAGTAAGAGAGCAATCCCGATGCTTGTCAACACCAGTGATTCACCATATATGGTCACAAGGGCAATGCGCTTCAGCTTCTTCTTAACCAGCAGGCCATACACTGCAATGATCCAGGTATCAGGAAAAGCAAGTCACAGTGTAATGATATGGGGCTAGCAGGAAACCCAGGAAAAAAGAAAGACATTGCAGATGGGTGACCTTCCCCTGTAAAAAGGCAACACTTTCAAATATGCAGGTGTCAAAATCTCGGAATTAGCCAGATGGTGTGGTGACCTCATTTAGACTGAGCCTTAAAACACAGGAACAGCACCTTGCGGCACAACGAGGTTAAACAAAAGACTAGGAACAGGCATGGCCCTATAGTGCCGGCATATATCCCAGCCAAAATCGGGTCCCATGCTGACATATGGTGCAGGAATTTAGAGCTTAACATCCAACATATGTTCTTGGAAATCCTTGTATCTTTAACACAAGCAATTCCCAACCCCCCACTGGAAGTACACTTTGGTTATTTAAAAATGGAACAGTGGCCAAAAATGCCCTGTGCATTGAAGAGAAGCATTGCTCTCATTGACAAAATAATCAATTAGTTTTGGATAAAAGTTATAAGAACCACCTGATTAGTTGGTGGAAAGAGCACCATTCCAATGTGTAAAAATGTGATTGCCAAACGATTGCGATTGCCAAACCCACATCAGATAGAAGCTTAAACTAGCCTTTGCAGAAAGACAAATCCTGCACTTAGGCCTCCCTTGGCTCCTCTCTCTCCATTCCTCCTCCTCTCCTCCTTCTCACCCATTACACCAGTGCCATTATGGTTGCCAAGACTTTTTGCTCTAGGAAAGTCTCCTCCAAACAAGTGCTCCTCTGCTCCACTAGAACCTTTAAGGGCAATATTGCCTCCTCGCTCCCTCTTTGACTGAGCTCTGCAATCACTCTTCTGCCACTGGCGCCTTCCCATCACCTCTTAAGCACTCCCTTCCTTGTGCACCCCTCCTAAAAAAGTCAGCTACGGACCCTTCCTGCCTGGCTAGTTACTGCCCTATCTCTACTACCCCTTTCTTGGGCAATGTTTTGGAGAAGTTGGCCGTCTCCCAACTAATCCACTACACTGAATCTGTTGGCTGTCTCCAGGACAACCAGTCTGGCTTTAGAGCAGCCAGAGGCACAGAAACTGAACTCCTGAGCACCTGTGCAGACTTGCTTTCTAACCTTGACTCTAACTCTCCATCTGTTCTCATCCTCCTTGATCTGTCCTCTGCCTTCATCACTGTCAATCATTCCACCCTCTTAACTCGACTCTGTGGTACTCTGTGCATCACTGACCATGCACCGGCTTGGCTCACCTCTTTCCTGTAGAATCAGCACTCCCAGGTTCAACTGGGCCCGTTTCTCTCCTCTACCTGCCTATCTACTTGCAGCATCCCCCAGGGCTCTATCCTCTCGCCGTGGCTCTTCAACATTTACCGTGCCCACTTGATTTCCACCTTCTCTCCTCACTTCCAGTGTTATGCAGATGACACTCTGCTCTCCTTTAAGCTTCCCTCTTCTTCCTCCTCTCCTTCCTCAATCATTCCCAATTGCCTGACTGCTATCCAGGCATGGTTTGCTGCCAATGATATCTGCCTTAATGGCAGTAAAATCGAGATCCTTCTCATTGGAACTCCCACTCCTTCATTCCCCCCTACTCTCTGGCCACCCTCCTTGTGTCCAATCTGGGTGTGATCTTCGACTCCCTTCTCTCCTTCTCACCACATATCTCTGACCTTGCCAAGAAGGCTTGCTTTCTGCTTCACCTCCTCAGAGGCAGCATTTTCCCTCTCCTCAGCTTCCCCAGAAACTCCATGTCTCTAGAGCTCTGGTTTTCTCCAGGCTGGATTGTTGCAGCAGCCTCCTCCTCAATCTGTCTCTCTCCTCCCTACGCCCTCTTCAACTAATCCAGAATAGGACTGCAATACTTATTCTTGGCCTCAAGCACAGGGACTGCATCTCTCCAGCCCTAAAATCTCTCCACTGGCTCCCAGTGTCTGCAAGGATCAAATTTAAGACCCTCTGCATCATCCATAAGGCTTTCTGGGGCCTGGGACCATGCTACATCCAACAATCTGTCCCTAAATATCTGCCTGCTAGAGTCCTTTGGCCTTCTAGCTCCAGCTCTCTGCAGGTCAAACGTTTCTCTAAGCAGCGAGTGGGAGGTAGATCTCTTTCTTCAGCAGGAGCCTCCCTCTGGAATGGCACTTGAGCCGGATCTCCTTAAGTTCCGGAAGCTTCTGAAGACCTTCCTCTTTTCCTTTTTCTTCCCTTTACCTCCCTTCCTTGCTAACGCCCGCCTGGTGCTGCGACTGGCTGCCTGGTCCCTGCTGAGTCATAGAGGGGCCAGGCCCTACCTCGATCAGTCTGCCTCAGTACCCCCTCCAGCGCTTGCCCTCGGGCACCCTCCCCTGACTAGACTACTGGGTCTGGTCTCCCCCCACCTCACACCAGTTACCCTTATCCCGTTCCCCTGCACAGTTGCCCTGCAGGGTCCCCCCTGCACTTACCCCCAGCACTTATCCAGCCCCTGGGTCCCTCTCCCTCCTACCCTTTCCTCTCCCCATTCTTTCCCCCCCGCCCTCACCCACATCCCCCTCACCCACTCCCTGCACTTCCTGTTTGCTGCCCTTGCACGATCTGAATTTCACAAGGCCCAGGATGACCGTTTATTGTTGTTTATCCCTTCTTTTCCCTCTTCCCCTTTGCCCAGTGGCACCTGGAAACACGTTCTGATGTGTAGGCACCTTACACATGTTCAATAAATAAATAAAGAACATGCTACATAAGGAAACGAAGTGGAGCATTTCAATTGGACACATCATTTCGAGCAAAGAACCATCCCAAAAGAGTACTTATAAAAAACCAAGAACATGGGAAAAAGACAAGGTTCACCGTCAAAGCAAGAAAAAATTGGGAGCAAAGCCCCACTGCACCAGTACCCCAGGATCAGCAGAGTTGAACCCCTGCCTGTCTATTAAAGGATCACATTAAAGGATCAAATAAAACAAAGGTGTGGGCCACGCTCTGGGATACCAAAGGTATACCTTACTTTAGTCTTTCATCTTCATTGAAACAGCATATACGATGGGATACAGAAAGGTTTGGTCGGCGCGGGGAGCGTGGGGGTGGGGAGGCGAGAGGGGATGAGATACGCAACGAGCCTGCAAGTGAACAAGTAACCTCCCTACTCTCTTTTAAATGCCTTGGGGTATCCGAATCTGTCACAATATTCATCAAAAAACCATGAAGAGAAGAAGAAAGGATCCAGCAAAAACAAAAGAGAGCGCGTCTTTGCCCTCATGCTGAACCCATCGAAGGAGACTGGGGAGCATTCGGAACAGTAACTCGGTGTGGGCGCGGGGTTCTTGATTCCTCTCCCCTCTGCCCGTCTCCAGCAGCTGCAAAGCCCGCAAGGCTCCGGTCTGCATTTCAACTGACACTCTGGAAATAGTGATGTTAATGTTTCTTTTTTTTATGCAGAAGTGGCTGGCAGTATGCGACATAAACACTGTAAACAAAAGACTAGTCATACGCGAAAATCTCATTCACCGTTATTGTTGCATTGCATATTTACTTCACGTCATGTCTACAAGAAACTGTGCGCCCTGTCGCAAATAATCCAGGACGTTACTAAGGGGAACCGGGCAATTTCATTGGACACTGGTGGGTGCGTGCTTTACAGCGGGGGATGCAAGCGTTAGTGCCCCATGCAGGCCCCTCCCCCGCAGCGATGGGTAAAGTAAGGTCATTGAAGGACACATGGAACTTGCCATGATTTATCACCGTACTGTCTCACTAAACATTTACATCTATGATCTCAGACTCAAGGCTCTGGCAAGGCTCGTAAATTACCCGGGGGGGGGGGGGGGAGGTCTTCTGGGCTGGAGGGGTGGGGGAAGAGGGAGGGAGCAAAAGAGCCTGACAGGGAGCTTGCACAGAGAGCGAAAAAGAGTAAGAAAAAGATCATTCATAACCAGGCTAATGCCAAAAAAAGGAAAGAGAGGGGAAGCAGAAAAGGAAGGGAAAAAGATGAACGAGTAAGATGATGAAAGAATTAACAGAAGAAAAGAAAATGGGAGGTACAAAGGAAACATGCTAAGAGATGGAGGAGGCAGAGGAGAAAGAGAAGACGGGCGGATGTAAAAGGAAAGGGAATCAACTAGTGGGACCTGGAAAAGGGGAAGAAGTTCAGAGGAATGAAGTGAGAGAGGACTCTGCTACAAGAAAACAATTGTTGGTAGAAGGAGAGCAAGAGAGAGCAGGTGGTAGACACAGAGAAAGGGAAAAAGGGAGCACCAGCCCGTGGGCTGCAAGATAAGAGAGGGAGGGGGGGGGGCAAAATAGAGCAAGAGAGATCAGCTGGTAGACATAGAGAAAGGGAAAGAGGGAGCACCAGCCCGGTGGGTTGCAGGGTATGAGGGGGCAGTCCAGAACAGAGCAAGAGAGATCAGCTGGTAGACATAGAGAAAGGGAAAGAGGGAGCACCAGCCCGGTGGGTTGCAGGGTATGAGGGGGCAGTCCAGAACAGAGCAAGCGAGATCAGCTGGTAGACATAGAGAAAGGGAAAGAGGGAGCACCAGCCCGGTGGGTTGCAGGGTATGAGGGGGCAGTCCAGAACAGAGCAAGCGAGATCAGCTGGTAGACATAGAGAAAGGGAAAGAGGGAGCACCAGCCCGGTGGGTTGCAGGGTATGAGGGGGCAGTCCAGAACAGAGCAAGAGAGATCAGCTGGTAGACATAGAGAAAGGGAAAGAGGGGGGCCCAGCCCGGTGGGCTGCACGGTAAGAGAGGGTGGCCCAGAATAGAGCTAGAGAGAGCAGGTGTGCTAGGGAGAATTCTCACTCAAGTGCTGCATTCCCTCTACCTTAGAGCCCTCCAGCTCTTTTGCTATATTTTGGGACTTTGAACTTTTCATTTTCAATGTGTTTTACTTTTGTGTTCTTTGGATATGGAGTTTTAAACAACTCCATAGGCATCATCTTTTTCTTTTGTGTCACACATCACCTTCAGTGCAGTGGCACAGGGGTGTCTTTCAGACTCCCCAAAGTTTAAATACCTTCTCTGGGACTGACTACTATCTCCCAGAGCATGTAAAGTTAAATTGACTTTGCTAGTCTTTTTAAATTCATAGACCCAGCACACACTATCTTCCTATAGAGTGCTGGAGGGGTTGTCTAGCATCCCCTGTGTCTAAACACTAATGTAACAGTAAAATGTTACCCTTTCCTCTTGAAATGCCTGGTGGCAGTGGTTTTAGAATGAACTACCATGATTTTTCCCGACTGCGAACACCGGTAGCTAAAAATCGGGTCAGCCATGTTTTTCAATATGGCGCCCATGACCCCCCTCTGTAAAAACAGACTCCCTTCATCTTTTTTCACCATTTCTTTTAGGAAAGGTCCTTCTTGTGTTTAACTCTGTGTGCCAAACCAGGTTTGGTCCCTTTGTTCGATGCTCTTTGGCGGGCTTCAGTGCTGAAGCCCTCCTCTGGCGCTTGAGTGTCTGGGGTGGACAGGATGTGTGGAGGTGCCCAAAACTCCCTGTGCTTAGTCTCCTAGGGGACCTGAATGCACTATGGTGTGATTGGCTGGCTGAATGTCCGGCAAGGACAGCCACCCTGATGTGTGGGTGACAGCCAGGTTGGAATGAATGGGAGAAAACTGTTTAAAAGCTGGTCTCTGGGTCTTGGAAGGCAGAGTCGACCACTGGAACGAAAGAACCGAAGAAGAGCTGAAGGAAGGCGGCTGCTGCAACTCCTGGACCGTTGGTTTGCCCGGTGAAGCCCTGCTGCAGGTCCGAATTGCCTGAAACTCCATTGACAGAGAAGCCCCTTCAAGGACGACTTCTTCCCATGAGCTGGTGGGAACATCAAAGTGCTGTTGAATAACAATAGCCAGTGAGAAGGATACCAGTTTGTGGACTTTAAGGCACTCACACCTTAAAACCGACGCTTAGCCAAGCTTGTGGCCTCTTCCCTGGGCAGTGCAGGAACCTTCCGACGTCCTTCTTCTTGTCGCCACGACTGAAGCTCAGGAACAGCGAGATCTGCAGGAAGTGCCGGGAACAACTGCCTCAGCTACAGTTTTTCTTCATACCTAAGGTGTTGTGCAAACGCGGTGTGGAATTCTTTTCTACCGCGGTGAAAGTTTGTGAAAGTTTCCCAAATTTGGAGTCTTGTTCGCTCCTAATCCGACATATAACTCTTTTTCTGGCAAACTACTTCTTCGAACATTGGCAAAGACTTAACCATTTATTACCAGACTGTGCTATCCTATCCAAGACACAGAACCATTGACTTTGGCCCCGGCCTATTGAATTGATTTGCCTGTTGTAGTGAACTGAAACTATTTTCCCTGTCTATGAAAGTAATTGTGATTTAATTCTTTTTAACCTTTGTCTTTCTACCCCTTTTGAAAGTTACTGAAGTGCCATTTTGCTCCCACTTCAGGGGAGCCTAACTTGCTCAGAAATGTATTGGTTGTGTACTATAGTGTATTATAGTGTGACACTGAGCTGCTTGTTACTAGTGGAATGTTTTCCAATTGGCTGTGTAAATAAATGTATATTCTTTAAACAAGAAACCTTGAATAGTGTTTGTTTGAACTACAGTGATTGCAAGTCCTTTGTGTAACATCTTGTACTGCTCACATCCCTCTTGAGATAAGTCTGGCTGCCCAGCCACTGCTACCACATAACCGTGTATTAGAGGCTTGTACCAAAGGTGAGATTGTGCTTACACCTGTAGTCTTGTGTGTAGTGTTCCCAAAGGGTACTGCATGTAATTCTGCCTAACAAGGTGGTAGACATAGAGAAAGGGAAAGAGGGAGACCCACCCGGTGAGCTGCAAGGTAAGAGAGGGTGGCCCAGAATACAGCAAGAGAGATCAGCTGGTACACAAAGAGAAAGGGAAAGAGGGAGCCCTAGCCCGGTGGACTGCAAGGTAAGAGAGGGGGCCCAGAATAGAGCAAGCAAGATCAGCTGGTAGACATAGAGAAAGGGAAAGAGGGAGCCCCAGCCCGGTGGGCTGCAGGGTAAGAGAGGGGGCCCAGAATAGAGCAAGAGAGATCAGGTGGTAGACATAGAGAAAGGGAAAGAGGGAGCACCAGCCCGGTGGGCTGCAAGATAAGAGAGTGTGGCCCAGAATAAAGCAAGACGGATTAGGTGGTAGACATAGAGAAAGGGAAAGAGGGAGCCCCAGCCAGGTGGGCTGCAAGGTAAGAGTGTGGCCCAGAATAAAGCAAGAGAATTCAGGTGCTAGACATAGAGAAAGGGAAAGATGGAGCCCCAGCCCGCTGGGCTGCAAGGTAAGAGACGGGGGCCCAGAATAGATCAGGAGGGAGGATGTATGGGCAGAAGGAAATGAAGATGGATAAGGACAGATTGGGAAATAGGGCAGTGAAAAGCAAACAAAGAAAATGAGTGTGGGTGGGAACAAGTTAAACTTGCTGAAGTGGTAACAATATTGGAAGGGCTTTAGGTCAAAGAATGGGAGGGGGAGGTGAGCTAGACACTGGGAGAAATCTAGGTGCAATGGGGGCATTTACCAAAAACCTGATAAAAGTGTTGGGAAAGGTTGCTGCCATTTTGTACTCCCGCTTTTACTGATCTTTGGGATTTCAAAGGATCTGTCAGGCGGAGTTGGAGAGTGGGCGGACTTGACATGTCTATCCCCTAGCTGCATTTGCCACCTCATAAATGCAGGCAGGTGCCATACAAATCCATTGTAAAGGCCTCTCGCAATTTGCAAACCTCCAAACACGTGGTGGAGACAGTAAGAGTAGGTTTTGCTTGGGTTTTGCTCTTTACTTTTCCACTACTGAAAATGGAAGGGACCTTTTCGAGCCAGTTCTCTCTAAGCAATTTCCACTTTGGGGAACCAGGTCCCCCAATGTCAATTGGGAGAAGTGGTTTTAAGGGAGCCTCACTGATTATGACTATCGTGCCAGTTTGCACACCTGAAGTGGCCCCACGCACCATGAGGTGAGGGTTTTCCAGTCTGTGCACATGCCTCACTGATTATGACTCTCATGCTTCTTTGCACACCGCAAGCAGCCCCCTCCCGTGTTATACGGTGAGGCTTTGCTACACGGAAGCAGCCCCCTCCCGTGCTATACGGTGAGGCTTTGCTACACGGTAGCAGCCCTCCTCCCGTGCTATACGGTGAGGCTTTGCTACACGGAAGCAGCCCCCTCCCGTGCTATACGGTGAGGCTTTGCTACACGGAAGCAGCTCCCTCCAGTGCTATACGGTGAGGCTTTGCTACACGGAAGCAGCCCTCCTCCCGTGCTATACGGTGAGGCTTTGCTACACGGAAGCACCCCCCTCCAGTGCTATACGGTGAGGCTTTGCTACACGGAAGCAGCCCCCTCCCGTGCTATACGGTGAGGCTTTGCTACACGGAAGCAGCCCCCTCCCGTGCTATACGGTGAGGCTTTGCTACACGGAAGCAGCCCCCCTCCCGTGCTATACAGTGAGGCTTTGCTACACGGAAGCAGCCCCCTCCAGTGCTATACGGTGAGGCTTTGCTACACGGAAGCAGCCCCCTCCAGTGCTATACGGTGAGGCTTTGCTACACGGAAGCTGCCCCTCCGGTGCTATACGGTGAGGCTTTGCTACACGGAAGCTGCCCCCTCCGGTGCTATAAGGTGAGGCTTTGCTACATGGAAGCAGCTCCCTCCAGTGCTATACGGTGAGGCTTTGCTACACGGAAGCAGCCCCCTCCAGTACTATACGGTGAGGCTTTGCTACACGGAAGCAGCCCCCTCCAGTGCTATACGGTGAGGCTTTGCTACACGGAAGCTGCCCCCTCCCGTGCTATAAGGTGAGGCTTTGCTACATGGAAGCAGCTCCCTCCAGTGCTATATGGTGAGGCTTTGCTACACAGAAGCAGCCCCCTCCCGTGCTATACGGTGAGCCCCCTCCCGTGCTATACGGTGAGGCTTTGCTACACGGAAGCAGCCCCCTCCCGTGCTATACGGTGAGGCTTTGCTACACGGAAGCAGCCCCCTCCCGTGCTATACGGTGAGGCTTTGCTACACGGAAGCAGCCCCCCTCCCGTGCTATACGGTGAGGCTTTGCTACACGGAAGCAGCCCCCTCCAGTGCTATACGGTGAGGCTTTGCTACACAGAAGCAGCCCCCTCCCGTGCTATACGGTGAGGCTTTGCTACACGGAAGCTGCCCCCTCCCGTGCTATACGGTGAGGCTTTGCTACACGGAAGCAGCCCCCTCCAGTGCTATACGGTGAGGCTTTGCTACACGGAAGCTGCCCCCTCCCGTGCTATAAGGTGAGGCTTTGCTACATGGAAGCAGCTCCCTCCAGTGCTATATGGTGAGGCTTTGCTACACAGAAGCAGCCCCCTCCCGTGCTATACGGTGAGCCCCCTCCCGTGCTATACGGTGAGGCTTTGCTACACGGAAGCAGCCCCCTCCCGTGCTATACGGTGAGGCTTTGCTACACGGAAGCAGCCCCCTCCCGTGCTATACGGTGAGGCTTTGCTACACGGAAGCAGCCCCCCTCCCGTGCTATACGGTGAGGCTTTGCTACACGGAAGCAGCCCCCTCCAGTGCTATACGGTGAGGCTTTGCTACACGGAAGCTGCCCCCTCCCGTGCTATAAGGTGAGGCTTTGCTACACGGAAGCAGCTCCCTCCAGTGCTGTAAGGTGAAGCTTTGCTGCACTACCATTATGATGTTAACCATGTATGTTCTCGCACTTTATGGTCTTTACGATGCACTTTCTGTAACTAGCGCCTAGATGACTCAGGGTTTTGTGCGCTGATATAAATGCAAAAATAAATATATAAAAATAAATAATAAATAACGGCTCAAGTTGTGAGGGAGACTGTAAAAGAAGTGATAGTATCCGAAATGAATGGGAGAGACAGAGGCGAGAGTTGTTCAGAAGTTGGGCTGGAGGGGAAAGACTGGGAGAGACAGAAGTGAAAGGAGAGTTCATGGGGTATGATATGATATGGCATTTATAACGCGCCTATAGACAAGTGTTTCAAGGCGCGAGTAAGTGAGGGAGAGAGGCATAGAGGGTTGTGAGTGGTGAGAGGTAGTAGTGGGAGAGATGGGAGAGATACAAGTGCGCGATACTGTGACAGACGAAGGGCAATACGAGGAGGGAAGTATTCATTTAATTAGGTAATGCTAATAGGCTGTTATTATATAGTGCTTCATGCCAGATTCATTTTTCTACTAAGTGGGCCTCATTAGGACCCTGGCGCTAAGTGTTTAACGGCGCCGTAAAAGGCTGCGGCGCCATTAAACACTTAGCGCCTTACTACGAGGTCCCTTTGCAGGACCCGACCTGAATGGCTGGTCTAGAGCAGCCGTTAAAGTAGGGACCCGCAAAGGGAACTTGGTGCTAAGTACGGTACCGCAATTTGCGGTACCGTACTTAGCGCCTTCCCCATTTCCATAGAGCCCTATGGGGAGAAAATGGGAATGGGGAAGGGCCACGGTTTAATGGGAAATTACCAGCCCGCCAACCTTGGAATGGGGTGGTAATTCCCCATTGAACCATGGCGGACCCGTTACAACACTGGCACCAACCATGGTGCTTATAGCGCCATGGTTTAGCGCCGGGGTTGTAATGAGGGCCAGTGTGTTAATAATTTAGCCTTATGGGCAAAGCGAGGGGTCCAGATCACAGGAAAATGCTCCACCACCAAGGTATATAGAGCCCTTGGGGTTGTGCAACTAAAAACCAGAGCACACACAAGTAACTTCTAATGTCAATTTAATGAGCTTGGAACTAGTAACAATACACTTTACACATTGTAGGTTTCATTGGTGTTCGTTAATTTGAGCCGAGGAACTGCACCTGCTAATGTCTTGGTTTTCCCAGATCAAGGCAACTGTTTCAGTGCTGCTTGTCAGGCTGCCGCTGAAGACAGAATGATAAGAGCAAAGTCTAGACCATACACTGTAGATTGCATTTCGAGCATCCTTAACGACTGAGAGGCTTCTCATGAAATCAGAATACTAATAAAACTTTATAGACCTGGTCCAAAGTCCGTGCAAGGCAAATTCGGCCCAGAACACAGTCAAAGACACGAACGTAGCAAGAGCATTTCAACCAGTGTAAGGGCCCATAACAGGCAGTAGAGCCTGGGGGAGCGGTCTCTGAAGCTACTGTAGTCTGACAGCAGAGCGTTCCCAGCAGGGCTCAGGCGGGAATGAGGGATGCCATTTGGGGGTCGCTAGGGTTCGCTAGACTGACCCCTGTGGTCTCACCTTGTGACACCTGGCTTGCCCTTTGCGACCCCTACCATATTGAAACAATGGACACACTTAGCAACCATGGAAAGTTACAGGTCGGGGTGGGTGGGGGAGCTGCACTGGAGCGTCCCATCGGTCCAGGTCACAAGCTGGCCCAGGGTGACCTTAGAAGTTAGACTGGGAGCATTGGTTGGTTGGGGGCAGGAGAGTAAGGCACACACACCTGTTACCAAGCCGCCTAATCTAAGCACAGAGTGCCATTGCCCCCCTTACACTGCCTCTGCCACAGGCCAGTGCCTGGAGGCTGAGCTAGCTTGCTGGCGGGGGTGGGGGGAAGGGGGGCTCTGGTTGCGGTGGCTGACAGATCCAGCGCCCTCTGCCTCAGGTCCACCACCGACAATGCCATCCCATGACTACAGTGCATGGAACTGATGTTAGACCGTTTTTCGCAAGTGAATTTTCTAAACACGTTCAATACGGGAACCTTACAACCAAGACACTTCTCTCTCTCTCTCTCTCTCTCTCTCTCTCTCTCTCTCTCTCCTCTCTCACCTCTCTCTCCTCTCTCACCTCTCTCTCTCTCTCTCACCTCTCTCTCTCTCTCTCTCTCTCTCTCTCTCCTCTCTCACCTCTCTCTCCTCTCTCACCTCTCTCTCTCTCTCACCTCTCTCACCTCTCTCTCTCTCTCACCTCTCTCACCTCTCTCTCTCCCTCTCTCTCTCTCTCTCTCATCTCTCTCTCTCTCTCTCTCTCTCTCTCTCTCACCTCTCTCTCTCTCTCTCTCTCTCTCTCACCTCTCTCACCTCTCTCTCCTCTCTCACCTCTCTCTCTCTCTCACCTCTCTCACCTCTCTCACCTCTCTCTCATCTCTCTCACCTCTCTCTCTCTCACCTCTCTCTCTCTCTCTCTCTCTCTCTCTCTCTCTCTCTCCTCTCTCACCTCTCTCTCCTCTCTCACCTCTCTCTCTCTCTCTCTCTCTCTCTCTCACCTCTCTCTCTCTCCTTCTCTCTCTCTCTCTCTCTCTCTCTCTCTCTCTCTCTCACCTCTCTCTCTCTCCCTCTCTCTCTCTCTCTCTCTCTCTCACCTCTCTCTCTCTCACCTCTCTCTCTCTCTCTCTCTCTCTCTCTCTCTCTGAATAAACATGGTCAAGATATAATGCCGCACAATTCAAACACATTCTTGCAACTAGCTGTATCACATTAAATGCTGACCCGTAACTACATAACTAGACTGGGCCACTTACATGTCTGAAGAAGCTGACAAGTGCACACCCATATCATCTATAAGCCTGAAGTGTGGGCCAATGGTTTACCCACCAGTCTTTCCATATTGAGAATGCGTCTTGCGTTTGGGAATTAAACATGTTGAAGACAGAACAGCGAAACCAAGGGAATTACAGTTGGTCACGAATTGCTGTCGCTTTTTCTGCATGCTACTTTGCCTGTTTTTTTCATTATGTGCACGTTGCATTAAGTGTAGTTGTGCACCCTGACCATGCGTTGCCCTTTTTCTCTAGGCCAGGCACAGTACTGGGAGCAGGATGGCCGGAGCACACCAACCAACACCAAGCAATGGCAGCTTGTATTGCCTTGTCCGGAACCTCGAGAAGACCGTAACTGCAGGCAAGCCAAGGTGAGTGCATGCTTACATTCACAGTAATCTGGTAATGTGGGCCTGCACACACTGATATTCACATGGGGATTCCTTCTTGTATGAAATGTATAGCATATTACAGTGATATCATAACCATATTTTTCTTTGTGTACTCATGAACAATGCTATGTGATGCCACCTGCTTTGTCAAGGGGTGAAAGGTTGTGTGCCCTCACTTTCTGTGATGTCACTTGGGGATGGGGTCAAATGAATCACTTCCTGTAATAGGATCAGAGGTCAAGGGCTGTGTGCTGTCACTTCTGCTACCCATGGCATTTTGGTGAAATGGCGTCCCTGGTTTGAAGCCCCAATGGAGGGCATAAAACAAATGCACCCTTTGCCAGCTGTTCTGAAACGGTGCTGTGGGTGACAAAAAATGTCTGATTGGCAGCGGTGCCGGTGCCAGTGCTTCCGTGTCCCCACTCCCATAGAGTCCTATGGGCCTCTATGGGCATGGGGATTAACTAATATACCGGCGCCTGACTTCCCGGCCGCTGGACTCATAATGAGCCGGTGGAACCAGGAAGTCAGGCGCTGGTAAATTTTTATGGGTCTGGCAGAAACCCATGGTAGCACTGGCAGGGTTACTGCCGGACCCGTAATGAGGCCCACTGTAGGCGGCGATCCATGGAGACACAGTGGGCCTCATTATGGGTCCGCCAGTAACCCTTCCAGTGCTACCGGCGGGTTGCCGTCGGAACCTGTAAAGATTTACCAGCGCCTGACTGTCTGGTGCCACCGGCTCATTACAAGTCCATTGGCCGGGAAGTCAGGTGCCGGTATATTTGTTAATCCCCATTCCCAGTGGGGACACACAAGCACCGGCGCCATTGCTAACTGGGCAGTGCTTCCGTAAAGAGTTTTCCTACCGTGACTGCTTCGCCCTGCAGGGTCAGACGTGTCAGGCACAGCGGCTCTGGCAGGCAAACACATAGTTTGCCATTCCGGAAACAAGGCCGGCACCCTTGTTTCCGGACCAGCAACAACGAGGCCCAGTATGTCGAGATTCATGGAGACACAGTAGGCAGAGAATCTGTGTGCAAACCTTGCCTTAGTGCAAAAATGAAATGAAAGAATAGTTTTTTTTGCGCTTTGTGCTAATTCCATTCAAATTGCACTTGCACCATTGCAAAGAATCTGTAAAATTCAGGCCCAGTGGGGGACTGTGGGCTGCAGCCGGCTAAGCACATTTCTTGCCATAAAAGAGTTGTTGACACTTTCCTGAATCTGCAGTGAGGAGTCTGAGGAATTGGCTTCAGGGGGATCTTATTGGGATCCGATAGGGTGAGGGCGGCAGATTGGATATTCGTTGAGGAACTGGTATGGTTAATCTTCTTCATTGTGGGCCTGCCTGCCAGGAGGCTCTGTAAGGGAGGCAGAGAATCATGAACTATACATATAGGGATATTAGAGGGCTGGAGGTAGACGGACCCCCAGACCTTTTGCATATAGATATAGCGAGCCCTGAGCAGATTGGATGTCTATCAGATACATGCGTACACACCGCTCTGCCCTCCACACAAACACCCACACACACACTGCCCTTTCCAGACAGCCGCGCCCCATACACACTCTGCATCCGCGCACACTGCCCCAAAACTGGCAAAGAATGCCACCACTAACAATACACCATGTACATTGCGTCCCACACATACTGCAACGCCCCCACATACAGCCCCCACCCATGGACTTCCCAAGCACACACAGAGCTCCCCCCACATAGACACACAGGCACCACCTCACACACACACTGCCCACCACACATCTACCTCAAAACATCGAAAATAGCACTGCGAGTTCTATGACTTCATTTTTTTCTTTTCCCCATTTTCCCACCAATATATATGGGGGACAATCCCCACAGCCACCCACTACATCTCTCCACTTTAATTAAGACCACAACCCAACCCCCATTTATATTGCCACTAAAATGCAATAAGAAAAAAAACCCTGTTCTGAGATTTGCAGTATTATGATTCAATGTTTTGGTATGATACCCCCACCACCCTCACATACTGCCCCATATGCTTTCCACGCACACAAAACACAAATGCCCACTGCCCACACGCACTAACACGCTGCTCCCACACACCAACACACTGCCCCATCTGCATTCCTCCAACACATTCACTGCCGCCCACACTGCTCTCACACACTGCTCACTCAAACTGCCTCCCAAACCCAATTTTCCCACACACACTGCCCCACTGAGACTGCCACCCACACAAACACTGACTGTCCCACACTGCCCCACATATATTTTCCCTCTATACACACACACACACACACACACACTGACTGTAAACTGCACCCATGCAAATACTGCCCCATCCAAACACACACACACACACCCCACACACACTTCCAATACACACTGTCCCTACACACACACACACACTGCCCCCACATACATTGCCCTTCACATACCTTCCCCAACACACACTGCTACTCAGTGCAGCCACTTGCACACTTCTCTTCATAAACACTATGCCTGCCCCCCCCACACACACACAATAGACCACTCACCTCATTGCCACTTCCCCCACACATTAACACTCCTCCATAAACCCTTACACTACTCCTGCCCTCCGCACTGCCTCCACAATACACTAACACCCAGACATCCATCACATGTCCACATGCACACCTACCCTCAGAGACTGACCTACATACACACTACCAACCACGCCCACATTACCTTCAGGCACACTACCCCCCACACAACCTCACACCTCCCAAACACACATACACGCACTGCCCTCTAACAGAAACACTGCCCACACCTTGCAACACACACTCACTGCTCTCCTCCACACACTATTCCCAACATACCCCCACACTGCCTTCCACATTGCCCAACCAAACACACCAGCCCTGCCCCATGCACCCTGCCCCACACACAGCCCCACCCCTGCAAACACTGTCCTCATACCTGCACACTCTCTTCCCTCACATGTACAAACCTCCCACACACTTCTTCTAAACACTCCCCATGCACTCCTACAGTGCATCCACACTACCCCTGAACATACAGGGAGCCACACACAGCCGTCACACAGCTACACCACACACATGGCCCCAACACACATTTTACCCATGCAGACTTTCCCACACACCGACTGGCCAGCATCACACACAGACACGCGCACACATTGAACACAGATTAAAACTGCCCCCACATGCACACTGCCCAATCACACTACTCTCCACACACACACACTAACACTGCCCCCCACACACACTGTCCCTACAAATGAATTCTGCCCTCTCATCCACGCACACTGGCCCATGCACACACTTCGCCCACATGCACAGTGCTGCCAGACACACACTGCTTCATACATTACATTTCCCCCAAACATACACATCCCCTCAAACACGCACCCACACACACTTACACTACCCACTCACCCAGATACACTGTATCCACACACACATATATACACTGTCCCCACAGACACCATTCACTCACGCCCCCATTGATCCACACACTTCACCTCACACAATTTCTCCACACACTCTCCACACAAACTCACTTTCCAAACACACACTGACATCACACCCTACACACACTCACCCAAAACACACTTCCCATGTACACTCTGCCTCCTGCACACACACTGCCTCCTCACTCATAGTCTGCTCACCCCCACAAACACTGGCCCCACACACTACCCACCCACACACACTCTCCCATACACACACTGTGCCCACACCTGGCACCACACCAGGCCCCACACTGTCCCCCCACACACACTTTTCCCAACAAAGACACTTCCCACACACAAACACTGCACCCCCACATGCAAACCCTGTCCCAAAACAATGACCCCACACATGTAGCACCACACACACACACACACACACACAGCCTCCACACACTAGCATGCCACACACTGCCCCCATTCACACTGCCCCACACACACACTCACTGATCCCACACCCACTGACCACATATAGCACACATGCACACACATCCTTACACACACAAGAACACTGCTCGCCACAAAAATAATGCTAGAATAGTACTCTTTTTGCTTAACATATTTCTTGAAGAATTTTCACATTTTTGTCTGAGTACTTTATTATGATTTGTGCACTTTTCAAGTCTTCTTTATAAAACAGAGTATGCTGAAAGCCAAGATGGGGACGGGGAGTGGAAAGGAGAGAACAGTGAGTCATGATGACTGCAATGTACCATAAAAACGCCATTAAAAGAAAAGCAATCCTGAAACTGCTGCGAAAACAACACTTTACTTCAGTGAGCAAAGCAGTGACTTGTTTGCACTACCTAAGTAGTCAGATGGTGAGTTACAAAAAGAACTGTCACTCACAAACTTTCTACCAACTGCAGCTGCGAAGATATGGGTTCATCTGTATGGGTGGCAGAGTTTTCTGAAATCCCGGCTTCACAACTTAGCCAAAGTGTGGGTTCCAGGACAAATAATTGCATCTCAATGTGCCTTATTTGCAGTGGCAGCTCATCGATATGGGGCATTGGGGTGCTGACCACCCACCCATTATGGAGGAGCCACCACTGAGACAGCAAAAGCAGGAAAACGACATTGTCCTCTGTAATTTGCAATTCCCCAATGTGCGTACCCAGTGAGCCATGCAAGGCTGGTGCCTTTTCTCCCTCAGCCTTGCTGGCCCATTGGGCAAGCAACCTGAGAAATGCGTGACCAATTGTGAGTAGGGGTGCTCTTGCACCTGCCTGCACATTTCCAGGGCCTGTGGCATCAGTCTCTGCTGCTCAGGCTCCATCATGCATGTACAGGAAACAGGAGGCTTGCCTTGCTTCCTGGTTCCTGTCTACATGATGTCTCGTACCCACGGGACTTGGAGTAGCCGAGGAGAAGTTGTTGAGTCCAGTGCTGGAGCAGAGCAGGTGAGAAAAGTTTTTTGGTATGTGTATATACATGCAGGCAAGGGTTTGCATCTGTACATGTGAATCACAGTGCCATGTGAATGTTCTTAGTGTGTGTGTTTGTTGTGTGTCTGTGTGTGTGTGTGTGCGTGTGTGTGTGTGTGTGTAAAGAGAGAAGTTGAATATGCATGTGAATGTGTGTGAATGGGTATGAATGTTTGTGTGGAGGGGCAGGAGCAAGGCTGTGGTAGCATTGGGGCAGCCAGCATGGACGATTCTTCACAATGGTATGGCATGATTTTACTGACATCATGAGGAAAGCCAATATGATTAATGCTCTTACGTGGAAACCGGGTTTAAATTGATGCAGCCAGTACGAACATGTTTTCATACAGTGACATACAATTCTTTTACTGGCACTGTGGGCAAAGCCAGCATGAATAGTGTTCTTATGTGGGCAGACTGGCCTACATTGGTACAGCCATTATTGACATGTTTTCCCACAGTGGCATAACATTGTATACTGATAGTTTAGGTAACGGACAACAGAAGTATGTTCTTAAGTGGGGATTCAGACATATGTTGGCAGAGCTAGCATGGGCATGCTTCGTTAGTCTGAAATTTTGGTCCTTATTGGAATTTATATAGCACTTTTCCCAAAGTGTTGAACAAGCATTAATAAAACATTGTGTATTAATTAGATCATAATTTAAGATAGATGACCAGTCAGTGTTAGAAAAACAGACAATCAGTTAAATGAGATAGCAGACAATCTATGTTTTTTCAAAAGTGTTCGAAAGCGATGGAGACAAGTAGAAGAGTGAACAGATCGAGGAAGAGCGTCCCATGTTTCGGCGCTAGAAAGGAGAGCAAAGGAAAGTGAGATGAGACACAAGGAGCTTCCGGAACTGAAAGCAGATGTAAGGATTTTGAGCAAAGAGACAGAGGAGGAGAGCATAGAGTAATACAAGAGGAGAGATAAGATGAGCAAGGCCATCAGTACATTCATAAATGATCCAAAGGAAGTGAAACAGAAAAAGGGAATCAAAGGAGAGGACTAAAAAGGAGCGAAAAGAGGAGATAATGGAAGAATGAGGTGGTAAGGAAAACATAAGGCAAATAGCTGAGCTGTTATGAAATCAGAGGAGGGCAAGATGAGCTGCAGGGAGGCCGACCTGGAGACCGGAGCTGTGATCCAGAAGCGAGAAGATAAGAGAGATGATTTAAAGGTTGATTCCATGAAAGGAGAGGAAAGCACAGGTGCAGCGAATATTATGCAGATGAAAGAGACACCATTGTTTTTGTTGGTGAAGTACATTATCATTCCTGGCACTATGAGAAAAGAAAACATGAGTTTGTTATTATGTGGGAACACTGGCACATAGTGTTGCAGCCAGTCAGCGTGCACATGCATAAGCACAGCCAGCATGACAATGTTTTTATACTGGCAGAATACTCGCATATATTGTGGGCAAAGGCATCATGAAAAAAGCTCCTGTGCACGTTTGGTGACGTGGCATCTACTGGATTGTAAACTGTGTGGCTTTTTACACAATTTTTCACAGACATTGTGCTGCAAAACGCATCATTGTGAGCCATTATTTAAGACATTTTATCAGGGTGGGGTGTCGAATCCTGCTACTCAGTCACTTCTGCATATTCATATTCATAGAAAATATTTACACCTCTCCAATCAAATAATCCACCAGCTGCTGCTACTTATTTGCTGAACATGTGAAGTCCCTGGAACTTGCTACTAAAAGAAACCTACCCCATGATATAGTTAGATAGGCAAAACTAGTGACCACCCTTCATAGACTCGACATCACAAAGTGTATTTGTCTTTTGACTTCCGGCAACTGCTTGGAATGTAAGATGCCACGATCCCCTTGAGTGTCCTAGGGCTGCCACTGTTTGACTCCATAGTGGTGAGTACAGTGGCCCCGGCCTGCTTGTGATCACTAGGAATTAGCCCTGCACTGAGTAATAGCGATGGCGTGCAACAGAGTAGGAGGGAAGGGAGCAATGTGCAACCATGTTTCAAGAGTTGCAGTCGTGCTGGTTGACAGCCAATGGAGTTGAAAGAGATTTCAGTTTAGCTGGACCTGATATCCAGTGGTAAAATTGAGAAGTTGTGCTTAACCTTCCCAAAGAGCAGTTCTGGAATGCTGAAAATGGTTGCAAAAAGTAGTGGAGCTATTAGCAGTAAACAACAAAAGTAGTGGAACCCCGCTCTCGACCGTTCCCGCTCACATCGACCACTGCCCGCAACTGTCTCAATGAGAAATTAAATGTCACTGCCGGCTGTCAGTATAACCGCTACACATGTTAATGTTAAAGGATATTTGTACCACGCACTATCACCACCGGAGTGGTCCCCTGGCGCACACATGCCAGGTAAATAACTTAATGGGCTCTGTGGGCCTCTTTTCACGGAAGGCGATGGACCAAGGTACTATTAGCACCTTGGTCCATGCCGGTAAAATACCAGCACCGCCTTGGAGGAAAAGGGAATTACCGCCCTATTCCAAGATTGGTGGGGCGGTAATTCCCCCTTCCCCCATTGCCCTTCCCCATTCCCATTTCTGCCCCATAGGGCATAATGGGAATGGGGAAGGAGCTAATTACGGCACCGCAAAATTGCGGTACCGTAATTAGCTTCCTGGTCCCTTTGCGGGTTGGTTTTTAACGCCTGCACAAAGCAGGCGCTAAAGTCCCCAACCCGCAAAGTGACCTCGTAGTAAGGCAGTAAGGGTTAGCGGTCACCGGTACCATTACCGGTGACCGTTAACCCTTTCCGCCGTCCGCGTAATGAGGCCTTATGCCTTTGAGGGAGAATTGTGAAGCTTTTTATTCTTCTACATTAATGCTTTCTATTTCTTTTTTCCCTTGAGCATTTGCACCAGAAATGCTGCACTTAGGTCTCAGGAAATATAACCGTAAAATGAATGTTGGGACATGCAGGCCCAGAATGGCGAAGCGAAGAAGGTCAGTCCAACAGAGTCCAAAAGAAATGGCCAGGATCTGCCGGGTAACAGCTGCACAATCCCAAGTTATACGGTTTGAGCATGGAGGATTTTATGGAAGGGCAGCCTCAGGGCAAAGGGCATGCTAGCGGAGTGCTGTGTGGATAGCAAATTACCAAAACCAGAGAAGGACTCAAGGGAGTGGTAGGGTGGTGTAGGGCATGAAAGCAGAGGTGGTGACAGGAGTGTGAATGTCAAGGGTTGGAATGGTGGGGCAAGAGGGCTCTTCTCCTAAAATAACTCCTTTTGCACGTTAGTTGGCGGCACTTTGTGTTTGGTGCTCTTAATAGAAAAACCAGGGGCCCTGTGTGCTGCATCCGGAGGTGTTCGGCAACCCTCAAACGCAGCTATTTCAGGACACCTCAAACATACCTGACGATTTAACAAGATACCAGTCAGCCTTGAAAAAGACCTTGTGGTTGAAACACATATTGGCTTAGTCATGACACTCCATGTTTTTGGGAGCACTGGAAAATGGTATATTAAATTCTAAAAAAAGAACATTTGGCTCAGCGCAGTATGATTGGTGCTCACAGAAACCTTACACGTTTTCCCTGACAAAGGCGCGGCATTTGTACAACCATCCAAGAGGCCGAAACGTTAAAATCGACTGTTGATCATTGTAGATTATGTTTAATGTTATCCCTTATTTACATGAGTCTGATAATATTGACTAACCTTTCCTCCATATTGTTTTAATCAATACATTGGGAAGCACCTTTAATATTTAAACATTTTTGTTCCCTTGGCTTCCTAATAATAAGACACATATTTAATATCATCATTCTTTGGTCATGTGAATATGTAGACTGACTACTCACATTTACTCCAATGTTATTAGCATTAGAGGTGTCATAATAAAGAACATGCTCATTATCGGATCCCTATGAAAGTACCTAAAGATATCCCTCTGCTTGTTTTGTATTTGCCTTGAGATTATGCAAGCACGGGTCTGATAGGTGAAGTCGTGGCTGCTCGTGGGGGATGGAGGAGACTATGGGTGTAGAATTGCCGGGAACCGGGAAGAGAAGCACAGATGAAGATCCAGGATTAGAGCGCATTAGCCTCCAAGCTTGCCTGCATTGATCAGGGTGTAGGCTGAGCGGAGGTTGAGGGGGAGGAGGATCTTGAAGATGTCGAGGTGGGCTATGAATCGCGAGAGGCAAACGCACTCTTAAAGAGGATAGGCACGGATGCCGTGCGGATGATGGGTAGGAGGATCTGTGAGGGCTATGAGTTCGGAAGGCAGATGCTTTTGTTGCTCGTTGTGAACGGCTTGAGCACAGGGCAGTCCTGGGTCCTCCAATGGTGGCTGGAGGAAAGGCCATCAGCAATGCAAAGTGGGAGGAAGTGGCAAAAGAGGGAATGACGGGAAACTGCGACAGTCATCAGCAAAACCGTGGCAGAAGAGGCCAAATGAGGAAACCGTGTCCCCAAAGGAAGTAGAAGTGAAACAGTGCAGGTCACACACTGAAAGTTGAGTGATATCCCCACAGAGAGCAGTGATGGCGAGGGTCAGGGAGCACCAGGGTAAAAGGTAGGATTGGTCAGTGAATTAGGAGGAAAGTGAGGACAGTGTTATGTCAGGAATTCTTGAGTCAAACATTGTTCACGGAGGCTTGCGTCGTCCAGATGTGAAGGGAGGATCAGACACCGAGCAGTGAATGGATGAGGGCAAAGTGGCTAGCAGTGGTGATTAGGTTAGTGGCGTGCACCAGGGGCATTGTGCTGGAGTAGATTTTACGGGCATACGATTGCAGTTAAAGACCTTCCCTTCGAGGGTCATGGAGAAGGAGGGATGGAGGGGTGGCGGGGCACATTCGGTTGGAGTGGAGGATCAGCCGTTATCTGTTTCGGTCTGGGAGTAAGCATGGCAGGTTTGGAGCAGAGAGGTGAGGTGCAAGTGAGGAGGCACCGGTTGCAGGTCAGAGCGGGTTGCACGACAGAGGTGTTTACAAGGACACCTGGCTTTGAAGCGGCAAGAAACAGTTCAGTTTGTGGTGGGCTCCGTATAAATGGTCAACATTTTTACTGGCCACGCCCACTCTTTTGGCCTATGTGGAGCTGGTCAGTAGAGCTCTTTTCACTCAAGCATTTCTCTAGGCGCAATGCTGATGTCTGGGTGACACCTTGGTTCAGCAGGCTCCCTAGTGGGGCATTTGAGCCAGTCGTAGCTTCCTAATGTTAAAGTACACTTCTCCTTAAATTACATGCTGTGAGTTTGTGCAGAGGTGCTGGGCCTCCATGTATTATCAAATCACAATCAAATCAGCTGTTGGTAGGCTCCGAATCAGGAATGCTAGCATGCTCACAGATAAGTGGGTGTGACGCATCTCTGATTCTATGCGGAAGTAGCGCATTATATCATTGTGTTTCGGCGCGTTGCGCGTTCCTGAAATTCTTGCGGGAACGGCAGTCATAGGTGGGCGGTAAATGACTGCTATTACCTGTGAGGAATAACAGCTTATCACTCGATTACCTTCTCCCATCAGCTTAACAGAGCTTGCATCCAGGGTGTAGAGTGCATCAGAAATGCCATTTTTGCGGGAGGGGGGAGAGGGTTCCTGGGCGGGAGGGGGATCCTGGGGGGGAAGGAGAGATCCAAGTTCTGTCGATCCCTACTTCTAAATGACAACTATCAATGTATGGCAGAATAAACCACATGACTAGGGCCCGGCATTTATAAAAACCGGGGCTCAGACTAGAGTTCTTTCATGGCTGGCCGGCAAGAAAGGCCGCGTGTGAGGGGCGAACTTGAGCCCATAGAAGTTATTCCACAAAGGTTGGTTAAGCTGCAGGACAAACGCCACCCCGGTGTCAAGTGCCACTCGTCGGTTCTAAACGTTCTTGGCAGAGGTATAACATAGGGAAGATGATTGAAGGACATGGACAAACAGAGAGCAGGTCCACCATATGACTCCATTTAACACAGTCCATTTTGTTTCATTCAGAACTGGGCAAACTAACATGACATCGAATTAAAGGGCTTGGCTAAAGTAACGGTGTCTTTCCCCAATCCCCATCGCAAGGCATCCTTGTTCCTTCCAGTTGTTCAGGTCGTTCACGCAATTCTGATGCAATAGACCACACTGCCCGTCATCCACACGCTAGAAGATGGATTTGGCTTCCCGAACATTTGGAAGGAACAAGGATGCCTTGTGATGGTGAATGGGGACAGACACCGTTACTTTAGCCAAGCCCTTTCATGTGATGTCATGTCAGATTGCCTGTATGCAATGCAATGGTCACCCATGACATGTTCTCTTGGTGCTGACAGCTCTCTGGTTGCCCAAGGCGAGTTACCTAAGAGGCAGCCATGCAGCTATCCTCCACACCCTACAGGTGTCCGCGAGTGTGGTTGTATTCTCCAAGGATGCTCAGATTTTGCAGTTTTCACAACACTCACATATAATTGCAACTGCGAGTCTGTTTCTTGAGGGTGTTTGTGTTGTACAACCTTTTGCTACACCTGACCATAGCCATATTTCAGGCCAGGCAGACCAGATGTGGGTGTTTACCTGCAGGTGAGTGTGGTTTGTTTTCTCATGTAAAGGAAGGATGACTTTGTAACTTAGGTTGGACTGTCCCTTTTGGGGGCGGAACCAAGCCTATTTGCAAGTGGTTGCTGCTCCTCTGTAATGGCATGACAAGCTGAAAAGCAATGGCTTGGGGTATTGCCCAGTCTAATGCCAGTAGTTATGATTAATTCCAAACCTTCACTCCATCATTCATCAGTGTTGCATTTGTCACCCGATGTGGAAGGGTGTGCCCCAACTTGTAAGATAAGGCATGGGGTGACTGCAGGGCCAGGTGCCACCTTCTGCTAAGTGATACCACGCCAGGAGCGGTATGGGGCACATCCCCTGCTCTGCCCCACCTTTCTTTGATAACATGGCTGGGACTTGTCACTTATTGCCGTTAGCGGCCTCTGTCCCTTGAGGGGACCCACTCATTATGTCTGCAACAGTACTGCAGCAGAGAGACATGAGGCTGGCCGCAACAGCGTGGGGTGCTTTTTGAATGAAAATACCCCAAATTAGTGGGGACACTTACCATACGGTATGTGGATAGGTCAGTAACAATAGGGATTTGTAAACAAGGAAAATTCAAAGCTATGGTCCACTTGATCCCAGAGTGGGGGGGGGGTGAACCTGCCACAGATCGCACCTCAGCCCGCGGACCCGCGAGGCACAGGGGCAAAGGAAGAACTATGATTTCAGGAGCGATTGATCATTAAAACAACCCAATCCTGTTTTCTGAATACAAAACCCCCACCCCTGAGAGACTGCTGGCAGACTGACAGAAGCCCTGCAAAAGAGATGGGAGTTGGCAGAAGGTGTGGCAGTCAGGAGGAGCAAGGGTGCAGAGAAGAAAGGTTGTGGTAGAGCCCGGTGCGTTGCTATCAGATAATTCTAGGATGGACGCTTTAATATCTTCCAATGATAAGGGGACCTCTGGGGCCTCGCTTGCTTCTCTGGATAGCAGTGAAGGCGGAATACCTTGCAAACATTGCTCTAGCTCAGCTTGGGCAACCCTGCCCTTCGGTTGGTACAATCCACATTAAAAGGCCTAAAACACAGCATTAATGTCTATGTCTGTGTGCACTACTGCCCCGCCCGAAGATTGTATACAGGTTAAACGCTCATTCCCTGTGTCTGTCCTCACCAGTCGAGCCAACAGCCAGCCAGGCCTATCTGCTTCACCATATTTCCTAGCCATCATTGGCCTGGCCATGAACTTCAATTCTCTTCTAGCAGCTTCCCGAAAGCCACCGAGCTCAGTTTTCATATCTATCTGTACCCTAGGTGAGGGACTATGGGCGTAGTGTCGTTGAAGTGCTCTCTGCTTGGTCTCCATCCTGTCTAGATATCTCCTGATAGATTTCATAACCCCGAACTCTGTAGACATGGCGATCCTTGCGTACACCTTAAAGACCTGCCATAATAGAAAGAGGACACGTGATCAGATTAAGAGAGAACGCAGAATCTGACAACGTGGCCCGCTTAAATCGCCATGGGGCGTCAATCTCCCTCCAGTTGACATGTTGAGTACCAGTAGTATCGGGGAATGATCAGAGAGTGTCTGAGAGAATACACTACAGTCCGATATATTATTAAGTAGTGTGTTGGATACTAGCCACATGACTACTTGTGAGTGCATGTCGTGGACTGTGCAATAGTATGTGTGTTCCCTGTCTGCATCATGCACTATCCGCCACACATCCACCAAGCCCAGCATAACCAAATTGTTAATTATAACCTTTGGCGCTTTAGTGAGAGTTCTGTGCGATGTCCCTGTACACTCCTTTATTGTGTCCTAAATAGTGTTTAGGTCACCTCCCCATAGGATCTCTGCCATCGGATACGAGGAGCAGTATTGGAAAACCCTATCATAGAAGTATGTTTGGCCCATCTACATTGACCAATAGTACTTTCCTCCTGTGTAATATCCCATGAACCAAAACGTAACGCCCTTCCACATCAATTCTGGAGCACAAATGTGTGCACTCTAGTGATCGGTGTATCAGTGTCATGACTCCCCTGGCTTTTGTCGAGTAAGATGTGAAATAACGTTGATTGTCCCAGCTGGCAGCAAACCCACCTACCTGCTGTTCCAGTGGTATTTTGGCAATCTGTCTGTTCAAATAAGCTGCGATCTCGCAGGCCTTAACAGGATTGACACAGTCCCCGAACATTTCAACTAAGGAGGGAAATACTCGTTTCCCTTTCACCTAACTGCGCCATAGGGCCCAGATAGTATAGTGTTGTACATTAGATCTAGTTGTTTCATTTCCATTCTCCGTTTCCACCTCAATAAAGTGCATTTTCAAAGTTGTATCCCTTCCAAAACCCCATTACCTTCCCCCACTCCCACTGCCCCACAAACCTCAGCAGTGTAAACCCCATGCCCAACAATCCCCGTGCCCAAACAATACTGTTGCATTAGCAAGGGGGCTGACTGTTACCGTGACAGGTATTATCTATAGGATCTACACAATCTTTCAACCAAGCCTACACATGTTTGTGTTGCAATCAACATATAGCGGTAGAGAAGTGAATCTATACATAGAGACTTTCAGTGGCAATCCTGAGGAGGAGCTTCCTGCAGCATGATCGCCCCATGTGGGTATCCTGAATTCTATTGAACTAACTGCCTCCTCAGGTACAGTACAAAAAGAGGTCTTATTCAAACTACATCCGTGCTAGCAACATTATCGCATATTGAATATTTCTTTCCCACAATGGTTTAAGACCCATTTATATGTGGCGCCCTTGCTGCACCGCCACATAGAAGTCTGGGTACAGATGAACAGTTTGAGACTCTAGTCTCAGCTCTTTCTTCTCTCTGGCGCATCGTAGTATCAAGTCTCTATCCCTGTAATTCAGGATGCGTGCTATGATTGGGTGTGGATAGCCGCCCAGCGTAGGCTTCGCTGAAAGCGCCTGCGAGCTCTTTCAACCATGAAGTGCAGTGATAACGCTGTGTACCCCGTTCATTTTCTAAAGAGTCCTCCGACTGCAAGACTAATGATGCGAATATTGTTCCTACAGACCTCGATTCCAGGTCATCACACACTTGGCTGTCATAGCTTTCAGGTCTCTCATTAGAGTTGTGACATTAGTCTGCGGCTCACATACAGTATCCTCCGCCGGGCTGATTCTGTTCTCGGCTCCATTTATTCTGTGGGTTTTCCTGTCCAGCTGGGAGCAGATGGAGGCAACATTGATGGTTATAGCATCAAAGTTCGCATTTACTGATGTCAATCTCGCTGCATTGGGTCTAAAATCTGCAGTAGATTGAAGTGTTTGCTCTGTGCGAGGCTGTCTGTTCCACTGAATTGGGTTCACTGGGAGCGTACATCACCACTTTTGGGGGTTGCTTTGGCAAAGTGGTCCATGCTTCCTGTCTTCTGTAGGTAGCACACCCTACTCTGGACACAGGGGGTACTGCGCTGATGAAGAATGTCTTGATCCCAGCCAAACCAGCCCTATCTCCGGTTCCTCCACTACCCAAAGATATCCGCCAAAGAAAATCAACAATGGCCAAAATTGAGGATCCTAATATTAGGAGTTTTGTTTTGGACCCTAGAAATCTTATTATTACAAATGTTGATAAAGCCAGGGAATTCGAATCCAGGGAATCACTGAAGAGTAAAATTCTCTCTTGGCTCAATCATAGAGTGGGGCCCAACTGTATTAGATCACATGATCTGAAGGTCCTCCGAAGGATACAGCTAAATAACTGGTGTTCCACCGATAACACTGACTGTATTATTGTTGGATGTGGCCATAGCTCTCTTCCGTCGTTCCTGAATAGAATGAAAAATATGGACATTAATTCTCCCTCTAAGATAAGAATTGTCCTGAATTGACTGGCCTATTCGCTAGGGACACTGCTGTATAACGTTTTGTGCTGTTATTTTTTTTATCTGGCTACCCTGTGAACTATCTATGCACTATAGCTTTTTTGCTCTGTTTATTTTTTTTTCTACGTCATTTAGGTAATTTGCAATTGTTTGTATGTCGGCGCTCTTAAGCCTACGGGTCAGTGATGCGGTATAAATACATATAAATACATTTTAATTCAATTCAATTCCCCCGAGTGCCTTTCACCACAGTATTACAAGCACGTGCCTGGCCCACCAGGCCCACAACCAACCTTGTCTACTGATAAAACCCAGTGATCCTGAGTGGTTGGGGTGGATATTGTGGCTGTGTATACACTGCCGTTACACAAAAGGGGAAGGCGACTTTGCATCCCCAATAAGAGTGTTTCCTTCCTGCCTCCACCATATCCTATGGGCCACACAACTTTTTTGTGAGCTGAACGTATGTACCAGGCTTTATATTCTGACCGAAGATATGCAGCAATGTCAGAGTGGTTGAACCAGCAAGTCCTTCCCATGCACTCCTCTGTGAATACAGGCTACACAGAGCCGCCGCTTAGCCCCCTGATTCAATATCACAAATGTGCTCAGCACCCGGAGCCGAAATCAGGCGCCACCGCTGGGCCCTGCCGATACTATGTGCGTGTCCACGTAGGCCCTCTAGGACAATGCGCTCCACTCTATTTTAAATCGCAGATATCTCCGTCACTATGGCTCATACAGAGACCGGGTTTTGATCAGTCGAACTGCTGCACCTTATACTTTGCTTTCGGTCTACATGCACTTTAGGCTCCGCTCCTCATCTAGGGTATGTCTGTGACACACGGAGTCTATGAGTGAGCTTCCATCTTGCGCGGCTGCTCCACAGCGCCCCCAAGAATCAATGATCTAGACTATTCCAGAATATGTAATGTCATGTTACACTATGTAACATGTTATATGGAGGTTCATTGTTATCTTTTTATTCTTGGCCAAATCCTACTTTGCCAGAGCATCCTGTGCACATCTAAAGGTTCTGCCTGCAAAACAAAGCTTCCCGGGTCTGCAACAGCCAGGACTCTGCCTACATTTGTGGAAGCCATCTGGAGCACTATATTGGCTCCCAAATGGACATGTGACACACTGCCTCCCTTATTCGGTCTCCTCTGGCCATCCAGACCAGGCATCTGCAGCCAACGGCCAAAAGCAGCAATAGGCAGTTCCCTGTTTGGGCCTGTTGGGGACAGAAAGGGCTTTGGACCAGAACCCCTACTCAATGACAGGACTTTGCCAAACGTACCCTTTACCCGACTTCTGCTTCCACGCATACACATTCTTCTACCCATTGACTCTCCATTCACTGCAGAGCTTCTGTTACATCACAGGGTCAAGGGGCATTGTTCTTTGAGCCTATAAACTGTATTTTCGTTACCTATAGCCCCATTCTTGCCCAACTCAAAATGTACACCTGTTTTTTTCTGAGTTAACTATTCAGCCCTTCTCATTCCACCCACCCATCTACCCCCTCTCTTGGACTGCATCCTTTCTTCATTGTCTTCACTTGCTATTTCTCCTACCCATGATTGTGCATCTTGACTTTGCTCCTTTCCACCTTCTACTCACTCTTCTCCTTCCCTTCTCTCATAGCCTTCAGCCTCAACTTGCTGTAACTTCTGCATCACTCTCCAGCCTCCCCATCTTCCTCCTTCCCCCCCTGCACCCTCAAATAAGAGGCCTCAACTATCCCCCTCAATTACTGACAACACTTCCTCCCCTCCACCATCACCTACCACTATTTCACAAGGCCTCTGGAAAGCGCAATCCCTCCGCAACACGTCTTCCTAGATCACAGACCACTTGTCACCCTCACCTTTCACTTCTGGCTATCACAGAAACCTGGATCTCCCCTGATGACTCTGCTACACTAGCAGCTCTCTGCACTGACTCTGCTACCTGCTCTCACTCTCCCAGTCTTTTTGGGAAGGGCAGCAGTGTGGGGTTCCTTATCAGTTGAGTTCAGAAAGGCTTTATTCGACACTGTAGTCTTTAGCATCAATAGCTGACAGTCATCAGTAATAATGCACACTACAAACTGAGACATGAAAGTCATGAACGGAAGTCCACTAGCATCGATTTCAGTGCTATCCCTGGCATAGATATTTCTGATTTGCAGTGAACAGTGATGGAGGCAGTGATATTGCCTTGCAAGGGTGCTGGCAAAACAGATTGTCGCCCTAATTGTAAAACCATAGGCTGTGAGTAGGCATGTATGTTCTACAAACGTTATTCTAAACTTTGTTCGAGCTATCCTTGGCTGATTTACATGTTTCTGCCTTTGAAGGTGTTTTTGACCACACAATAGATAAGTGGTGGGTTTGGGTTAGGTATATAGAAAGAGGGAGGGGGTGATGGGACAGGAGAAAGGGTTGCAGCAGGTCTCCACACGGGTTTTGCTCTAAATGAATGGCTAAAACAATCAAAAAATAAATTCAGCAAAATATAATTCGGCAAAAAAAAAGTAGAGGAAACCTCATAGTTCCTGAAGCGCTTATGAGGAGTTATGTAATGTCCTTTTATTTTATTGGTCATTTCGAATGCTACTTGAAATGCGGGTTAACGGCTTCAAGGCACCAAGGGTTTGGTAGGAAGGGGAAGGAGGGAAGTATCTGATGAGGAGAGGGTCTGGCTGTACAAGCAGTAGGAGAACGTTGGGTGCAAGGCAGTAACAATAACCATTCACAGTCCAAAGCAACACTACCGGTTATATAAATGGAACACTAAACAATAAAGACGTGTACCATGTGGGTGTGTTGATGTTGTGTTCAGTTGTGACAGCATTAGATGATTTAAGGAAAAGAAAAACTGTTTAATGGGAGCTTTGAAACAGTACTTCTTATTGTATAAGTGCCTAACAAGCAAACAACAAAATAAATAAATAAATAATGGTAATTGCGGCCGATTCCCAGAGATCAGTTACTGCCACAGAGGGCAATTAGAATCACAAAGAAGTTACTCCAGACTGGTAAATCTGAAGTAAGTTATGATGTGTTTTGTTATGTTATAGAGCTTTTATACTGTGCCAAAGTAGTCCTAGTTATACACAGTCGATTCAAATGTACTCATAGTAACTTTTTTGGGTATTGGCCACTTGGACATCATTGCTGTGGTATGTATTTTTGTGGCTGAGCTGCATCTGGAATGATTTGCAAATCGACTAGCAGGTATGTCATATGTTTTATTTTATTTTAATATTCTTACAGCCATAAAACAGACTTTGTATATACACATTTAAGTACACAAACATGATCAATACATTACTGTCGCAATATGTAATACATATGTTTCTGCTAAAATTGTTAAACTAAAAGATTGCATACAAACTTAAATTTGTATAAAAACCCTGTTGATAACACCTTTAAAATGTCCATAACTAGACTATAAAATGTCATCATGTGATAGATAATATTAGCATAATTTCCTTCTTGCAGCAGTCTCCACATTGATGTAACATCACCACAATCTTATAACAATAACTTTTCATGTATTTACTTAGATCATTCAAACTAGCACAAAAGCACATTAGATGTTTTGTTGATTCTATGATATATACATGACTCCCACCTGGGGGAGCAAGTCGGGTACAGAGACATAAAATACTCCCACCTGGGGAGAGAAAGAGGCACGGCGTACCTCTGCATTAAAAGTCACAGAATTCCCTCCCACAGGAGAGAAGAGGCGGCCTGTGGTGTGGCTTTGGCTAACTCCACATCAAGGGAATCGTCTCCCACCTGCGGGGGAGGGGGGGCGGAAGGGGGAGAATCAGAATGGCCTCTGCCGCGCTGCTGCATTAAATAAACAAACTCCCGCCCAGGAGGGGAGAGAAGGAGCGGAGTGGCGCCCTGCTGCCGCCGCGCTGATGGAGGAGACGCGCTGCAGTCTTGAAATGTGGACATCTCCCACTTGGAGAGAGAGAGAGAGCGAGAGAAGGCGGGGCAGGCCCTGCTGCTCTGCTGGTACGAACAAGACCCCAAAACCTTGTCGGCAAGCTCACCCAGACCACAGCCCTCAGTCAAGAGGGTGCTTGTGCGGCCAGGTGGAGCAGAGGCCAGCAGCCCCTCCTCCACTATAACGCAGGGCCTACTACCTGCTGGCACAGGGTAGCCTGAATGTGGCACTCGGTCATGCCTACCTGCCCCTCCCAACAATGGACACTTGCGCTCTGTGCAGCAGATGTGTCCCCTGGTGTATCGGGGTGCAGCTTGCCCTGCCAGCCGAGTGGGTGTTATTCCCCAGAAACGAAGGAACTGCAGCTGGTGTGGCCTTTGTTGGTCCCGGTGTGGCTTTTCTGGCTTATAAAATGTGCTCTCGACTCACTGGACTAATACAAGTGAGGTGTTCCCCATCCCCATGTCCGTGCCTATCCTTGCGGCCATATTGCTGAAGCATGTGTCAGGAGCCAGCCGGCACCCCTGCTCCCTACAGACGATGGTGGGTGAGATTGAACAGTGATGTACTTTTGAAGCTGTGTGCCAGCATATGGGTGTCATGCTTAAAGTGGAAGCAGTGAAGTGTTGGCCTGAAGCTGTGATCCTGCGTACTGTCCGTAGCATACCGGACTACATTTGAAAATCAAAATTCCTGAGATGTATGCCCCACCCACAGCCACACAAGGCTCCGCCCAATTGCACACGGCTCCGCCCACACGCCCCGCCCACCTGTCAAAAAGGTAAGCTCGGTTGTTACTTTCAATCCAATGATTAGTGCTTCTTCTCTCCTCAGAGCTTGGAGCAGTGAAGAGAGACAAGTCGCAGGGAGACCCCAACCAAAGTGGAACTAGAACAGACCGAGAGCAGGTGAGAGATTGCCGGGAGATTTCTTTTGCCCCAGGGATCATGATTTCAACTCCACCAGATCGCTCCAAATCAAGTACACGATATTTGCACGCCTCTGCCGAAATAATGCTGCTTTCAATCCAATGACATGGATTGAAAGCAGCATTCTTTCGGCAGCGCCGCCAGCTTCATTTTGCTTACCACAGCACTGAAAATCATTAATTCATTCAATGCTATAGTAAGCAAAATGAAGGCAGCGCATCAGCCGAAATAATGCTGCTTTCTATCCAATGACATGGATTGTAAGCAGCATTATTACGGCGGTCGCGTTGAAAAAAAAAAGTTAGTGAATGCTGACTGCCAACAGCGGCCTCATATAGTGGTACAGGCAGTGAGTGGGCACGAACATTTCACGCCGTTTCCAGGTCCCGCGCACTTCTCCACCCGATTGGCTATCAGCGGCCGACTATCAGGTGGAGAATTTGACAGGACCCGGAAGGACTGTCAAAATTCCTGAGATTACAGGGTCTTTTCCGGAGACCCAGAGCAATGCCTAAAATTCCGAAAGTTAGGCAGGTATGGTCCGTAGGCTTAAAATGGGCCCAGCAAAGAGGGATATCATTGTTGTTCCTTGTTGTTCCCCACCCATCCCTTGGGCTGATATGTGCATCCAAAGCGGTGGTCCCACGCGTCGAGTGTGCTTAAAACGGATTCTGTAAAGGTGCATGTCATTGTTGCACCACCTCTTTTGGACTAATGCAGTGTTTTTGTGTGTGTGATGTCCAATTCCCCACTAGCTGAATTTTAAATGTATGTGACAGTGTTCTCCCCCCAAGGACTGATTATTGTAATGTGCGGTGATTGGTCTATGTAATGTTGATTAATGATGTTGTTCGGATCATTTACCCTAGGCATGGGATGTTGTGAATGAAGCCACTCCCAGGGCTCATGCAGTATCACGTGTTGGTGACACATGGTACACCATGCTATGGTCACAATAAAAGGGGCACAAGACTTCCTGTGTGCCAGTTACTAACCAAACTCACTATCATGATGTCATGCTTGTATGCAGGATTGGTGGTGGCCCTACCATGCCCCATAACACAGGGGGCTGTGTAGATCACTCTATCATCGGAAGCTTTTTTCCCCCCCGTAGGATGCCATGCATAGGGTCCTCCCGTGTTTTATGCTATTCATGAGTCTGATGTGGTTGGGTCGACTCGCCCCCTGTTCCCCAGACAAGCAAGAGGCAGGGGGGCAGGCCTCTGTGGTGGTTGATCATGTTTGTGAAAATACTGCCCTTGATTCTCGATGATATCATGCTTAACGAGATATGTTCTACTACTGGGGCACAGGGCTTCTGCATGCTGCCTCATAAAGCCTCATGAAAATGTGCTTAGTTAGGAGTGTGGTCCAGAGCAAAACTAAGTCACTGTGGCCTGTGCAACTAACGGATTGACTTAATGTTGACAATACAATTGGATGGTTTCTTCACAGAAAAAACTGCGCCACACTTGTTAGTTAATTTCAAGAACTTTATAAATTCTTATTGAAAGGCCCTTTTTGATTACACATGTTTCTGCACTGCATGTGCCTTTTACAAATCAGGGCAAATAAACACATTAGATCACAGATTATCAGATTATCACTCTCATTTTCATCTTCATTGGATTTCAGGTTGACAATTCTCAGGGTTCAAATCCCACCCCCATTTGCTAGGTAGTACCGCTCGTGTCGCGAGAGTAGTGGTAATCACTGCTGTTCCACAATAGTTGGGCCGCTGGAGACCACAAGGGGCCTGCTTACTTCATAGTCAATATTCAATAGCGGGAGGCCTACCGTGTGGACCGACGAGAAGCGTTGAACCATGACCAGTCAGTCAGTGGCCGAAGAGAGTTGGCACAACAAAACCCCAATCTTTATTAATGTTGACAATTGTCCCATGTGAAGTTAACAAGGACCTGCCAGGTGAGTAACTTGCAGGTCTCCAACCCCAATGCCAATGAGGTATATGTGCCTGCTTCAGGTATTTGTATCCAACCTGTAGGTCACCAATTCCATTGTTAGCGAGAGAGTCAGTGTGGTATATGTGCCTGTTACAGAGATGTGTGTCTGTCCTGCAGGTCACAAGCTCCAAGGCCAGTGAGATACCCAGAAGGGTATATGTACTTGATTCAGAGATGTGCGTTTAACCTGTAGGTCACAGGTTCCTGCTAGAACTCAAACAATTTTTTTTCTGAGAAGGTACAGACAGTATCTTGCGGCGTAATGCTGTCTTCTTTTGTCAATGCGGTGGACTGCTGACTTCAGTCGGAGGGCAGATTGCCTGTTTTCTTTTGTTGCGGCGGACTGCCATCTTCTTTTTTCAGTGCAGCGGACTGCCATCTTCCATCGGTGTGGCAGACTGCCGTCTTCTGTCAGTGCGACCGACTGCCACCTTCGTTGGTGCAGCCGGTTGACGTCATCTTTTGGACCTGTGCTGTTGCACGCTGTGCTCGTTTCCCCTCGTCGCTAGTTGTTTTGTTCAGAGAAGGGACAGATGGTGTCAGTGGCCCCGCGGACAGAGCTGCAGCTCCGAGAACAGTGTAATCTGGACGTTGCACACAAGTAACGAGATCGGAGACGGTGGAATCTTAAAGCTCTTTTTTAATCTCTCTCTACATTCTGCCTCCCAGGCTCTAGTAGCCCCTGACTTCCTTCCTTCTCCCTATGCTATCACCTTCCGTCTGATCCTTAAGGTAGTCTCCCCCTTAAGGTCGTCCTCTGACATTCCACATACAACAAAGTCCCAGGCTTGTAGTTTACACACAGATCTGAGTAGGAAATATTTGCAATTGTAAGTGGAAGTATAATGAGTACAAAACACTTACAGATCTACTTTGCTCGGTGCTGACAACTTTAGGTCAAGCCAAGTACAGTGTGCTCTATCAGAGACCCTCAAACAGTCCATCACAGTCCTGTGCAAAGGACAAATATCCTGCAACAATATTGGATACAGTATGTGTTGAATGGTAATTAGGGCTTGGAAGTAATTACTGACCTCCTCTGAACTAATCGGAAGGCCCAAAATTGAATCAGTTTTCTTTTTACTGACCTAATTCCTCCTAACATTGTAACTTCAGCTGCAGCCTAGCAGTCTTCATTGCATGCACTAATTTATTTATTTATTCATTTGCTTATTTATTTAATGAAAATTACAGGGGAAACAATGCTTTTTTGCCACAAAAATGCTTACAAAACGTTTTAACATTGATTTACAGAGCGGAGGACCAGTGTCCTTAACAATGGGTGCGAGGATGTGGATACAAGACCAGATGATGCAGTGGAGGTAGAAACATGAAACAGGGACGAGGACAGTAGATCATGATATAGGAACGTGATAGTGGAGGAAGCGCTACGTTTTAGGATGAAGGGGTGAGGGGAAAGTGCTGTGGGGATGCGTAGAGAGGGAGTGGGAGAGGACAACAGGGAGATGTGGGGTAGAAAGCTCTGCAAGTGGTCCTTCAGTAAGGAGGATAGCTAGGAGGTTGGATTTAAATATTTGCAAATGGGAGTAGTGCAGAGTACAAGTTAACAGCCTTATAGGCCTCAGGAAGTGTTTACCTCGGAAATTAACAAGGGGGGTCCTGGGAGTCCCTCTGCCAGACATTAGTCCTGGTTACGAGAGACTTACCCAGAGTCTTTAGCTCACTATCTTTCACAGAGAAGAAATATCCCAAACATATCAGTCTTTGTCCTGCCCTGGGGCAGTCCAGCACCGAAATGCTAGGCAATTCTCCTCTGAACAAGAGTACCAACAGAAACCCCAGACACGCCTGCCTAACCAGGACTAATGTCTGGCAGAGGGACTCCCAGGACCCCCCCTTGTTAATTTGCATATTTAAGTAACTATGGGTCTCACCCTAAGTTACTAGGGGAATCCAGACGTGGACCCCTTGCTCACTATTCTTAGAGAGGCACAGATCCACCCTACTGATGAGGTCCAACCAGACCGAAACACGTGTCTGGGGTTTCTGTTGGTACTCTTGTTCAGAGGAGAATTGCCTAGCATTTCGGTGCTGGACTGCCCCAGGGCAGGACAAAGACTGATATGTTTGGGATATTTCTTCTCTGTGAAAGATAGTGAGCTAAAGACTCTGGGTAAGTCTTTCGTAACCAGGACTAATGTCTGGCAGAGGGACTCCAGGACCCCCCCTTGTTAATTTGCATATTTAAGTAACTTTGGGTCTCACCCTAAGTTACTAGGGGAATCCAGACGTGGACCCCTTGCTCACTATTCTTAGAGAGGCACAGATCCACCCTACTGATGAGGTCCAACCAGACCGAAACACGTGTCTGGGGTTTCTGTTGGTACTCTTGTTCAGAGGAGAATTGCCTAGCATTTCGGTGCTGGACTGCCCCAGGGCAGGACAAAGACTGATATGTTTGGGATATTTCTTCTCTGTGAAAGATAGTGAGCTAAAGACTCTGGGTAAGTCTTTCGTAACCAGGACTAATGTCTGGCAGAGGGACTCCCAGGACCCCCCCTTGTTAATTTGCATATTTAAGTAACTTTGGGTCTCACCCTGAGTTACTAGGGAAATCCAGACGTGGACCCCTTGCTCACTATTCTTAGAGAGGCACAGATCCACCCTACTGATGAGGTCCAACCAGACCGAAACACGTGTCTGGGGTTTCTGTTGGTACTCTTGTTCAGAGGAGAATTGCCTAGCATTTCGGTGCTGGACTGCCCCAGGGCAGGACAAAGACTGATATGTTTGGGATATTTCTTCTCTGTGAAAGATAGTGAGCTAAAGACTCTGGGTAAGTCTTTCGTAACCAGGACTAATGTCTGGCAGAGGGACTCCCAGGACCCCCCCTTGTTAATTTGCATATTTAAGTAACTTTGGGTCTCACCCTGAGTTACTAGGGGAATCCAGACGTGGACCCCTTGCTCACTATTCTTAGAGAGGCACAGATCCACCCTACTGATGAGGTCCAACCAGACCGAAACACGTGTCTGGGGTTTCTGTTGGTACTCTTGTTCAGAGGAGAATTGCCTAGCATTTCGGTGCTGGGCTGCCCCAGGGCAGGACAAAGACTGATATGTTTGGGATATTTCTTCTCTGTGAAAGATAGTGAGCTAAAGACTCTGGGTAAGTCTTTCGTAACCAGGACTAATGTCTGGCAGAGGGACTCCCAGGACCCCCCCTTGTTAATTTGCATATTTAAGTAACTTTGGGTCTCACCCTAAGTTACTAGGGGAATCCAGACGTGGACCCCTTGCTCACTATTCTTAGAGAGGCACAGATCCACCCTACTGATGAGTTCCAACCAGACCGAAACACGTGTCTGGGGTTTCTGTTGGTACTCTTGTTCAGAGGAGAATTGCCTAGCATTTCGGTGCTGGACTGCCCCAGGGCAGGACAAAGACTGATATGTTTGGGATATTTCTTCTCTGTGAAAGATAGTGAGCTAAAGACTCTGGGTAAGTCTTTCGTAACCAGGACTAATGTCTGGCAGAGGGACTCCCAGGACCCCCCCTTGTTAATTTGCATATTTAAGTAACTTTGGGTCTCACCCTAAATTACTAGGGGAATCCAGACGTGGACCCCTTGCTCACTATTCTTAGAGAGGCACAGATCCACCCTACTGATGAGGTCCAACCAGACCGAAACACGTGTCTGGGGTTTCTGTTGGTACTCTTGTTCAGAGGAGAATTGCCTAGCATTTCGGTGCTGGACTGCCCCAGGGCAGGACAAAGACTGATATGTTTGGGATATTTCTTCTCTGTGAAAGATAGTGAGCTAAAGACTCTGGGTAAGTCTTTCGTAACCAGGACTAATGTCTGGCAGAGGGACTCCCAGGACCCCCCCTTGTTAATTTGCATATTTAAGTAACTTTGGGTCTGACCCTAAGTTACTAGGGGAATCCAGACGTGGACCCCTTGCTCACTATTCTTAGAGAGGCACAGATCCACCCTACTGATGAGGTCCAACCAGACCGAAACACGTGTCTGGGGTTTCTGTTGGTACTCTTGTTCAGAGGAGAATTGCCTAGCATTTCGGTGCTGGACTGCCCCAGGGCAGGACAAAGACTGATATGTTTGGGATATTTCTTCTCTGTGAAAGATAGTGAGCTAAAGACTCTGGGTAAGTCTTTCGTAACCAGGACTAATGTCTGGCAGAGGGACTCCCAGGACCCCCCCTTGTTAATTTGCATATTTAAGTAACTTTGGGTCTCACCCTAAGTTACTAGGGGAATCCAGACGTGGACCCCTTGCTCACTATCCTTAGAGAGGCACAGATCCACCCTACTGATGAGGTCCAACCAGACCGAAACACGTGTCTGGGGTTTCTGTTGGTACTCTTGTTCAGAGGAGAATTGCCTAGCATTTCGGTGCTGGACTGCCCCAGGGCAGGACAAAGACTGATATGTTTGGGATATTTCTTCTCTGTGAAAGATAGTGAGCTAAAGACTCTGGGTAAGTCTTTCGTAACCAGGACTAATGTCTGGCAGAGGGACTCCCAGGACCCCCCCTTGTTAATTTGCATATTTAAGTAACTTTGGGTCTCACCCTAAGTTACTAGGGAAATCCAGACGTGGACCCCTTGCTCACTATTCTTAGAGAGGCACAGATCCACCCTACTGATGAGGTCCAACCAGAACGAAACACGTGTCTGGGGTTTCTGTTGGTACTCTTGTTCAGAGGAGAATTGCCTAGCATTTCGGTGCTGGACTGCCCCAGGGCAGGACAAAGACTGATATGTTTGGGATATTTCTTCTCTGTGAAAGATAGTGAGCTAAAGACTCTGGGTAAGTCTTTCGTAACCAGGACTAATGTCTGGCAGAGGGACTCCCAGGACCCCCCCTTGTTAATTTGCAGTGTTTACCTCCGGCAACAACTTGGAACCAGGTATTATCTTATGATAAGTATAGCTTTGACCATGAGCACTGTTTTTCACGGTTCTTTCTTCAAATAATTGCAATTGCACAAACACATTGCCCGTGCCTGGGTCCGGTGAGAATCACCCTTTTCAAATGAATCCATGGGTGTGTTTCCAGAAGAAGAGGTTTTCTTTCGTCTGGATTAAAGTGGGGTTTCTTGACCCAATCATTGAACCACCATAATATTTGGAAATGGGACATAGCAAGGTGCACACGCTTTACTAAACTGGACCCCTTGACAAGAAATTACACAAGCTCCAAAGCGCCTGTAATCCTTGAGAATGGGCCTGGGGTTCCAAGTGTCTGCATGGTCTGATCTGTAACCAATCAGCTGTCTTGTGGTGTATTATCTTTGCCTCCATCTGCAGTTATTTTCCCCTTCTCTTTTAAGCTGTTTCCTTTGGAGGATTGGTTTTCTACTTTCTCATCAGAGCGCCCAACTAGTTCAAAAGTACTTTGCTCTAAATCATCACTCACGCAAATGAAAAAATCTCCTTTTCCTCTCAGGACCACAAGATCAAAGCCGGTTTTAATGTCACAGCACCACTGATGCCGCTGACCGCTCCTATGTGATTCAGTGCCATTCAGGAGTCAACGTTCAAAAGACAGGAATGGAGACACAGAAGGAATACTTGAAAGTTTGCCACTTAAAGTATTGATCCATGGATCCATCAGGGGACCAGCTTGAAACTCCTTTTTAAATAGAGGGACCCCTCCCACTTAAAGCCTTATGCACATTATAGCACATTTGATTTTCTCTTCATTCCTAGAACCTTACATTTTGGGGAGTTTTAAGCACAGGGCTGGAAGTCACCTTCTATGACTTTGGGTTTGGGTACGTCAGGGGCAGGAAGCTGAGTACTCTTATGATGATGAAATAAATGAAAGTGCTGCTGTGCAAAATGTTAACATGAAGGAGGCGTTGATTCAGTGAATAGCGGGCACTGCATAACCCGACGGCGGCTGCCTGAATGCTGAGCTCACCTGTGGAAAAATGCATTAGGGAAAATGACATACTTACATTTCTTAGACTATCTGGGCTGTCCACCAATCACAGAAAACTGAGAACAGAAAATAACCATCTGGCGTTTAGGAAACGTCTCAAGACACATCTCTTCAGATAAGAAACATAGTCTTTTACCATCTGATGCTATTACAGGGTTAGGAAGTGGTGAGGTTTTGTCTCACTATACATGTGTTGTAATGTCCAAGCGCCCTGATGCCTGCGGGCTACCAGCGCTTTACAAGCATAAATACATACATACATACAGAAGGAAACTTTCCCAACCACCTCTTTACTAGTTACATGGTGGTCGGGCTCAGAGGGGACCCAGCTCTATGCAGTTCTGACCCCCACAGGGCATAGACTGGCTTCCTCCTAGGCACTTTCCTGGTCTCAGACATACGTCCGGACACACCTTTTTGCTCTTTGTCTCATCAGAGATGAATGACGGTGTTACTGGTCCAGGCTGGGACCCTTCCTGGTGGACCCTGCATAACCTTCTCACTGTTCTATGTCATTTCATCGACGGGTGCAATTTCAATATTTTTTTACGAGTATGTTTTTCTGAAAAAAACTAATCGAAATTGATATTTTTTTTTATTTTTGGGAGGGTTCCCCCACCCAGTCCTAAATCCCTTATTGCTTTTTTTTTTAACCTATTCTTGACCCCCGCCACTTATATATACTTTCCAACCCCCCTATATATTTCAATGAGTTTTTTCAGTAAAATGTACTTGTAAAAAAAACATCGAAATTTCATCAGTTAATGAAAGAGCGTTATACCCCTTCTCACCCCAGCTGGCTGCAGGTCATGCACAGGGAGGTAGACCACGGTGCAGAGCATGCACTCACCCCCAAACTGTCTGCCCCATCCTGGTCACAGCTCACCCCCAAACTGTCTGGCCCATCCTGGTGACAGCTCACCCCCAAACTGTCTGGCCCATCCTGGTCACAGCTCACCCCCAAACTGTCTGGCCCATCCTGGTGACAGCTCACCCCCAAACTGTCTGGCCCATCCTGGTCACAGCTCACCCCCAAACTGTCTGGCCCATCCTGGTCACAGCTCTGGGACAAACATTCAACAGAAACAGGATGAAACTAATGAACGAGCAAAACATCTAAATACAACTCGCAACAAAAAGTATCACACCTGGAAGAAAACCTGCACTGAACATGGCAATAACATCTGTCGCAAACCACATTACAAGCTGGATAAAAGCAAGAGCAAAAGCTCGAATCATAGAGGAATGATTGGAAAGCAGCATGTCCAGGCCAAACACGAAACAGAAGCGGCCAGGGGGACTAGAACTCAGCAGAGGCAGGACACAACTCACCAGAAGCCGAGTGAAAACGTCACCCAATCAGGACAAATGCTGAACACAACTAGGACCAAACGTCATCAAAATGATTGCTTAAACTTACTGGAACTGGGAGTGGAGCGTAGTCGAATCGCGACCAAAATGCATCGACAACACAATTGAGATCAAAACTTCGAGGCGTAATTTTAAAAGAACCAGGAGAAAGAGTGCACCGAGGACAAATACTGAAAACCTCTCTAACACAAGTGGAGTAAAACTAACTATAACTGACGTGAGAACTGACGGTGACAATGACAAAAGCTAAGAGGAGCTAGGACCGACCCTCAACAAAACGATACCAAACCTCACCTGCACTCAACATTAATAGAGTGGAGAGCAACGCCCCACAGCACTTGCAAGACATTAAGCAGCCAAGCTGAGAAGTCCCAAAGCCCCAGAAAGAGGAAAGTGGCTTTTAAAAAAAACTGTCAGACCAGGCCCTTGGGGAACCTCGCCAATGCCTGCTCCGGGACTAACTGTGCGCTCTGGGGGAGCAACGCAAGTCAGTCCTCCTCGACGGCCACTCCGAAGAGCTCCTGCGACTGTCCCTCAACCGCCCCCCTTCAGTCCAGGTGTGGCAGTCACTCCTCAGTCCTCAGCTCGCCGTCACTGCTCATTCCCGATGGCTCTTTCGCTAGACAGCCCAAATATGACGGACCCAACCACTCCTCTGCCTAAATGCGCCACCGTGCCGAGTATATGCAGTGCGCGCGCCACCCCTCGCATCCTCTCTTTCACGTCTCACTCCACAGGTGACTGGAGCTGTAGCCCAGGCCCTGATGTTGCTGCCCCTCCCTAGCTCACACCGGACTGTTGAAGACTTCACCCAGCCAAGATCCGGCTGCCAGCCCTCAGCTCCGCCGGGACCGTTTCCCAGTCCAGACTTCACGGTCACATTCGGGATTGGCTGGGACTGCCACTCCTCAATCCGCGGGCTCCTGCAAACACGTGTGGCACTTTGCTGTACAAGTACGCCCGAACCCCACCTTTATCCTCCTCGGGACGACATGCCGCTCGGAACCCGCGCCAATAGAGGCACACTTAGCCCCCCTTGCACGCATGGCACCCGTTCCCTTACCTTGCCCACCTCTCCTGCGCGCCCTCTCTGCTCTGCACTGTAAATGGATTGGATCCCAGCCGAGCGGAGGGTGGGGGTCCTCAGACAGCAGCGCCGCACGAGTGACAGGACGGCCGCGCTCACAGGGCTGCCTCACACCGGAGCCCCCACCCCCAGCACAAACGGCAACAGCCAATCTCCCTCCCCTCTCTCTCTCCCACTCTAGGTTGCCCCCTCCCCGTTCCCCGTTCCTCCAGTGATTCAGGGCATTAGTTCCCATCACACATCATGCCCCCCCCCCACCTCAATACTCCGTTACCGTGCCCATCGGACGCGTGAGGTCCGCCTCGCCGTCCTCTGTGATCCCTCTCTCCTTCTTCCTGCGTCTGTTCCCTCCTCAGTATGTGCCCCCATCACGCCGACCTGCGCCTGTTCCCTCCTCAGTATGTGCCCCCATCACGCCTGTTCCTTCCTCAGTATGTGCCCCATCACGCCCATCACGCAGACCTGCGCCTGTTCCCTCCTCAGTATGTGCCCCCATCGCGCCTGTTCCTTCCTCAATATGTGCCCCCATCACGCCCATCACGCAGACCTGCGCCTGTTCCCTCCTCAGTATGTGCCCCCATCGCGCCTGTTCCTTCCTCAGTATGTGCCCCCATCACGCCCATCACGCAGACCTGCGTCTGTTCCCTCCTCAGTATGTGCCCCCATCACGCCCATCACGCAGACCTGCGCCTGTTCCCTCCTCAGTATGTGCCCACATCACGCACACACCAGGGAGTTCCCGTCCTTGCCTTGTCCTTTCCTACTCCAATTCTCCACGGCGCACACAAACACGCCACCTTCCCCCCTTTCCAATAGTACGCTTCATATATTAGTGAATCTCTCTCGCCATTACTTCTTTCCATTAAACACCCATCAGTTGTATCTTCTCTCTTCTTTGTTAGATCTCTCTCTCTCTCTCTCTCCCTCTCCCTCCCCTCGTCTATCGCTCTCTCTCACACACACCAGGACACTTTCTTCTCTTTACCGCCGCACCTGTGCCTCTGTGTGGTTGGCCTCATATAGAGCGAGTTATGGGCTAAATGAGCCTCAACATATTTCTATGCAGAGCCATCCCAAGGATGACTCTGGCACGAGAACAGGGAGATATCAATGTATACACTGCACTGATGATCCCTAATAAGGGTGAGACCAGGCATGTAGTTGTCCTGACAGCCTTGCAAATGTCTTTTTTGGGTTGATCAAGCTATGCACAAAGTAGCACTGCCCTCTTAGACAAAGACAATTTCCTGGAGAAAAAGGTTTGCATTTGGGCTAATTTGCACACCCACAGTGCCTTGCTGCTGTGGCTCACAACTGGAGGTGAGCTTCCAGTGATTAACTACTAGCGGCGCTGTGGAGTGCGTGGCTCAGCTCAATGGATTTTGCTACTATATATTATATATATATATATTACACAGCCCGTGGTAGCGGCCGTGTAGTTATGGTTAAGTTGCTAAACCCTCAGGGAGACCACTTTTTGGGTGGTTTATAACTTTGCTCCCAAATATTGTTTTTTTCCATAGACTGAATTGGAAAAAACTTTGTGCATGCCTACAGGCCAAACCGCTGGATGGATTTTAACCAAATTTGCGGCAGGAGCGGGTGCATGGTTCCGAAAGCTTGCTTTTGTATGTTTGGTGGAAATCCAAGCAGTATTTCTGTTGCAAAGAACTGAAATGTACATCTCAAAAAATTAGTGATATGTGGCTCCGCTCTGCGGACCCATTTCCCTGTTCGCTCTGCAGACAAAAGTCTCATTGGCTTGCAGTACGCCGTGATGTCGGCGAACATTGAACGCGGCCGGTGGTTGGCTGGAGGGAAGCGGTGCATCAACATTTTTGGGAAACGCCGCCATGATGTTTCTGAGGATAGTGTGGCACTCAAAGGGGTTGCAAAACATGGTTTGCAGGATCGGGTGGGTAAAATAGGGGAAGAAAAGTTTTGGGGGAGTGAAAAGCGAAACATATAGTATATTTGTTTATGTCGAAGAGGACAGTGGTGTGCGACTGGTGTTCGCATGCAGTGAAGCAATTTGAGGGTACCTCCTCAGGCGACTACCTTCTGTAGTGACTGCATGAACGCTCCATTGGGAATGGGGACTGCATTGCAGATGATACGAAGATATTGACAATGTGCTGTGCTGTTGGCTAGGGCTGCCGGTGGTTATGTTGCCTTTATGGGTTCCCATTGTGTTGTGGCGTTGGGTAGGGGTGCCGCTGGCTGTGGTACGTTTGTCAGTCGTGGTACGTGGCCATATGTTCCCATGCATGCTTCCATTGCCTTGTAGTGGTTGTGGGCAAGGCCCAGGCTTTTGGGAGCATGGGCGGAGGCCGTAGGATTCCACATGTACCCAAGAGCCTGGGCCTTGGGCACAACCCCCGCAACGCAATGCGGCCATGACTGGGAGCAGTGTGATACTGGTATGTGGATTGTACACATATGTATGCAGAGTGTATTCCCTTTTTCTTAGCTCATTTGGGTAAGTTATTAAAACCATACATTGCTCCATCCCACACACTGTTAAATATGTGAGTGTATGGTACTCAGCATTGCAGATTGTTTGTGGAGGCAATGTTAGACTTGTTACAGCAGCAGCAGTGAGACATACAACCATTTGTGTTTGGAATGGTGTGGCCGTGAACACAGCCTTGCTTCAGGGAGTGCATTAAGACATTGCAAAATGAAATGATTTCTTCAGCATCACACTTTTGCCATATGGACCATTTATGCAGCTACTCACATATACTTCATTGGCGGGTAGCTGAACAAGCGACTACCGTCTGTGATGAGTACAGGCAGAGCCCATTGGGGATGGGGAGTGCATTGCAGATGATATGAGGATATTTGCATTTGGCGTACCATGTTGTGTTGTGACTGCCAAGCCCCTACTGCCTTGTGTGCATGGCTAGAGCCCTTGGACATAACAGTCTGGCCACTGGTTGGAAGTAGGTTTGAAATGGTTGCCTTGTTTGGGTCAGTTTCTATACCAATACGTAACTCCACTCAGTTGGGTTACGTGGCCACATGTTCCCATGCATGGCTCCATCGCCTTGTAGTGCTTGTGGGCAAGGCCTCAGTTCTTGGGTGCATGGGCGGAGGCCACCCACCACGCAATGCAGCCATGCATGGAATCAGTGTGATACTGGTATGTGGATTGCACATATATGTATGCAGAGTGCTTTCCCTTTTCCTTCGCTCATTTGGGTACATTATTATAACCATATGTTGCTCCTTCCCACACACTTTTAAACATGTAACTGTCCTAAAGTACTCACCTTTGGAGATTTTTTGTGGAGGACATGTTAGACTTGTTGCAGCAGAGAGATGTGCTACCGTTGGGTTTGGAATGGTGTGGCTGTGAACACGGCCTTATTTCAGTAAGTGCAGTAAGACATACCGACATGAAAGGATGTTTTTACCATCACACTTTTGCAATATGGACCATTTATGCAGCTACTCACATATACTTCATTGTCGGGTAGCTGCACAGGCGACTACCTTCTGTGGTGAGTGCAGGCAGAGCCCATTGGGGATGGGGAGTGCATTGCAGATGATATGAGGATATTTGCATTCAGCGTACCATGTTGCGTTGTGACTGTGAAGGACCTACTGCCTTGTGTGCATGGCTAGGGCCCTTGGACCTAACAGTCTGGCGATTGGTTGGAAGTAGGTTTCAGATTGTTGCCTTGTTTGGGTCTGTTCCTATACCCATACGTAACTGCAGTCAGTAACGGTACGTGGCCACATGTTCCCATGCATGGCTCCATTGCCTTGTAGTGGGTGTGCCCAAGGACTAGGCTCTTGGGCACGTACCCAAGAGCCTAGGTCTTGGGCACAACCCCCACAACGCAATGCGCCCATGCCGGGGATCACTGTGATTTTGGTATGTGGAATGCACACATATATATACAGAGTGCATTCCCTTTGCCTTCGCTCATTTGGGTAAGTTAGTATAACCATACCTTGTTCCATCTCACAGACTTTTAAATGTGTAACTGTCCTAAGGTACTCACCTTTGCAGAATCATTGGGGAGGACATTTTAGACTTGCTACAGCAGCAGTGGTGAAACATGCCACCATTTGAGTTTGGAATGGTGTGGCCATGAACAGAGCCTTGCTTCAGGGAGTGCAGTAAGACATTGTGACATTAAAGGATTTTTTTACCATCACACTTTTGTGATATGGACCATTTATGCAGCTACTCACATATACTTCATTGGCGGGTAGCTGCACAGGCGACTACCTTCTGTGGTGAGTGCAGGCAGAGCCCATTGGTGATGGGGAGTGCATTGCAGATGATATCAGGATATTTCAATTTGGTGTACCATGTTGTGTTGTGAGTGCCAAGCCCCTACTTCCTTCTGTGCATGGCTAGGGCCCTTGGACCTAACAGACTGGCCACTGGTTGGAAGTAGGTTTCAGTTTGTTGTCTTCTTCGGGTCTGTTCCTATACCATATGTACGTCCAGCGTATACTCTTGGAAATATGCATCACTGTTAGCTTTCTTTTGAGTACTTTTTGAGATGGCCAACAAACGCAGTTGGCGTTCCTGTGGTGTGCAATTGGTATGTGTGCATCGCTTGTATTACCTTTATATGTGGGCACGACACACCATCGCAACACTCACTTGCATAGCAGACATTAGTTGTGGACAGTCGTTAATCACGGCGTGCACTCCAGGTACTTTCCTAACGTGCGTGCCCAGCATAGCCCACTCTGTCATGTGAGCACCTAGGTCCAGAAACCAACAACTTAAACAAAAGCAAAAGTAGACATGCGCACACAGAGCGTGTGATCCCAGAACATTTCCATTGTTTACACACAACACCGTGAATTGTTGAAAGTGCTTTATTTTGCTGCAGAATGTACATGAGAATGTGTAAGGTGGCTGCAACCACTGCTCTTTTCTTTTGCGAGCAAATTCCAGTGTCCAATGCCGTTTGTGTACTCCTGTACTTTTTTTGTCATCTGGGAAAGTGGGAAAATGATTACTTTATGGTCCTTGGTGGGCCGTGTGGAAAAACACATTTTCTTTGCAAGGTAGGAAAGGTACCAGCTGTTGCCTCTGTGATGCCTTATAGCATAAAGGTTTGCAGGTTGGTTCTTATTGCCGGAACCGCAAATGGACATACAGCCCCATATCGGTTGGCCCAGACAACAAAGACGGAAAATACATTGCTTATGGTAATCTTGCAATGATTGGTCCACCACCAGTCAGTTGGAAAGTGGAAGAGGTGACACACGCAGTGAGGTGCAAGGTATCTGAGAAGAAACAGGAATAATACATGTAAATAGCTATTATTAGTGGCAGAGTACAAGACAACAGTTTACAGGAAGGATGTCGTAAACGGGCTGTAGATGGCTGCCATATGGACCTTTGGGTGATATACTGTTTGTTAATGAGTAGAGTCACATGTTCACCCACTGCCTTGATCTCTGCTTTGTAGTTGATACTGTCTTTCTACAGCTCCACACATGCGAAATGTCTTTCAAACGTTGGCAACAGACCCTCCTTTCATATGTTTCCTTTTTACAAAAAATGACAGTGCTAGCGAGTGTCGTTAGACCCACTACACAATCTCTGTGTGTGTGTCCAAAGAAACACACAAAAAAACTCATGGGGGTCCCCTCCGATAGCAGGGGAATACATTAGCTGTTTTTCAAAAAAATTCAACTTTAAAATATCACTTGTCGATGTTCGAGTGCTATGTGCACCTCTGGCTGTTATTACTTTCAATACAATGAGGGTGCGTAGAACTGGAAACTGTTTGAAAGGGCTTAGTAAGGACAAAACAGGCAACGTAGCAGTACACGATTGAGCATAAGGTGTGCAGTTTCACTGCACGAGTTGCGTTCCCTTTCCGTCTTGTCCTTTATGTCTGGATTTGCAGGGGCTGGAGAAGCATGGCAACAAAACGAACTACAATCATAGCTGCCATTTACGCTGAATGGTGGAGACATGGCACTGTAATGGCACGTGACTACTGCCGTTACAAACCCCCATGCAATGCACACAGAGAAAGTGTGCGGTAAAGTAACTTCATAATTATGCATACAGAACTGCAGCCTAATACATTTTAATCCTAATACATATGTAATGTAAAGTTGTACTTACATAACTTTGGCATATTCCATGCTGGTATTAGGTGGATGACAAATTGCTGTGTACGGCATATTGAATTGTTGCAGTCTACCTTTGGGGCACATGGGCAGAGCAACTGCACTGTAAGTTATCTTTCCTTTTTTTATACAATTCCATACAATGTCTGCCCTTGGAGCTAATCACGCTTCCCACTAGAGGCTGTTTTACAATGAGCATTTGTCCTGTTGAAGGAGATGCAGGTTAGGTTTCGCATTCCGGAGACCATGGCGGAAAAAAAGGATCCAGGCGGCAACGTGTTTCGATTTTACCATGTGTTTCCGAATGTTGGTAGGGTCGTTACGGTGAAGTTAATATGAGGTATAAGGAGAGATGATGGTACCGTACACATGCTGCACTGAATGCACAGATGGCAACATAACATACATTAAATGTGCATTTACAGGCCCTAAGGAACATTTATATATGCAGTGTGTTACGAGGCAACGGGACACAATGGTGCACGAATGGTGCAGTTACTCTGCATCGCATCTACTGCACGATTCACTGCCAGTTAAGGGCCATAAGCTCAAAAGCGTTGATTGCGTCAAGTGAGGCCACTACACAGTGTTCTTTTCGGGTAGTGGTCTGTTCAATGAGGTGTTGCAGCCTGCAGAGATTTAGGGTGGTGCTAAGACCTGGAAAAAACCCTGTTTGGTCAATGTGTATCAGCTCCACGATGACTTCACAAAGTCGCCCCTCTAGCACCTTAGTGAGTATTTTCACATCATAGTTTAACATAGCCAGGGGGCGCTATGAGTCACATCTATTCGACGGCTTCCCAAGCTTGGGTATGGGTATCACCAAGTTTTCCCTCATGCTAGATGGGAGCACACTCTTATTGTAAGCTTCTTTAAAAACATTGAACAACACTGGAACCAAAGTATGTTTTATAAAATTCAGGGGGGAGTCTGTCACTCCTGGGCATTTTACCTGTAGAAAGTGAAGCGATTGCTTCGCTCAGTTCCTCCACAGTGATTGGCTGATCTAAAATAGCCTGTTGTGTGTCAGTAAGCTTCGGTAGTGCAATAAGGGAAAGAGCTTCCATCACATTCCTTTGAGGCACTATTTCGTTGTGACTGTATAACTGAGAGTAGTGTGTGGCGAAGATGTCATTAATCTCGGTTTGGGACCTCCAAGGGGCCCCACATTCATCATGAAGCAAGGTAGTTAGGGGTCTAGCATGTTCTTGTTTGCAGAGCCACGATACAAACCTCCCAGTTTGTCCCCTTCCACATGGCCCGAGTGGTTCGTGTGGTATCATCAAATTTAGACAACCTTTCCCACGCTTCAAGGCAACGGGTCTCTGCAAATGCCTCCACATCCGACTGCAGGCCTGTGTGCCGGCCCTCTTGCGTTCAGATGTTTTCTTCCATAGCCTCCAACTCCTCCCTCAGTTTCCATTGAATGCCCCCACCACTAGCTATAATTTTGCCTCTAGTGACTACCTTCATGGTTTCCCAAATAGTGCCCCACTCTTCTACGCTTTACACATTGTGCTTCAAAAACTCAGACAGTGAGGTTTGCAATTTGCTTTTGAAGCCGTTGTCCGTCAAGGCGTTGATAGGCATACGCCATGTTGGGATGGGGGTCTAGGACTCCTAATGTTCCTTGTAATTACATGGGGGAGTGCTCCGATATCTAGCGGCTTATATACACAAACGTCAGCCACCTGTCGCGACCCAATGAAGAAATAAGCGATCCTGGTGTGTAAGTCATGTGGAGATGAATAAAAGGAGTAACCCCTAATCTCTGGGTGAAGTCCCCTCCAGACGATCACTAAGTCTAGGTCAGTTAGTGCAGTATTCAGCGCAACTGTTGCTGGTGACAGACTCCCCTCTGCCCCCCGGGGAGGGGAGGCTCTGTCAAGCACAGCGTCTCTAACACAATTGAACTCACCCCCCACAATGAAAAAACTCTCTTGCCGAGACGTGATTTGGGTACATAGTGTGTGGACGTGTGATGGGATACCATGATTCAGGAAGTATGAATTAACAATACACACCTCCGTATGATCAAGGTAACCTCGCACGATCAAATACTGCCCTCCCTGTCTCTAGCAAAAGCGCCTAGATACCTCCGGGTTTGGTGCGCTATATAAGCAAATAAACTAAACTATCAATTTCTAGCAGTTGAAATGGCAGTTTGTTTGTTTGTTTGTTTGTTTGTTTGTTTATTAATTTGTAGGGCGCACCGAACCCTTAGGTAACTGGACGCAACATGGTACAAAAGTAACTTAAAGCTTGGTTACACAGATGAGGAAGATACAGTGAGGCAGAAGGTCACGTACAAAAAATGCAGGTAAGTGCAGAGAGAAGGTACAAAAGGTTACATAGGCTGATACATAGGTTAAGCTAGCGTGCATCATACATCATTGGAGCGTATCCAGTTAAGAGTGTTGCGCCTAAAGCTAGAGTAGGAATGGCCGGTTATAAGATCTAATGGTAGTGCATTCCAGGACTGAGCGGCTTTTACCGGGAAGCTACTTCCCCCAGTTTTTTAAAGTTTAAATCTGGCTATCTGGGTATCTCTAGAGAGTGGGAGTTGGCCGCACTGGTCGGGTGGGTCGAAGTTCTCCTGACCATTCTCTCAGATACATATGGGGGGGCTGCGTTGTTGAGTCACTTAAATGTTAGTGATACAGTTTTGAGTAGGATCCTATCGCTTATCTTTAGCCAATGGTGTTCTGTTCTCATATTAGATACATGTTCTTTGTTAGGTATGTTCAGGGCGGTTCTGAGGGCATTGCTCTATAGCGTTTTAATTTTGTCAGTGATGTATTTGTTGGCTCCTAGGTATAGGGTGTTGCAGTAATCCAACTTTGACAGTATTAGTGCATTGGCGAGGATGATGCAACTCGCTTTTGTTAGAAATGGTCTGCATGCCCTGATGAGTTTACAGGTGTAAGCGGTGGAGGATGCCATGGAGTTTACCTGTTTCATTAGGGTTAAGGTGGAATCAAGGTAGAATCCTAGCATTTTCACATCTTTAGCTACTTGGATTATATCGCCATCTATGTTGGATATCTTCTGTTTTTTTTAATATTTTATTCACATACAATTGTACAGGTAGTTCTGTTTCTGAAAGGGAGGTCTGCAATCAGACCCCACTTTCAAAATGACCATAGCAAAATGATAGTACACATATGTGTCTTGCTGTAACCAGTTTCCTGGTATCTGCAATAATTGCCTGGATGCTGCCCTTTTGATTCTCCAACAGGAAGAGCAACACCCTACATTCAGGGCACAGGAACGTCCCCCAGGGGGTACCCTGGGAACCGTGCTTCAAAGGCAGCATGGACATAGCAAAACCAGCCTAACACCAGGGCGCTAATCACCAGAGTCCTTTTGAAGCTAGCAGGCATGGAAATGGGCAGGGCTAGAGTAGCTAGAGTGGGAAGATGGGTCTGGAGAAGGGTAGCACCATCTTGCTTTCTGTTATGTTTCTCTTCATTTTACTGCCCCCTCCATTTCTTGCAGGGCAAAGTACTCAGGGGTCAAAGTCATCAGGAAAAGGGCAACAACAGGAATTAGAACCCTATGCTTAGGCTTGCTTTGGCCCATTCCACTATGGAATTTTGCCTTTAAAAAGAGATGGGCACCACCTCATTTGTTGATTCATCTCTGGACTTCCACAAGGACAAAAATAATTCAGTTGGTCATCTTTTGGAGGTACTGTCTATCCGAATGTCATCTCCCTGGGAGGTGAAGACAGAAGGCATCCAAGGCAGAGGAGAGCTCTGTCCCCTCATCATAATAGAGAACAGTGGGGGCGACTGCTGCTGGGCCAAGGTCTTTCTCTGCTGTTTGGACCAGAAGAAGGCTCCTGTTCACTGAGGGTGAAGAACTCACTGTAGGTACCAACCAAGCTCTGTGAGGTGGGATTGTAACTGAATAACTTACCTTGTCCTGGAGCCCCTCGATTGGTACTCCCAGCAACTGCAGAACCAAGGAAATGACTCCTGGCTCCCCCCTTCATCTCTGAACTACCTTGTCGCTGGTTTGTGTTCCTTCGGCACTGTCCTTGCTGCTGCACAGGAACCACCGGAGTCATCCTTCACCTCACGCTCAATCTCCTGCACTTCACTGAGTTTTCTCCATGTCGAAACTCTACCATCTCTGCGTTTGAGGCCCAATGAGTCTTTTGGAATCCCCAACTCGGCCTCCAGCTTCTTCGAGCTTCACGCTGATGCCACTGTAGAAAACGCTAATGCAGTTTGGAACCCTCTGAGCCTGCCCGAACTCTAAGGGTAGTCTCCACTTCATCGCATTGTAGGCAGCCAAGTCTTCCAGGACTGCTGACCCGACATCACCTGCCATCCCAGTCATCTTAGACCAACAAGTCAACACTGCTGTTGAACACTGTTGCTCCTTGACTTGAAAGCGGCCCAATACCAAAAGCAACCCAGACTCCAGGTTAGATTCTGAAAAGTGTGGCTTGATGCCGGTAATTCTCCAAAGACAAGAGTGAGGTACTACGAAGAGATCCTGTTCCCCTGGTCCACCTTTAGACCATAGTGACAGTTAAGTCCCCTTTTCGAACATTTTCATGTAAGGCACATTCTTAAACAGTGACCCTGCCTATTAAGTTCCTGCACACATCTTCTAATCTGCCCAGAATATATCAGTCTGCATTTTCTGTGTTTCTTTATGGATTTTTACTAATGTTTTTAGTTAGTTGTTGCCTGTTTCAACAAAGGTTTTGCCGTTCCCCTTGTTTTAACATTCCCTCTCTCTCACGGTTAGGGGATAACCAACATTTTCATCATATAAAGGAGACAGTAATTACATTCCCTCATTCAACACTGATCTTATCATTTTGTATGATACTATACAACCCTCTTTGTACCAATGATCTTGAAAAAATAGACCTAGTACCTAGTTATTTTTTTGCAATATCAAAAATAGTTTATTTTAATAGATTAAATCACAACCCAATATTTTCTTTTATAAAACTAATCTAAAAAACAGAATTTACAGTAAAATAGACCCTACAACACAAAGTAGATACATATACAATACAAATTACTAGTTTCGCACACATACATTCCTATAACATGACAATACAATACAACAGCATATAAAATTTATATAATGATTTAAACATTTCCAATCCCTGAGTATTATTAGCTCAGATTAAACAGTCCCGACATGTTTCAGTTCCTCATGGCGCTTGGTGCATGAACCTTCTTCAGGGGAAGAACGCTTTTATTATTATTCTCCACCATGTAATCCAGGGCCACAACAATCCTCTTCAAACCGTACTCCTATAATTTATTGAATACACAAAACAAGAATGGGGTATCACTACAGATCTACATCATCACAAATACATAAGTCAGCTCTATAATACTAAATATACTACAGTACCATTGAAATATATACCAATGTACTGATCAAATTCAATACAACCAGAAAAAACCACTACATACCTCACATGTAGGATTACTGCAGTGTAGGTGTGCCGCAATGCACCAGAATAACCACAGACCTCTTAGATAAGTCTGGTACTATTTTCTTAATGGTTCTTAAATAACCAGGAGCCAGATTTCTGCTGAAAAGGAACATCAAACAAAACAAACAGTGGTGTGAACAACAACAACCACTGCTTCCTCACTTTTTCAACACCGTCACGTGACCACACAAACTAAAGTGAGTATAGAAAACCAAGCCGCTCCAGGTGGAACCCCATCGTGAACCACTATCATTCAATGTGGGCATGCCATCCATGAATTTACCTGTGGTGCTGCTAAGACTACATCCTTCACCGTGGCAATATCACCAATTCAAAACAATATATAAATATATACCTATTATATCACACCACCACTCCTGCGTCAAATGCTGAGATTGTTTACGTATTCTTCATCGCTGGTTGGTGATCCAGGAAAATATCCTACAACGGAAGAAACTGGATAAATGCTCAAGCCTCACACTATCGTGTATATTTCTAAAACCACTACATTATGATTAGCTTAATATAAACCATTATTAGCAACAAAAATTCAGATTATGCTCGCGTATGACGATGACCCGTCATTTCATACCCTGTAGTGGCGTCTACAATACAATATACTCAATGTCGCTCGTAGTTACCTTAAATAAGGACAGAAGCTTCACCCAATGTGACTCTGGGAACCCCGCAGTCGATTCCGATTAGTGCGACAGTTCGGCTGTTAACCACCTACTCTCGCGATGAGCAACAGTTAAAGTACTCTATAGCTCAAACATAAACGAAGGACTAACCTTCTTTGTTTCGTGATGCGTCAAGCCTACTATTGTGGGAAACATAAACAACGGACTAACCTTCTTTGTTTAATAAACATAGACAGCATGTCCCACTCAACCCTGGTTCGAGGGCCGACAAGTGAACACCGATTCCAGGTTACAAAAAATGTAGCCCAACCATTATGGTAGTCATTATCAGCACAAACGGCGGCTGCACGCCGGCAAAAATCTCATCTTCAAGTCAAAAATGTGAATCAAATAGCATCCATCTATAGCGGTGGGCACATTAGTGATCACAATTGCAATTAGCACAGGATTACATGATGGAGAACTTAAAATCCACTAGACAATTTCGAAAACCTAGGGATTATAGCCCAACTCGGATCTGAATAAAATTGATTATCGGCAATCGAAATTTATCACCAATCATATAGTGATGCATACAGCCCATTGCACAAGTACATTACTCTACTGAAACATAATTGACTCTTCACGTTATATTTTCAAAGTCTCAACATGTACCATTTTTCTATTCAGTAGATCATATTAAGTCTTCATATTATACACTCATTACCAATGAGATATAACCATATCTCCACACGAATGTATCAACATCAATGGTCCATTTCTCTCTGAGTGTGTGACCAATCAATTTCTTCATTAAGACCAATAATATGACTTTGGCACTTGTAAATCATTTTTTGTTCAAATACAATGAGTTTGTCATCTATTTCTGATTTGTTTTTACCACAAATTTTCTTTAAGATCACCCAACTGAAATCCTCGTATGAATGTTTCAACTGTACAAAGTGTTTGACCATAGGGGCTAACAGTACTTGATTTTTTATGCAACTACGGTGTTCTATCATACGGGTGCGACATTTCCTGTTCGTTTTTCCTACATATTGTAATCCGCACGGACACGTGATTAAATAAACCACATTTTCAGTGTTGCAATTGGTCATTTCATTGAGAACCCACTTAGTATTGGGATTCAACATAATATGTTGAGTTTCCTTCGTCTTGGCACACATCACACATTTTCCACAGGGAAAATGTCCCTTAACAGGCGGAAGGCCCCATAGCGTAGTTTGCCTGGGTTCTAATGATTGTTTGATGGATATATCATTCCTGATTAGCATCTGTCTGATGTTTTGGCTTCTCTTAAATGCCATCAAAGGGGGACGAATCGATTCGTCATTATACACTTTTTTCCATACTTTGTTAACAATGCCTTTGATCTTATATGACAAATTTGAAAACGTGTTAACAAATATAATCGTTAGTTAGTTGTTAACATTTGATTGTTTTATGAAAAGTCTATATTTTTCTAAAACTTTGATTGGACTATATTGTGTTTTGCAGTCTTTTTACTTAAATTATTTGGGTTGCTACTGTTATCAGCTCACCTCCCTTCAGAACAGTATTGCCTACCCTCGGCCCATAAATAAATACAATAATAATAATAATTTAGCGCTACAAACCCTCAGGTATCTGAGCACTGCTTATTATTACCTAGAGTGTACGGTGTTCATTTATCAATCTCAGAAGGATGAAAGGCTGAGTTCGGCCCTGCCGGGACTCGAACCTGAGTCAGCAGGCTCTGCACAGATGTCAAAGCAAGCGCTCTACTCGCTGTGCTATCGGACTAGCATATCACAACAACAGGCAAAGGAGGTATACCGGTCATGCTGAGAATGTTTCACTTTTATGGTTTGGATCGCTACCGTTTTAGTAGTTGTGTGGGGCTGAGTAGGATCTCTAACCAGCACTCATCCCTGTACTTCTACAAAGCAGTAGTCATTTTGTCACAGGCCGTTTGACCGGATTCATCTAGTTGAATAATTTGACAAGATGACGAAGAGTGTTCATTGATGTACTCTACTTGGATTTCAGTAAGAGTTGTTATGCTGCTACAGATACAATAGACACAAATACCAGCTTCCCAGCTTTCGAGTTGAAGCTTGAGTTGTAGGCTGGGTTAGGAGCTGCCTGTGAGATTTGCACCAAAGAGTGATACTAAATGGTATTCACTGTGAGGTAAAGAGGGTACGCATGAAATAAATTATACAAGTGTCAAGCCGTAATGACCTTTGTATCTAGGGAGAGGGGCTCTGGTGGGTGATTACAGAGCAACATCCATAGATATGTGAGGTCACTTGTTTCAGCCCTGCAGCGAGGGCCACCCTTAAATACTGCAGTGGTGGGTACCTATATTGTGTGTTGCATAATCATTGTAGTCCCACTGTTGCGGGTTCTAAAAAGGATCACCCCTGCTCATATAAGAGCCCTGATTTTAACAGGGAGGAGGAAACCACCCCATGGTCCCAGCTTAGCTGGTGGTAAAATCGAACGATCCTCTAACGTGACAGGGTAGCTATCGGACACTATTTCAAAGCCCAGAAAATGACTTTTCTCATCTAACTACAATGCCGATTTATGCTCTGCTACAATGGTTTAATTGGGTTTGTTTGTTCAGCTCATGGGGGCTCAAAGCGTGTGTCCCTCCCCAACTCACATACACATGTTTAATATACAAAACCCTATCATCAGATAAGGTAAAACCTGATAACCTACAGACTTACTCACAGGTCAGCAATATGTTCAAGAGAGTTCCCTGTAGCACATATTATAAAGGGATAGGGAAGAGAAAACAGAAATATTTCATAAACCTAGAGGCATAATATGCATCACTCAACATTATCCTGTTAGCTTTGAATGTACCAGAGCCGAAAAAGACTATGTTGTAAAAGGGAAGTGTTTATTTACAAACATAAAAGCTCTCAATACAATCTCTCTAATGATTCACAGTGTTCCAGCAAAACAACCCTCTTACAGGGTACAAGTCATACTTCTGTACTCAAACCAATCACATTTATAACCATGGGCATCTAAACAAACCAAAAGCCCTGTTTAGCACAATTCTATTTAAGAAAGGCACAAAGCCCTATCCATGCTTCAACACCAAGTAAGTTCAAAGGTGCTGCTCAATTCAAAGTTCCAAACAAAACAAAAAAACATATATCAAGAATCATCAATGTAATGCAAAAAATGAGAACATATTATTCAACGTATCCAGCAGAAAAAGACCAGCCTTAAGGCACACCTGGGCCTGATTGGCTATCTGCCTGCCTGAATGTCCCTCTGAATGATTGGCTGCCTGAACCTGGCTCAGCAGTGTGAATGAGAGACAGAATAGCAGATCTGGGGACCACTCACTTACTGGAATTGTTCAGAAGCTGAAGTTGAAACTTGATTCTTAACCTTGTTGCCCAGCTGGAAGAAGAAGGCTTTGCTGCTGCTTTCCTTCGACGCAATCCGAAAGCTGTTGTGTCTCCAAGAACTGATCCAAGAGAGGACCTGGCTAGGAGACCTCTTCCCGACCTATGAGGAAACATCGTGCACCAGCTCATCTTCATCAAGGCACCCTGGTAGTCAGTCCTGAACCGCTGTTGACCGGAGATGGGGTCTGCCGAGAAACATTGAAGTAAGCACCAGGACGTCAAGGCTGTCGATGACCATCACTATTGACCAAGGTTCGGAGGACCACTGTAACCTCAACGACCGGAGCCATAATGCTCCATTGCCTTAGACACTTTAAAATCTAGTACTCACTTGCCATCATCGTTGATCACTTTGTTCCGCCAGAGAAAGTTGAGGTCGCAGACGAACCGAATAGAGAATCCGCCAGTGGGTTTCCCGCCACCCGGAGTCCACAAAGACACTAACGTCCAGACACCTTTGCTGGGCCTACGTTCAATCTCCTTTGCGGCAATGAACTCTTGTCATCGAGGTGCACTGCATGCCTCATCTTCACAGGACGTTCACGATCGATCGTCGACGAGCACTGCGAAGTTCGAAGCTGCGCCCTCAACAACAGTGTTCACATTTCTTCATAGGAATCTCAACAACCCGTGGCTCCTGCTTTAAAGGGAGTCCACTCAAGAGGGATCCGTCGACAAACCATCGAAGAACTCTGCTAAACTCAGGTACATTGGGGTAGTAGAACATTTTAGCAGGAAACAAGACTAATTTAAACATATATGGACTGGGCTTGTTGATACACTTTATTTACAGGTTGTCCAGGTGGGGGGAATCTCACACACTACTGTATCTTGGGTAGGGACAAAGTATTCTGCCATTGTTTAACCCAACTTGTCTTCCTCCCCATGTATATTGTTAGTCTTAGTTAGTTGCGTATTTAGTTGGTTCACTTCACTATTTGATTTCTATGCCATTGAGACTGTCAGCGGTTGGTGCATTTTAATGGAGTCAAGAGTTAACTGTGGTACCACATAGACATTGTACATATTTATCATATTAGTATTGCCAAAGCAAAAAGTATGTTATTGAATGTGTATATAATCTGAACCTTATTTATATAAAGAACTTTGTTATCACATAACATAGTGTGTGGACATTCCTTTGTGGGGGCTTAGGGACTACATTGTACTTAAGAACCAGCCTACATCACATCCTGAGAGCTAAGCCTTGATTGCTCATCCTTTGCTACCAACAATAGAGAATCTTGGCTGCGGTGCTCTATGCTTCTACTCCGCCATATAGAGGGCAGCAGTACAGATAACTCCCCTCCAGTCTTTACAGCCACATTTGAGTATTTTAGTTATGTTATCATGACCTGTGCGGGGTACTAGCCTTTCAATCATGCAGCATGGGTCAACTTCAATATTATAGTGCTGATGGTCTGTGCTGTCTGACGTTTTTTAAAATAAGGAAAACCATCTTTAACCAAAAAGAACTGAAGCTAAATATCAAATATCGATGTATTTTCACTATTTTTTAATGTATTCAAAAACTTTTTCCATTTAGTTCTAAACAGCATGCACAAATGGCTGTGTTAAAAATAAAGCTAAACCTCCTGTTTATAGAAACATAGCACCAAACATATATTTAAGAAGCTACAAACATGTATTAATAAGGAACACAATAATTATTTTATAAATAGGCTTTTGGGATTTCAGTAAAATCTGATTTAATCGAATTCCCCCCCCCCCCACCCCCGCAACACCCAGAAATGATGTTCCTGTTTAGGTGTTTTTGCAAAAACATCTGAAAATAGTCACTGGATGGCAGAGCTGGCACTGATTGCCATGGATTTCTGCATTTATTTAACAATAAAAAACAAGGCCAGCACTGCTATCTAGTACACAATTTCAGCCATGTTCATACCTAAATAGGATCCAAACAAAAATAGGTCACATGATATGTTCCCATAATAGTTATTGATTGTATGGATCTTTTAATGTTTATCAATGTGGATTTAACTATTGGATACCAGAAGATGTAGGGTTGAACAAACATCAGTTATCCACTTGTCAGAGAAGATCTGGACGGACTATTTAATCAAAAATAGTCTTGTATTCGAATGACCCTTCATCAAACACTAATCCATTCAAGTTCTATTGGGGAAATGGACCAAGGAAGGTTTTCAGCAAAATCTGATTGTGCAGCTCTGTTAAAGAATAACAGAGTTATATCTGTGATTTGGAATGCTTTCCCATTGAAATAAATATCCATATCTTTTTATGGTTCCAGAATGTATTTTACTGTCCACTTTGGTAAATGTGCATACTTTATTTTTTTTAACCAAGGCTTCATAATAATCAGTGTATTGAGAAGCTACATGTTTTTTTAAGGCAGCTCCATTTATTTTCTGCATGCAGCTTTGAAAATGAATATACTGATAAACCTGCCTCTGTCCTCCATGTGCCTTCCCATTCCTCACCTGTATACCACAATTTATTTTATCTTTGGTGAGTGAATGTCCTAACGTTATGTGCAATTTTAATTTGAGTTCTAATCTTGCTCCATCTCTGGTACCTGGAGCCCACAAAGCCCCCCTATTTGATTCTTTGCATTTTTGTGTATGTAGTTTTCCTTTTCCATCACAAATTCAGGGCTACAAGGCCATCAATTCAATGAGATTACAAGGGCTGCATCAACATAATCTGTATTCGTTGCTTCAAAACAATTATACATAATATACATACGGCAATAAACGATACATTCTTGTCTAAGCTGGAAAAACTCAGTTTCCGTAAAAATGTATTTGAGGGAAACAATGCGTAAGCACTGATAAACATAGATTTAGAAAACATTTTGAAAACCCTAAAAAATCACCACCAGAATTGGAAAAACATAAACACTGTAAACAGGAAGCCCTATTTCTAAAATTGGTATATTGAAAATACCATCACATTTGCATCAACACCACAGTCATACTGTACGATATATTTTGATTAATATATGAATACTATGTCAGGTGGACACCTTGATCTACTCCCCCCTAGTTGTATGGTCCCACAACACAATTCTGGGCAAGAAACAGGCGATTTGACCAAAACTCAAATTTGTTTAAATAAAGGAATTAAAAGTGAAATCACGGCAAAGATGGTCTCCAGCTTTATGCAGGGGAAGTCACTGCAAGGTTACACAACCACAGGCAGCTGGTCTACAAATGAACTGCCTGCAGTTACCTCACTATTTCTCACATACAAGCACTCATTTCCATAAGAAATTCTGTATTCACATTATTATTATTATTTTTTTTTACCAACTTTATTTTCTTCTCATGGAGTCTTACTTACAAACATTCAGCTAAGGAACAGTATACTTAAACCTCAGTATTGTTCTTATCCCTCTTTCCCCCTAGTCCGTTTTCAAATTTGTAGTACGTCCACGAGTTTTAACATTTATAACTCCCCTGGTCCCTCTTCCTTCGAACTTCGGTATATTTCCCCTTTCACCCCCCCCCCCCAGATGAAAAACAAACACAAAAACAAAATCAACAACAACAAAGCTGGGATGGTTTTGCATCCCTCCACTGTTAGGCGGTTTTGTTACAGTCCGGGCCTTGACTGCCTGTGTTGACTGGAGGCATGGGCCCCCTCGTGTTTCCTCCTTGTCAAGGGCCTTAGTTCAAGATTGATCTCAGCAGGTTGGGTCTATGAAAGTAAGCTTCCCTGTCTGTGACATAGTCTATGAATGAGTCCCACACTGCCCTGAATTTCAGATATTTGTTATCCTTTAGGGCCCCTACTTTCTCCATCGCCAGAATGTGCCATATCTTGACCCACCAACAAGCGACTATTGGGCCTTCGGGGTTCTTCCATCCATGGGCCAGGGTTATTCTTGCCGCGTTTAGTAGTTGAGTAATCAGGGTAGCGTTGTTGCCTGTCTCTGCATAGACGCCTTCGACTGCGGTCCCCAGGAGTATTACCTTTGGGTCGTGTGGGAGTAGTTTCCCTGTGATCTCTCTTATGTGCCCCAGTATCTCTTTCCAATATATTTCAGCCTTGGGGCAGGTCCACCACATGTGGTAAAGTTACCTCGGTTGCTGCATTGTCTCCAACAGCTAGAAGGGTAGGCTGGATTCATTTTGTTTAACCTGTGTGAGGTTAGGTAACATCTTGTGAATAGTTTATATGATGTCTCTTTGATTGTGGTGCATTTGGATGATTTCTGGGCCCTTTTCCAGATCTGGCCCCATTCCTCCTCCGTGATAGGGGTCCCCAGATCCCTCTCCCAGTTATCCCTGTAGGATATTCGGTCTTCCATTCTCGCCTTGTCTAGGAGCTTATATATCCTTGTTATTGCTTTATGGGTCTGGCCTTCCTGCAGGGTGAGCTCGAGACCTATGGGAGTCCTAGTGCCGCCTTCTTCACCCCTCCCTGGGAGATCCAGTGCCTGATTTGTATATACTTAAATCTCTCTCTTTCTCCTATGCCGAATTTCCATTTGCATTCTTCAAATTGTAATGGGGACCCTTCGTGGTAGAGAACTTTGAGGAAGGGCGGGTGTGTCGGCCCCCAGCTTGCCCAGAAACCATCCTGTTTATCCGGGGTGAAGTCTTGATTGTGTGCCACCGGTGTAAAGGGCCCCAAACCAGGGCCTATGTGGTGTTTTCTGAGTGCAATGTCCCATGTTTTTAATGAGGAGTGGGTGGATTCCAGTAGGTGGCCCTCTGCTCCTCTGGTCCCCGACTGTAGAGCCTGTAGGGTCCCAATCGGGATATTAGTTTCACCCTGTTCTATTCCCACCCATCCTTTGTGAGGGGTGTCTCCCATCCATTTCAGCATGGGGGCTATCCGGGATGGCAGTGCGTATCATTCGATGTCGAGGAGTCCCAGCCCTCCAAATAGGGGCGGTCTAGTCAGGATTTTTTTCTGTATTCTTGGCTTCTTTCTGTTCCATACGAAGGTCACCATGTCCTTCTGTAAGTTTCTACATGTTTTGAGGGGGATCTCTATCGGGATTGAGCTAATCACATACAAGAGGCGAGGCAGGAGGATCATCTTGAGTGCGGTTATACACGCGAACCATGAGAGTTCTTGGGCATCCCATCTCAGGAGGTCCTCCTTTAGTTGTTTGCACAGAGGGACTATATTCTCCCCATAAAGATGTTTATATTCACGAGTTAGTTGGACTCCTAAGTAGTCTATTGCCTTGGCTTCCCAGGTCAGTGGGTGCTGGGCTGACATTCTTTGGGGTATTGTTTCTTCTTCTGTTATGTGAGGGCTTTAGATTTCGTGAAGTTAATGGTGAACCCTGACGCTTTAGCAAATTCCTGGAGTCTTCCCAGGGCCTTGGGTAGTGACTTGGCGGTGTCACGTAGGAACCGTAGGATATCATCCGCGTATAGGGCTACTTTATGTTCCACCCCTCCTGCTAGTACCCCTTTTATTTCCCGGTCCTGTCTTATAGTTTGTGCCACTGGCTCCATAGCCATTGCGAATATGAGGGGGGATAGTGGGCATCCTTGCCGTGTGCCTCTATGGATTTGTATGTTCGCGGTGGATCTGCCATTGATTATAAATGTGGTGGAGGGGAGTTTATAATTTGCAAGGACCATCTTTGCAAAGGTGGGGTCACAACCGTATTTTTTAAGGGTTAGCTCCAGGTATGCCCAGTCTATGCTGTCGAACGCCCTGCGTGCGTCCAGGGCCGCTATGGAGAATTTTCGTTTTGTTTTGTTCCCTACTTCTATAATATCTACCGCCCGTCTAATATTGTCCTGTGTGTGACTCCCTATGATGAATCCCGCTTGGTCTTCGTGGATTATTTGGGGTAGAACCCTTGCTAGCCTGTTTGCTAGGATCTTTGCATATAGCTTGGCATCGCTACACATTATTATTCTGAATAAATACAACATTCGAATTATTGCACCTTTGCCACTTACAGGCTATTGGGTTTAAATATGCTACAGAGAAATCAAGACAGTACATGAATAGTAATTATAACATGATTCTTCAATACATACTTTCTCTAATATATAAGCATCTTTAAATTGCACATACAATTACACTTACATATAATACAAATTACTTTTGTATTCTCCATTACTACCAGCAAATGATGCTATCAGAGAACTATTTCATGCCCCCCTTTCCAGTGTACATATCATGCGTGGGTTGGCTAATATATGTGTGTTATTTAAAACAAGCTCAACATGAATTGCATCAGAAACCTCCAGTCTTCGGATAGGGAAACAGTGTCATTGATTTAAAATGTGCACAATTTCATCTGACCCACACCAACGTTAGTGAATGGTTTTCAGGTTGTATAGAACAAGTATAAATACCCAACCACTTTCAGATCACATATGAACCTTACTGTGCAATTTCAGAATGAGGGATTGCATTGGAATTACATTTGCACTATTTTTATGGGAACAGATATAACTCCTTTAAACCTGTTCTCATCTACCATTCCTTATTAAATAGCTATTGCCTTCACATAAAACATATTATCAAACATTTCTTCATCAGGTTCTGCTATGTACATCTTCATATCACAACTCAAGTTAACTATTTCTTTGAAAACATTTTGGGTACAAATGAATGAGGTTATGATTTTTAAAGAGCAGCGGACCAAATGCACAGAAGTGCTTCTTGTATCATTGCACACACAACTCAGAGATGGTTTTTAAATTGGATTGATTGACATCTCACTTAATTTTAGAAGCAGTGAGGTTGCACTGTTAATTTTCAATTTAAATCAATATATTATGACAAACGCCTTCCCAATCCATAACCCTTTCCTGGACCTAAAAAGAAAAATAAAGACGCTGGCTCAAGAACTAATATAATCCCATTTGGGGAATTATCATACTCACCTTTGAGAAAATGCTTCAGTTTTAGGAGCTGCCTTGAGCCTTTAGATTGGAAATCTCCCAGTTAGCAGGACTGCTTCTGTGAAGTCAGCACTGCCTCATATTCACTCTTTGAAGGTTCTATTGTGGACAGCACCAGTGCCATGTGAGAGGAATCATCCATTCTGAAGCCCATAAATTAGTCTCTATCTGATTCATCCATCCATAATAATAAACTATGTGCTTTTCTTTGCTGCAGCTTTTCCAATGTCAGAAATGCTCTTCTCACACTAGTATCCGAAATGTCCATGCCTCATTCATATATGTCACAATATGTGACTGGTTCAATCTTAGACACTCATATTAAATACACACCCACAATCTTCATCGGATGATTATAATACTATATTTTTGTCATGAGCAAAGAAGGGGGCTTACTTTTCTCCTACACTTCTGAATGCCATTTTGTGTTCTTCCAGAATTCATAGCGGCAATATGCTAATTTAATTAAACCTGCATTACTGTAATCTTTGATTATAGATGCTCATCAAAGTATGTGACATGAATGAATAGCATATTCATTCATAATATTATGAATATTAAAGATTTGATTAATTATTGAAAATCGTAATGAATGATTGAAATGATTGATTTGACATGAAATGACAGAACTCTTCTGTTTTCAATGCATTTGCATACAGATGGCCTGTTTATTGCCACTCAGAATTAAAAAAGGTGCCCTGCTAAGTGCAATGATAATGCTTGAAGTTGGGTTATAAAGAAAAACAGGTTTTTACCAGCAATCGTTCATTTCTACATACACTGCAAACCTCAAGCTATTGACATTTTGGGTTATTTTTCAAGAGACCCTGGAAAATAGTCCTAAAGGTGGGGGCCTAAGTGGCTCTGAGTCTAAACCAAAGTCAGCTTGAAGTCAACACAATGAAGGGCTGTGTGAAATGAATACAATGTTATCCAAAGCAATAAAAACAATAGTATTAACAACATATTAACACTTGAATACAATATATAACATACACCATATTATAATAAGTTTCGTACAATAATCTGACCACTGTGGGAGGAATAAATATTACATTAAAAGATTCTGAATGAAGAAAAGATCAGTTTACTTCACTTGATGTACAATAGGATCATGCCATGAGCCTGCCATTGAGAACACTTGACAACATCCCACCACTTGATTTTTGTCATTTTAAAATGTATTTCAATGACACATGCTATGTTCTACTGTTAGCTGAATCAGATTTCTGACACATTTCTGCCTTGGTTTTTGTGGATGTGAAATTTCATTGCGACAGGCACAGTTCTCCTGTTTTCATTGCTGTCTTTCAAGGAAGCAAATATCTAGTAAAACAGCGAATAAGTGAAACAATGCATTCATTTGGTGCCCCCAGCTTTACATTGAGACATTCTCCATGTCTTGTGTTATGCGCTTTCTGTCACAAAGGTGACAGTTAATCACTTGGTTGGTATGTTAGTTGAGTCCTATGTGTCAAACTTGACGAAGCAGTGCAACATTTCAGCACCTCTCACACTTACATCAGACAGTCTTTATTTGCCTTTAATTGTCCCCCTAATACTCAGTCTCTAATCATTAATCTAAGCATTCTTAATGAGACAGGTGTGTTAATGTTAGGAAATCCTGGCTACAGTTATTCCTTTACAATCCAGCAAGAATACTACTGCAGTATCCTTATTAATTCAACTTTTTGTGACTACTTTACACTTTAGACTCTTTTTTCATACTAGACCCACTAAATAAATAAACTGCTCCTGAAATGGGTACGTTACCCTGCAGACCGTAGTGTGTTGAAACATACATATTGAAATCTAAAGTAGTCTTAAGTGCATCCAATTAATATGGATACTGCATGGATGATGCAATAGTGGGTATGATTGTGCAGTTGATGCAAATCTGATGATATGTTTGGATCTGGGCAGGTTAACTTTATTTTGGTGTTGTTATTTGCATTGGAGTTTCTGTAGAATTTAAGAATGACTTTTCCTATAGTCGAGAAATTAGATGGACCACATGGGCAATGCATTGCGGGTATATACATTAGGTCAAATGTCAAGCGTTTGTGCCAGGGAAGTGTCTTTCTCTATAGCACAAACACAGCAGTTTTCAACTCAAGATGGAAATTCCTCAATGCATTAGACAACTGCATACCAGTTTTTCCCTTATAAGAGATCATCCGTGCAGTACAGTCTAACAGCCTTGGTGTTGGTAGTATTAGGGCATGTGTAGCAAACACAGTAAAAGTATGGTGGATTGAAAAAGTCTTGAAAAATAACCTTCCACCTGAAATGTGAAAGTAGATTAAGTCAATCAATCAATCAGTAGTTTATTTGGAAGTCAATTTTCCATAAGACATCAGAAATCCAAATACAATAGCAACATTAATAGATCAAAAAGGATGTGTAATTTAAATAGTCACATAATCAAAGTCATGCTCTACTCAATACATTTATCCAATTGTTAAAAGAATATTCTCACATGCGGAAGGTGCTCAGACAATCGGGTGGCTGGAACAGTCGGCGGGAATACACAGTGTCCCCCCTGCTTTATCCAGCCACCCGAGTCCCTTCCCCAGGTGGTGCCACCTTTTTTATTTAATGTGGGGATGCAACAGGGATCTCCCCAAAACAAAACAAACCCCTTCCCCTTTCTCTCTCTCCCCTTCCCACTTACCTGCTGGATCAGTACATTGCGCTCCGGTCCTGGCGCTCCTCCTGCTCCAGGCTACCGCCATGGAAATGGAAAAGGGACTCAGTCCCTTCTCTAATGATGGAAGCCATCTTTTTTTTCTTTCTAGGGAGATTTGCGTCACGCAATAAGTGCAGCCACGCTCCAGAGGAAAAAAAAATATCTATTTGCACCCAAGGCAAACCCTGCAGTGGGAATAGCAATCACGCCCCACCAGGGGGGTGTAGAGGCCGGTATCGGCCTGCAGCCCTCACCGAGGCTCAAGCTGGCGCTCCTTTATCGGCATGTATGCCTCCCCCGCTGGGGCGTGATTGCTACAATAAATTCCTGTAAACTAACCACAATCAAAGTGCTTATGGCTAGTATTAGATCTGGTCCTTTAGGATTATATTCCACACACTTGTTTCAAACCGCTGGTCCTCCCTGCTTAATGAACATGAGATAGCAAAGCCTATGTTACTGGAGAGGTTTCGGCTTTTAACAAGAAATAAAGTGCTGGGCGAAACTGGAGAAAACCGTTGCCTCTTAAAATCGGAACTAAGATTTTTGCTTGCACTTATTTTAATGTATGCTGGGAAAAAGAGGAAATAATTTTCCAGATCTTCCTTTGCAGCATTACATAAAATACCTTTATCTAGTTCTGTCTTACTTAATCTGCAGGCTAGCACAGATCCCAGGGTTAAACAATGAAAACGTGCTCTTGTAATCGGCTTTCTATGTGCGGCATAATCAGTCCATAACAGGTATTCCTGTATGTTATTGGCTGAAAGAATCACGTGAGACCAATCAGCAAAAACATTGAACTCTACAGATTCTTGCTTTTCACCAGTCAAAGTTGTCAAATGGGTCGTTAATTCATTCTGCATGTGTTGTGTTATCAATGCCACATCCGTGAAGTCTTGATCAGCATTAATCATACGCAACAATGATTTCACATGTTTTAGCCATGGAACATGGCCTACCCCGCTCTTCAGCGTCGTTTTATGCATTACATGCGGTGTGAGAACTGCCCGTGGGTTAGCCCAAATGCGTAGCCAATGCAGCCCTAGTTCCCAGGGAACTTCATCATGGATGAAATGCAATCCCATTTCCACGTGAACTGCAAAGATGAGTGCTGATGATGGTAACCCCAGTATTTCTTTCAAACATTGGTCCGGGCTAATTGGATATCACAAGCCTTTGTGAACCCACATAGGGAGGCTTCATATTTAGTTTTTATCATGTAGATCTTTTTTTATTATACTAATTGGTTGTTTTATAAAAAATAAAACATTGCAAAATGGGAGATGTCGCCTATTGCTTGCTTCATCCTTATCAGTTGTCTTTCTCATTGTGTTTTTGGTGTAAGGGTGCTTCAAAAACGAATTCTGAGGGACTAAAAATACAGAATCTTTGGTGTGGGGTGATCATTACTCGTCATTGCCTGGCCTAGCCTTTTAGTCCTGCCTCTGGAACAGACTAGTATTGCTGACTCAGTGGTATTCACCTGCATATACAGAGCATTTACAAAAGCTGTATACTTTTTTTTTTATTAATGCCTGTAGTGCTTTTGGAGTATCCCTTATCCTTGGTACGTCAGCAATGGAGCCTATTAGAATATTGTTCAGGTTATTAATATAAATCGAGAAAAGTAAGGTGATAATACGCACCCCGGCCTCACACCTGATTTTATGCGAAACCAAGAACTGCCATGGTCATTCTGCCCAGTCCTAACACGGGCTTCCAGTTTCCATGGAGAACCATTAGAATTTCCATCAGGTGGTTTGGGCATTTTAAGGAACTGAGCACCTTCCAAAGTTTGTCTCTATCCACCTTTTCAAAGGCAACGCTCAGGTCCATAAATGCCAAATAACCTCTCCCCTTGCGTTGCAACCCATCTCTATTCTTTCAGGGTAAGACGCTGTTGTAGAGCCTTGCCTCTACGATCTGTCCTTTTTCTGCTTTTTTCAGCCTTCTGACTCCCATTACTCCCTCCTGTTGGCTCGTTTCCCTCTTTCTCCCGCATTCGCTGACAGTTCAGACGGGGGCCTATTGCCTTGGCTGTTTGCTCAGCGGGCATAGTGGCTTCCTCTCTAGATCGTCCTAATCTCTTCAAGGATCGATGATCTACACTCATCCGGGATATTATGGAAGCTGTTCAAGATCCTCTCTGTTCTCTAAACTGGAATTAAGAGGAGCTTACCATCTGTTGTGCATCCGGACAGAACACCATATGGCCATTTTGAATACCAGGTCATGCCATTTGGTCTGGTCAGCGCTCCCTCGGTATTCCAGCGGTTCACGGACCTCATATTCTCAGATCTATTGCTTCAATCAGTGATTATTTACCTGGATGACATCCTGGTATAGTCCCGATCCAGGGACGAACATCGACTACATCTGACAGAAGTACTCGAGTGATTACGGAAGAATAGAGTACTTGTCAAGCCGGAAAAGTGTGTCTTTGAATCATCCTCAGTGCCTTACTTGGGCTTCAAATTGTCAGAAGAAGGTATTGCCATGGAACCACGTAAGACCTCTGCAGTGCTTAAGTGGCCAGCTCCCTCTTCTGTAAAGGATGTCCAGCACTTTTGGGGCTGGCCAATGTCTATCAATGGTTTATACCTGACTTCTCGGCCACAGTTCTTCCCATTACAGCACTTCTCAAGAAGATCACACCCTTCACCCGTCTGCAGAGGAAGCCTTCAGTTTGCTTAAGAGGAGTTTCTGTTCTGCCCCCATTCTAAGACAACCGGATCAAAGTCTTCCCTTTATAGTGGAAACCGACGCTTCAGCGGGGGCTCTTGGTGCTGTCCTTAAACAGGTGTTCAACGGAGAAGAACACCCCATCATGTACCTCTCCAAAACATTTAACACAAGTGAACTCAACTACTCGGTCATTGAGAAAGAACTCTTGACAATGAAGCAAGTATGCACAGAGTGGAGGCACTTGTTACAAGGAGCCACATTACCCTTCACTATAAGAACAGATCAAAGGAACCTCTGAGTTTTACAACAGATTGTCTTTAATTAATGCAAGGCAAGCCAGGTGGCCATACTTTTTTGCACAATTTGCCTTCACTGTAACCTATATTCCTGGATCAGAAAATACCACAGCGATGGTCTAGCCTGGAGTCTCTCACAAAGCTCTCCGGCTCACGGCCTGAACCTGTCTTCTCCAGGAATAGGTTTCTTGGTGCAGTCACTTCCTTTCTACAGGAGGTAAGAGAAGCCACCGCACAACTACAACTGCAAATATCTAACACAACTCTAACAAAAAAGGAAGGGTTACTTTTCCATCATGACCTGCTAGTGGTACCTGAAGACAGACTTCATGGTCATGGTGTGGTGTCATGAAGGGAAGACAGCAGGACACAGAGGAAATGATGTTACTTTGGACCTGATCTGTAGCTCCTTCTGTTGGCCATCCATGGTTACAGAGATACAAAAATATGTTAAGTCTTGTCCGACATGTGCCCAATGCAAACACCACACTGTGGGATGTTTTTACCCATGCATACAAGCCCTACCATAAAACTGTGCAGTACTGTCATGGAAAACATCATGATGGCCAGAACTCCCCAGAGAGTGCACAGGGAAAACATGAAGAATAGGCTGCCACCCATTTTTGCCTATGTTGTGAGCACAGGAGGGCACTGCCTAAAACCACCATTGGGCTACACACACAGTAGCCTGAAACTATTGGGAATGGCAATGCTGATTGCCAAAAAAAAGCAACTCAGAACTGTGGGGAATTCATTTTCTTAATCCCAAAAATGGTTGCATTACCAGTACTCACCACTATCAGAAAGCCGGCGTTTTAAAACCACCAGACATTTGTGTAAAACTGCACAAATGAAACAAAACCAGACCAAGGAAAGACTTGCTAAGAGGTGGAAGAATGTAAAACCATATTCTGAAATGACTTGAAGGAAGTAATTATTTAATTTATAGGTACAAATTGTCAGTTTGATTTGAATGTAGAAAACTGGGAAAAAAAAGTGACATTTAGCTGAAACCTGGCTTAGTGAAACTGGATTCTGCCTGACAACTACCCCCGACAGGAGAAACCTGTTCAGCCACTCTTCCCAGGCCTAGCTGCATCTTGCTGCCCCTTACCAAAAGGAGTTGTCACCTCTCTGATTAGATTAGGGGTGGAGCACCTGGGAACTGGAAGGAACAGAACAATGCAACTCCCTTGACTCAGGCAAATGTTATATTGGGGGCGTCGTAAAGTGGCTTCCTCTTAGGGGAAACTGGAAGGGGCAGTGTGTAACGCTCACCTGATTCCCATAGAGGCGCCGGTCTTGACTGGGCGTATACCGTATCTTCAAAGGTGATGTGTAACACACGGATGGCTCTTTGGGCTGGACCTCTGTGCACTGTATGTCTGACTCGAAGGGTAAGATGTCTGCAGATAGAAAATATGGGATTAAGGAACTGGGTTATTGAATGTCTCTCTCTTCTTCCCTTTCTCTTCTCCTGTAGAACCCCAAAGGTTAACGTTCTCACCTTAGGTAAGTGAACGCCGTGCTCTCCATTTGCCTCGGGGCAAGGTGCTGTAACCAGTTTCTTCACTGGATAAGGGGAGCAGGCCTCTTGACTTCAGAGGACTGCTGTCCGTCGTTTACTGCACGAACGGTAAGTTTCGAGTAATTCTAATGTCTTTAAAGACTTTAGTAATGATGTTTCTTGTTTTGCAGGGTTCCGGCGATGGCGGATGACGGGCTGAAGTGAGTTGAAGATGGAGCCCGTGTGATGAATAGAAGCGCCTGGAAGCACGTAAGTAAGCGCTTGTTGCCTGCTTCACGATGCGCTCTAACTGTCTTTTTATTTTGCAGGTACAAGTTCGGAGCGGCTGCAGGGTGCCGGAATACCCACTGGGTTAGATGTGGAAAGGAGTAATGGCACGTGAGTATTAAAGTTCCCCAATGTCTTTAAACGCACCTTGTTTTGTCTTTCAGATGCGGGATGCAGCGCCGAAGGCCTCCGGAGCGTGCGAAGAGTTGGTAAGCTTTTGTCTTTCAGATGCCGGAATGCAGTGTGAAGACCTCCGGAGCGCACGAAGAGTAGGTAAGCCTTTGTCTTTCAGATGCCGGAATGCAGCACGAGGCGTTGGTGACAGCCGATGGACCAGGTAAGTGAAGAGCTGTCACTGAAGACCGTAATGCTAACCTGTTCTTTCTTGTCTTTATAGGTGTTGCTGAAGACTGGATTCAGGATGGTAAGCCTTTTTCCTTAGGCCCAGGATCAGATGCAGAAGACACTATGAGCGTTCTGCTGCAGAGGATGCAGAATAACGCAAAGCAAGATTCATCCATCGGGTGTGGTTTAAATAGCCTCCTGTAGTGCTTAGGTGTCTCCTTCCACAGCCACGCCTAGGTAAGAAAAGAGTTCCTGCTTTCCAGAAGAGTTCCAGTGTTCTGAATCTAGGGAGTGGCTCCTGCCCCACCCAACAGGAAAAGTAGTTCCAAACAGAAGAGGATCAGAGGCTCAACTGGCAGGCAAGTAAGCAGCATGGTCTGCTGCAGGTAAGTCCACCCAAGCATTATGAGCCCGGCGCTTCCAGCGCTGGGACTGGGCATATTTATGAGCCTGGTGCCACTGGCGCCAGGACTGGGTCCAAAAGGTCCCAATTGGGACTGGTTGGCACTCGGAACCTGGGTTATGGATCTGCTTCCAAGGGAGTTGGGAAAACCCTGACCTTTTGGAAGCAGAGATCATGACAGTACCCCCCCTCAAGGCCCCTCCCAAACCGGGCTTCTCCGGGGGTTTTGGCTTGTCAGGAAATGTTCGGTGAAATCTTTTGATTAGGCGAGGAGCGTGGACATATTCAGCAGGTTCCCAGGATCTCTCTTGGGGGCCGTAGCCTTTCCAGTCAATTAGGTAAAATAGTTTAGATTTGGAGATCTTGGAGTCCAGAATGCTTTTGACTTCAAACTCAAGTTCTCCATCAACTAGGATAGGTTTTGGAGATTTAGTTAGTCGGGCTTGAGGTTGCACGGGTTTTAATAGAGAGACGTGGAAGACCGGATGTATCTTCATGTGCGGGGGCAAGTCCAACTTGACCGCTACTGGGTTTACTATGGTAGTGATGGAATAGGGACCAAGGTATCTTGGGTTGAATGTGTGTGGCCCTTTTAGAGGTAGATATTTGGTGGATAACCAGACTTGATCCCCTACTTGATATTGAGGGGCTTCCTTCCGATGTTGATCTGCTCCTTTCTTGTATTGTTCTTTAGCCCTTTGAAGGTGAGAAACAGCTTCCTTAAAGGCTTGGGTGATTGTAGAATGCAGGTAGTCTACTGCTGGTGTTTCAAGATCTTGGAGGGGATCCAACTCCGAGGTTCGAGGGTGACTGCCGTACAAAAGAAAAAACAGGGTTTTCCCAGTTCCCAAATGGACAGAGTTATTGTAGGCATATTCGGCTATCCAAAGGATGTCTTTCCAAGTTTTTTCAGTTTGTTGCAGCATGTAGCGTAAATACTGTTCCAGAGTTTGATTGGTCCTCTCGGTTTGTCCATCGGTCTGAGGGTGGTGACTGGTCGATAGTCTCACATCAATTTGAGCCGACCGACAGCAACTTCGCCAAAAATGAGAAATAAATTGACTACCTCGATCCGAAATTAGAACCGAAGGAAAACCGTGCAGTCGGACGATGTTTTCGAGAAATTCTCGGGCCAGAGTTGCTGCTGTTGGCAAGCCTTTGAGTGGAATGAAATGCGCCATCTTGGAGAATAAGTCCACGATTACTAGAATCGTATTGTATCCGGAGCATGGAGGTAGATCGGTGATGAAGTCCATAGAAAGCGTATGCCAAGGGCGAGGTGGGATGTCAATAGGGCGTAAGAGGCCTGCTGGTCTTTCCTTTTGACTCGTTTTGGGCGCATACTCCACAGGACATTATAAAGTCTCTGATATCTTTTTTCCAAGACGGCCACCAGAAGTAGCGCTTGATCTTTTCTGAGGTCTTGGCCATACCGGGATGTCCTTCCATTAAAGAATCGTGATAACAAGAGATTACTTTTTTCTGTAAATCTGTGCTGGGTAGGTATAATCGTTCTTGGAAATACAATAAGTTGTCCTTTACTGCAAAGTCCTTTCCCTGCAGATGCCAATTCTGTATGTCTGCTGGAGTTACAAGTTGCCTGGCTTTATCCTTAACTTCCTCTATGGATTCTGTGGCGATTACACCCAGAATTCTTTGTTCGGGAATGATTGGTACAGGTTTAGGGTTGATCAAGTGTTCTTCCACTCCCATCCGAGAAAGGGCATCAGCTTGACCGTTCTTTGTACCAGGTCGATAGGTAATTATGAAGTCAAACTCGGCAAAGAATAATGCCCAACGGAGTTGTCTAGAGGATTGGGCTTTTGCGGTTTTCAAATATTGCAGGTTTCGGTGATCCGTAATCACAGTAACGGTGTGTCGGACCCCCAGCAGATAATGCCGCCAAGCCTTAAAGGCAGACTTGATAGCCAGATGTTCCTTGTCAGTAATCGTGTAATTGATTTCAGGAGGCGAGAATTTGCGGGACCAAAATGCCACGGGATGCAACTGATTGGTTACCGGGTCCTTTTGTGATAGAACTGCCCCCATGGCAAGGCTTGAAGCATCAGTTTCCACGATGTAGGGGAGTTCGGGGCGAGGGTGTTTTAAGATTGGTGCAGAGATAAATTTAGTCTTCAAATCCTGGAAAGCTTGTTCCGCCTCGGTAGACCATTCAAAACGTTTGTTTTTCTTTAACAAGGCAGTGATGGGCTGGACTATTCGAGAGAATTCGGGGATAAACCTGCGGTAAAAGTTAGCAAAGCCTAACATGCTTTGCACACCTTTTACGGAGGATGGTGATGGCCATTTGAGAACTGCATCGACCTTCTTTGAATCCATACGCACTCCGCCAGGTGATAATATGAATCCCAAGAATTCAACTTCAGTCACGTTGAAAACACATTTTTCCAACTTAGCGAAAAGTTTGTGTTGACGCTATCTTTCGAGGACCATTTTCACGTGTTTCCGATGTTCAGATTCCGATGAAGAATAAACGAGGATGTCGTCAATGTAAACAACAACACACACATCTATGAGCTCTCTGAGGACATCGTTCATAAAATATTGAAAGGCGGCCGGGGCATTGCAAAGTCCGAAGGGCATGACCTGATATTCAAATAGCCCATACTTGGTGCGAAAGGGCGTCTTCCATTCATCGCCCTCTTTTACTCGTACCAAGTGGTAAGCTCCTCTAAGATCCAGCTTTGTATATATGCATGCTTTTCTGACTTGGTCCAGGAGTTCAGGGATCAAAGGTAACGGATATCTATTCTTAACGGTGATCTGGTTCAGGGAGCGATAATCTATACAAGTTCTAAGGTCTCCTTCCTTTTTTGGAACGAAGAACAAAGCTGAAGAAGCAGGGGACTTGGAAGGACGAATAAACCCATTTGCCAGGTATTGATCCAGGTATTGTCGAAGGTGAAGGTTCTCAGGCTCGGTGAGGGCATAAATTCTACTACAAGGAGGAGTAGATCCAGGTATCAGGTCTATCTGGCAGTCATAAGACCTATGAGGAGGTAGAGAGTTAGCCTGATCCTTCCGGAAAACATCTTGGTATTCTAGGTATTCGGGAGGTAACTGGGGAGTCTCTGAAGAAATTGCTGCCAGTGCAACACCAGGTGGAGGGTGACAAGTAGAGACACATTCTGGAAACTGGATCGTTCTTGCTCGCCAATCGATCAGAGGATTGTGTTTCTCTAACCAAGGTATTCCTAGAATAATCTGAAACTGAGGGGCCTTGATCACATCGAACACAATCTTCTCATGGTATCCATCTTGACTTACTAGCGTCACCTCTTGAGTGGTATGCTTTACTGGCCCGAAGGCTATCTCCGTATCATCCACCGTAGTAATGATGTCCTTTACAGCCTTGGGACAAAGAGTTAGATTCATCCTCAAAACCATTTCATGATCCACATAATTGCCGATGGCACCGCTGTCGACGTAAGCTTCAATTGCATGTAATCGATCCGGATTATCAGGGCTAATGAGGACCATAGGTATCACGAAATGCGAGGTCACGGAACTTGTTTTCATGCTCGGCAAGAGGACCTCTATTCTTGTCGGGCAAGGTTGTTTCCCTGCTCAGAGTTTGTAACTTTGGTAACTGCAGCTCCTACTGCCTTCTTGGCAGGTTTCACCGGACAGTCTCGAAGAAAGTGCCCTGAGTTTCCGCAATAGAGGCATAATTGCAACTGTTTTCTCCTTTCCCGCTCCTTTTGTGTTAGAGGACCTTTCAGACCCCCTATTTGCATGGGTTCCCCGGAGTCTACTCCTTTGGAAGGAGTTGGCGGTTTGGAAAATACTCGAGCATCAAACTTGGAACGATCGGCCTTCCTGTTCTGCAGTCTGTGATCTATTTGAACGACTAAGTCTATATAGTCCGAACAATCTTGTGGGGGATTCACTACTTGGGCTAACACATCTTTGAGCTCTCCACGTAGACCTCTATAAAACAGCGTAATCCTTTTGTCCTCAGGCCATTGAGTTTCCACTATCAGTCTGTTGAAAGACGCAATATAAGCCAAAAGGTCTTGATTACCTTGTCGCAACGAAAGAAGCTCATTGTCCAAGGCCTGCCCCTGTGAATGTCTTGCGAACAGTTTTTCCATACTGAGCTGAAAAGCTTGGAAATCATGGAGGACCAGATCATCTTGATTTACTAGAGGGATCGACCAGTCTGCCGCATTGCCACTAAGGTACGAAAGCACGAAAGCTACTTTAGCTTGATCAGTTGGAAAGGCTGCTGGCCGGCATAAGAAATGCAACCGGCAATGATTGATAAATACTGCAAACCTCTTTGGGTCACCAGAAAATCGTTCGGGCGGAGCCAGAGGTACATTCCCAGGTAGGTTGATCTGCACTGGATTCATAGAGGATGTAGAAGGAAGATTTCCCCCAGATGCCGGTAACGGGGTCTGTCCGGCTTGTGACTGTAGCAATTGTCTAGCGAGATCATCTGTTCGCTCCTTGGAAATAATCAGTTCCCTTCTTAGAGCGTTCATTTCCTGACAGGCTGCATGCACTTCTGCCCTTAGTTCCCCAAGTAACTGGCCTAGCTGGTCGGTATCCGAGGTTTCCATAGCGTCTGGACGGGAGTTTTGTGGTAGGTTTTGCGTTCTGTAACGCTCACCTGATTCCTGTAGAGGCGCCGGTCTTGACTAGGCGTATACCGTATCTTCAAAGGTGATGTGTAACACACGGCTGGCTCTTTGGGCTGGACCTCTGTGCACTGTATGTCTGACTCGAAGGGTAAGATGTCTGCAGATAGAAAATATGGGATTAAGGAACTGGGTTATTGAATGTCTCTCTCTTCTTCCCTTTCTCTTCTCCTGTAGAACCCCAAAGGTTAACGCTCTCACCTTAGGTAAGTGAACGCCGTGCTCTCCATCTGCCTCGGGGCAGGGTGCTGTAACCAGTTTCTTCACTGGATAAGGGGAGCAGGCCTCTTGACTTCAGAGGACTGCTGTCCGTCGTTTACTGCACAAACGGTAAGTTTCGAGTAATTCTAATGTCTTTAAAGTCTTTAGTAATGATGTTTCTTGTTTTGCAGGGTTCCGGCGATGGCGGATGACGGGCTGAAGTGAGTTGAAGATGGAGCCCGTGTGATGAATAGAAGCGCCTGGAAGCACGTAAGTAAGCGCTTGTTGCCTGCTTCACGATGCGCTCCAACTGTCTTTTTATTTTGCAGGTACAAGTTCGGAGCGGCTGCAGGGTGCCGGAATACCCACTGGGTTAGATGTGGAAAGGAGTAATGGCACGTGAGTATTAAAGTTCCTCAATGTCTTTAAACGCACCTTGTTTTGTCTTTCAGATGCGGGATGCAGCGCCAAAGGCCTCCGGAGCGTGCGAAGAGTTGGTAAACTTTTGTCTTTCAGATGCCGGAATGCAGTGTGAAGACCACCGGAGCGCACGAAGAGTAGGTAAGCCTTTGTCTTTTAGATGCCGGAATGCAGCGCGAGGCGTTGGTGACAGCCGATGGACCAGGTAAGTGAAGAGCTGTCACTGAAGACCGTAATGCTAACCTGTTCTTTCTTGTCTTTATAGGTGTTGCTGAAGACTGGATTCAGGATGGTAAGCCTTTTTCCTTAGGCCCAGGATCAGATGCAGAAGACACAATGAGCATTCTGCTGCAGAGGATGCAGAATAACGCAAAGCAAGATTCATCCATCGGGTGTGGTTTAAATAGCCTCCTGTAGTGCTTAGGTGTCTCCTTCCACAGCCACGCCTAGGTAAGAAAAGAGTTCCTGCTTTCCAGAAGAGTTCCAGTGTTCTGAATCTAGGGAGTGGCTCCTGCCCCACCCAACAGGAAAAGTAGTTCCAAACAGAAGAGGATCAGAGGCTCAACTGGCAGGCAAGTAAGCAGCATGGTCTGCTGCAGGTAAGTCCACCCAAGCATTATGAGCCCGGCGCTTCCAGCGCTGGGACTGGGCATATTTATGAGCCTAGTGCCACTGGCGCCAGGACTGGGTCCAAAAGGTCCCAATTGGGACTGGTTGGCACTCGGAACCTGGGTTATGGATCTGCTTCCAAGGGAGTTGGGAAAACCCTGACCTTTTGGAAGCAGAGATCATGACACAGTGCCTCTGCTAGCAGCTGAGCTTGGGGGAAGTGGATAAACCAGTTATTCCACCCTGTGATGTGGGAAGCCACACCCCTTTTTGACCAGGGCATAATTTTAAAAAGATATATAACTCATAGTGCGGACTTGTCAGAATTATATAAGTAATATCATTATTTTTGTGATTTTTCTGTGAACATATTAAGAGGCGTTAGGACCCTGTGGTGTATTCTGGGGGGTTGTTAGCGGAAAATAGGGTCTTACTCCAAATGTCTGCATGTTAAAAATCTGACACTTCATCAATTAATGTCCATACTCCTTGCGCACATGTGTGTAATTTTGGGTAAATGTCCGATATTGCAAAAAAGTTAAAAAGCACAAAATGTTGTCATTTTTGAATGCAAGCCCCCAGGAAGATCAGAGGCGGACAAGCATGGACCATAAGGAATATATAATGTGTACATGTAATTTCAACAAATTGTATATCTGGGAAAGATGTATTTGAATCAAATATAGATTTGTGGGCAAACTGACCAGGGGAGGATCCTCTGACCCATAAACAGACCTCAGCATGATGACAATCCATTTCCTTCCCCCACTCATGGGAGGGGGGAGAATTGGGCCAATGACAAGTAGAGAGGGGCAGGCTTAGCTAGGCCCAGGCACACACCCATTTCCAAAACACATAAAAAGAGACTGCTGGGACAGGTAGAGACATTCAATTCCATTTTCTGCGGGACGCTCTGCCGGGAGACTCCAGACTTCACATCCATCAATCTTCAGAGACCAGAAATTTACTTCAGAACTTAAAGCAAGGGCCTAAACCCACAAACTGAGAACTCTTCTCAGCAGGCCTCAGCATCCTTGAAATCATTTGCAAACTATTCCACAGCCGGGCGAGCTGTCTGAATTCTTTTGCCAAAAACTCTTGCCAGTACCCAGAAAGCAGTGTTACATCCAGAATCCACTTGATTCCGACCGGAAAGCAGAGCAGTATCCAGAACCAGAGGCCGCTGAATCCAGAGAGGCTAGACCAGCAGACCAGAGCTGACCCAGATCGCTGTGAGCAGAACCGGTGCTTGATCGACCCACCGAGCAGACAGAACCGCAGCCGGACGTGTTGACCAGATCCGTGACGAGGCCTAGTTCAAATTTATATTGTGAGTACCTAGCAGAACTGTGCAGAACCAATCTCTTAGTTAAAATAATCTAATCCAAACTATTTTAACCTAAGTAGAACAGCCTCCTAGAAATCGTGTCAAGCTGCACAACTGTCACCTGTCAATTCTGAAGCTGCAATCTGTCACCTGTCATTTTGAGTTTTACTTTAAATCCGAAAAACTACCTTTATTTAATCGTCCGTATCTCTGGAACCGTATGGGCTAGGAACGAGATTTAACTTTCCTCTGAAAGCTTAGAATCTAAGCTTTCCAACAAGCCTAGAACCGACTTGCTACTTATACTTTTGCAAAATCACGATTCACGCACTCGCGAATTTACCGCGATTTGCGATTTTGGCTCAATTTCTCCACTTGTCAAAATAGCAGCTCCATTCTTTCCTTTGTTAAAATCCATTTGCAACTTGGTAATAACTCATAGAACATTGCTAAAGTGAGCCTGAACTAATACCAACATGCATCTCCCACTCACCCTGAATCTCTAGAGGGAATTAAAATCAGTTGGCACATTTTCCCATCCATTGCCATCACATTTAAAAAGCATTTTGGGCCTGTGTTTCAAACTCCTACCTGTTTCCTCTAAGCTTGCTGGGGGGGAACTGAATTTCATATTGTATTTGATTGCCTTCCTGAGAACTGTGTGCTCCTCTTTCCATCTCCTTCCATTTCTTACATTGCATAGGGGAGGGGGGTGAATTGCCAGAGAAAAAGTGATTATCTTATCTTTTGCTAAAATCATATCAAGTATTTCTGTACTGCATTTCATTCCTCATTGCTTTTCCCCTGAAATCATAAAAGTATTTTTGCTACTTTATCCATCCTATACTAACTCCTCATTAATTGTAAAGAAGTGTGCTAGTGCCAGATTACCCATTGTTGACCAACATCATATGTCTAAGTGTACTATCAGATATTAATTTATTATAAAGTGTGATATATATATATTGTTTAAATTCTCAAATAAACCTTTTAATTTGCAAAACAAACCTACTTCTTGGCTCAGTGGGGTCAGGGGGATTCTAAGAGGGGGGTGTTATACAAGGGTTGTCATCCAGAGTACTGAACCGAATATAAAGATACATCAATAAGGGTTTTCCTCAGCATCCCAGAGTAGGCATTGACTTAGCTGTAGTGTTGATTGAATATCGCTTACAACACTGAAAAACCCATTGGATACCTGGAACAGAGCCCTACACCTACAAAACCCTCATGTCTCTACAGATTTTGTGGTGGATCTCCCCCTATCTAAGGGGTGTACAGTTATTATGGTGGTTGTGGATTCCTTCTCAAAGATGGCACATTTAATACTCTTCCAAAGATACCTGCTGCCTCCAATACAGCTAACATATTCTTCAAAGACATCCTTCGTCTTCATGGAATCCCAGATTCTATTATCTTCGATAGGGGCACACAATTTACATCTGTATTTTGGAAGACACTATGCACCCTACTAGGCATAGAGTGGGCTCTTTCTTCGGGCTATCACCCTCAAACTAATGGGCAGATGGAGAGGCTGAACTGTACTATGGAGCAGTATTTATGTTGCTTTGTTAATCCCAGATAGAACAATTGGGTAGACCTCTTACCAATGGCAGAATTCACCTGTAATAACTCCATCCACACAGCTATCGGTATGAGCCCGTTCTACTGCACTTATGGCTTACATCCCCGATTTCTGCCAAACGCAGCTATACCTGCATCCGTTATGCCATCCTTAGACAGTCTTATAAAGGACATTTTGCAAGCTCACTAGGATGCCTATTCCCACTTAAAGTCAAGAAGAGGGGGTTACAAGCTTTATTCTGACACCCACCGAAGTTCAACCCCTGGATGGGAGATCAGCTCCAAGGTTTGGCTGTCTACCAAATTCCTACCCTGGTGGGTTTGAACCTCCAAACTGGTTCCTAGGTTCATGGGACCTTTTGAAAGACTTTCCAAGATCAACCCGGTAGCATTCCAGCTCAAATTGTCCCCTTCTTTACACAGACTGCACCCTGTGTTTCACTCCTCCTTGTTGCAGACTTTCATTTCTATGCTCACCTTCAAAGGAGCCAGATGAATATGAAGTATCCCACATCTGTGACTTCAGATTCCACTGTGGAAGCCTTCAGAATTTGGTACATTGTAAAGGATATCCCTCTTCAGGAGACACCTGGGAACCGGTTTCATACCTCAAGCCACGTGATCTGCTGAGGAAGTTCCATCGCTAGCATCCAGGAAAACCTGTGACGTCCCGAAATAAGAGGGGGCATACTGTCATTGGTAGACACTCATGGAAGTTATGGGACCGATGGAGCTACAGACACCATTGATCATGGCCTGACGTTCCATTCAGAACGTGCTTACTGGTCTAGTCTTTCCTAGGCCGTCTTCTCTTTTTATTCCGGAAATCAATGCTCTCCCCTTGCGTTGCAACTCGTCTCTATTCTTTGAGTGTAAGGCGCAGTTGTAGACCCTTGCGCTCTACGATCTGTTCTTTTTCTGCTTGGTTCTGCCTTCTGCCTCCCATTGCTCCCTCCTGTCAGCCCTTTTCCCTCTTTCTTCCGCATTTGCTGACAGTTCTCCTGTTCTCTCCCTCCTGCCTTCTAACTACGTTATGACGCTCCTGTTCCTCTTTCCTGCCTCTCGCTTTGCTCACACTGCTGAAAACCACATTCTATCCGCGTCCCTGCATTCTGTTTGTGAGTTCTGTCTATGGTACTGGTTTCTCATTACAGCCCTCTTTCCAGATACTAACCTGGGCCAGGCATATCGTCCTTCTCTTCACTTTGGACATCAGCAGGAATAAAGGGCTTTTTGGCCTTGGGGCTTTTTCCCTTTTGTTTTGGTCATCTCAGACGGGGGCCTATTGCCTTGGCTGTTTGCTCAGCAGGCATAGTGGCTTCCTCTCGAAATGTGGTTCAGGGGAGAGTGTCGATACTCTCTCCTCCTTTGGTTCTTGACAATAGCTCTTTGACTTTGTTTCAATTCCTTCACAACTTTTATCACCATTCAATACCTTTACTCAATTCACAATATGCAGACTAGTCAACTTTACACATAAAATAAACACTGTGGTCACATTTTATTTTCCCTCGCCTTTCTTATACCCTGTACTTGGTTGGAGACATCACCTTATGCAAACCTGTTTGCACGTTATATATTTCACTCTACTCCAACTGGAGTTTGAAATGTCTCCTTCTGAAACTCCTTTGAGCCAGGACTCTCTAGGCACTATCTCTATCTTCACACAATACTTCCCATTACTCAAAACGTACTACAACCCTCTGTCCTTAATTTGCCATTCCACCTAGGTCTACTCACCATTTGTTCATTAATCGACTCAAGGCCTTCAGTATCATCTCCTCCTCAAAACGACCACTTCGCCTTCCGTCCGCAGAGCGCCTGTGGAAACCGGGCACGGATTTCATCAAAGGGTGGCCTAGCCACCGTCTCGGTTCTTCTTGCAAGATTTCCATTAGGCCGCTCTCCACAGGAAACCCCGCAATCTTATGGCTTAATGGCAGAGGATGCCCGATCGTCCGAAATGCGGGAGCTGAACTTGTTTGGATCTTTAAACCATCCTCTGCTACCATGTGAACGTAAGGCCGTTTGGGTAGCGTGTCATGCAGTGGATGGGAAGCAGAGTAACTCTTAAACCAAAAAATTGAACCAACTCGGGAAGATGGCAAAGGTTTTACTATTTTAATATCAACTGTCTAAAACAGGGAGTTACAACGGACATCAACACATTTATATAGCACAAATTCATCATACGTGATCTCATACTATGTGGCAAATAACAGAAACCTTCAAGGGTTTGTGATACGTTCAAGGGGAACATCTAAGTATACTTTCTATAAGGGGTCAGATTGTGATTGGCTCTCTACTGTCTGGTGGATATCTTGTGCCCACCTCTAGCGCAAGTCATCCTCATCATTATTAAGTACACAGTATATAATTGGCTCTCAAACTATAAGGCCCTTTGTTATATGGCCCTCTACAATTGATTAGCATGCTTGTGCCTCTCTGGAACATTCAGCTCACCAGCAGCATGTAAACTCATACCCCAGGTGCCAGGAGGTGGACTTGACTGTACCTCCCCACCCAATAAGCCCAGTGTCACTCATCACACATGCCTTCTGCCATGAAGATTGTCTTTGAACTTGGCCTTGAAAAGTATCCTTGTCTCTGGGAATATAAGTGAGTGCAGGCATACACTATCACTGTTCTCGGACTCCTCGCCCGCTTCTATTCCATCTTTGGCTCACGTGACAGGAGACCACGATCTGGTCTATTTTTCAGCATTTCATTGTCTTAAATGAATGAAACTTGGCACTCATGATGTTCTTTCTTTGCACATTAACAAGGGATGATTTAGCATTTCACGTTCACCGCCCAAGAATAGATAAACTTCTTTTCACACATGAACATCTACTCGATTCTTTATTTCGTCTTCAGTTTCTAAAAGGGTCATACATCTTATTCAGCCAGTCTTCTCTGCGCGTTATACTTTGCCTCTTGTGACTTCGCCAGCTCCTTTCCTTGCTATTTTTCATATTCCTTTGGGGTTTCCTCCATTAGATTGTCATCTCTTTGTGAGTACATTTGACAGGGTTTTCTTAATGGGTACCCTTTCTCAACAATTCGCTGCAGAATGGTCACAGCTGCTGGTGGCAAGCATGTCACAATCTCAGACCTCAACATACAGGTGGGAGGGGGGCGGGACTTCCTACAGAGGCATTTGGCTGCTCTTCTACACCTTCACCATGCATATCGGTCTGTACCAGTATAAAAGACTCAATTTTGGAATCTCGTCAGTGGCCAAAGTATTTCAGAATATGGTTCTTGGGGCCCTGGGTGGGATTACAAGGGACATTAGTGACGATATCCTCGTTTTTTCGCCAAGTCCGAGAGTGAGCACCTAGAACGCCTGGGGGTACTACTTACTAGTAAGAATCCGCTCGCTGGGATTGACTCTCACTATGAGAAATGCACATTTTTAAAGAGGAGAATTGAATTCTTTGGATTCATATTTCAAGAAGGCAGGATGTCAGTAGATCACACTAAAGTTACAGACATTTGTGAAGCGAGAACGCCAGGAACAGTGTCTGAAGTTCAGGAGTTTTTTTAGGAATGGTTACCAATTGCGGCCACTTCATAAAAAACCTAGCGACCATCTCAAAACCCCTGAGGAGCCTCACAAAGAAGTCTGCAGTGTGGCAGTGGACACCATTAGAGCAGAAGGCATTGGAGGAGATTAAGGAAGCACTGTCTGCTGACTGCACTTTGGCTTTCTTTGATCCAAACAGAAGCACAGAGATTGTGGTGGACGGCAGCCCCTTTGGGCTAGCGGCCATACTCACACAAGTGGATCAGAATGGGGACACCAGACATGTAGCATACGCGAGTCATGCACTGTGACCAGCTGAACAACGATACTCTCAGTTAGAGAGGGAGGTCTTGGCAGTGCTTTGGGAGTACCACCACTTCCATATATATATATCTACTGAATACCAGTTCAAGTAGTAACAAACCACAAGCCATCCCAATTATGATTTGTGGTTAGGCAAAACCCCCACCCGCATAGAAAGATGGCTGTTGGCGCTACAAGAATACAGAGTGACCCTGGTCTACCGACCCAGAGTCAACAACAGCAACGACTATTTGTCCAGGCACCCGACCTGATGCACGGATAATGAGAACAGGGATTTTTTGGAGACTGTAGAGTTTGTGAGATTGGTAACTGCCAGTGTAATACACAACTCGATGAAGATCGACAAGCTAAAGGAAGTATCCGCTAGTGACAGCTGCTTCCAGCTTTTAAAAGTCACCATACATACAGGGCAGTGGAAGACCGCCCTGATGAACGAGAAGCGAGGACGACTTTAGAGCAACAATGGAAAGTAAAGCACAAACTCACCTTTACAGAGGATGGCCTTCTTCTGAGAGGCTCGTGTGTGGTGGTCCCCACCGCATTAATAGACAGAGTGATGAAACAGATCCACCAGGGACATCAAGGTGCAGCAAAGACAAAGAGTTGCTTATGATTAAAAGTATGGTTCCCCTCGAACAGAGGGTCGAAGACTTCATTAGATCATGCTTGTGGTGTCAGGCAGCCACCCCAAAACATAAGGAGCCCCCGATCCGGTGTATGCCAAGGAGTGAGGAGGCCTGGGACTGTGCACATATGGACTTTGGCACGACCCACCAGGAGTCGCACTTTGTGGTCATGGTGGACCAATGGTCCCGGGAACCCAGAAGTAGAATCATTCAATCGACGGCCCTCCATGACATTGTTCCTGTGATGGAGAAGATCTTCAACACGCATGGATTCCCGAATACAATCTGTTCAGACATTGGGCCCCCCTTTCAGAGTGCAGGTTTTGCAGAATTGCTAACAGAACAGGGGATACAACACCAGAAGATCACCCCCATTTGGCCCACAGCAAATGGCGAGGCAGAGTGACTAATGCGCACACTAAATAAGACTTTCCGGAATGCACATAGCCAAGGGCTGTGTGAAAAGAGGACCCTCTTTCAATTCCTGCTTGAGTATCGTACAACCACACACTGCTCGACTGGGGTAGCGCCCGCTGAGGCTATATTTCAGTGGTGCCTGCGGAACTTGCTCCCTAAACTGGAAGGAAGAGCACAAGGGACAATAGACATTGAGACTGTGTGTGCCGACACGGAAAGACTGGTGGAACAAGAAAATGTCTGCAGAGGCCTCTGAGACTGTGACATCGCTGTGGGTGATATGGTCCATGTGCATACCCGAAACACAACAGGGAAAATGTCCCTCACTCATGAACCAACTCCACTTAAAGTTGTGAACATACAGTGTTCACAAGTGACTGCATCATATGGACAGGGACAAGTCACCGGGAACTTTTGCTTCTTTTACAAGCTGTCCGGAACCCTGAGCAGAGAAAGACAGTGGCACCGGAGAGTATCCAGCAGTCAGAGCCCGGGAGTAGTGACGCAGGACAGTGACGTTGATGATGACAACCAATGATGGCTGACGAGAGTGAGAGGAACGACCTGGAAAGTGGAGACCCCGGCAACGAGGTGGGAGAAGAGTTTGAGCCAGTAATTAAGAGAGAGACGGAATCCGTTGCGTGAGTCCAGATGTCTCCCGGCATACTTAGAAGACAATGACATGGGCACGTAGCACATATTTTTATGGTAATGATAATAGCACCTGTTTGTGTTGGTGGAATTTTACAGACGGATGTTATGTGGTGCGTTAGCACACGCCGTGACGTAGCATGTCACGGCATTAAAGAATAAATACGTCTCCACGCTCCGACCTGAGTAGTCACGAGCGGGGGAGGCCAGTGCAGACACACCCTGTGTCTGTGTCTTCCATTGCGTGCTGCACACAGTGGCCCGGCCTGTGCTCTCCCACCCGGCCGTGCTCACCAGAGATCACAACAGTAACATCGAATTATAATTTTCAACTGTTTGTTTATTTATTCTATCCGGCTTGGTTCATTGGCGTTTAATTTTCTGCTTCTATACCCACCATTGGCACAAGACCTGCGCCGCTGCTCCTACAGCACAGACTTTATTCTTTAACATGAATCCAGGACCGCGGTTACACTGTGATTGTCAAGCATAATAAAATAGAGACATGGCCCGCCGATAATCATTTCATGTTTTCCTTTGGGATATGATCATAGAACACAGCATCCATCAAACGAGTTCAGTCTCTCTAATGTTATTGCAACATGGCAGCCATCATTTCTTTCAAGACTGGACTGTGGTCTGTTTTTGATTTCTGGCACTCGGTGTCTTCATATCAGGCACTGCTTTGAACAATGGCGCGCGGCCATTGTGCCGAACGCCACTCTCTGGACGAGGGTAAGGAGCACGGCTGACTGCATATTTAAGCATTGAGTTTTCAATATTACTGGCTTAAGGCAACTGTGTGTGTAGCAAACGAGGCCCGATAGCGTGAGCAACGTTGCACGCATTTCTCTTCAAGGGACCTGGGAATTGAATGATGACTGCTCCTATCAAACCCAAGCTTCTGTAAGTTTGACTTTCACTATCTCCCTGATGCGCAATTCTGCATTCCCATTCATCAGAACGCGTAACTAAAAAGTAATTACACACTTCACAATGCAAGGCCAGCTTTTCAAATAACAGCAAGGAAGATCTAGGTATGATGTCAACTTCTTTCGATTAATCATAATATTAACATGAACTTTCCACAGTTTGGCGAGCATGGCATGTGCATTGTGCACCCTTATTTCAGTGCATGTTACCATGGGAGCAGATCTCTGCAATCAGACATTTATTTGTATCTTTATTCCGTTACCCCCTCTCCATTCACCCCCCTTCATTCCCCCACATTTCATCACATGTTCTTATTTGGTATGAGTCCATGCACCAATTGGGCTGCATGAATTAGTTGCAACTGCTTAGCTGTTGCTCGCACAACCCACGGCAGCCTAGTGTTGACTGGTAACTGGATATATTTATATACATTTTTTTCAGTTGGGCACCTATAAGGTGAAGGACCATGTATCTAGCATTAGAATGTATGTGCTGACATTGTTGTAAATTGCCTTACCAATGGAGGCCTATTTTCTTGTTTGTTTGTTTATCTGTTTATGTCTATCCGAACTATGAGTTCATATGGAATTGCTCATATTTTGTAAACAGGTTGATAATATATGTGCAGTTGACATTGGTCGAACTTCTGTTACATGCCACTAAACCATTTAAGCACAGCGCTGAAGAAGAGCCAAGCTCGAAACACGTGTTGGCTATCGACTTGCAAACTAAACAGCGGTTTTATTTTTGCCTATGTTAAAGAAATTAAATACACTTTTCAGTGTTTACCTTAATGAGTTCATGAGTAATCACTAACTGTGTGAGGCGCTAGAGAGACTTATTGTTATAATTTATATTATGTGTATTATTATTATGATAATATTCGTTGAGCACTGACCTAGCTTCGAAAAGCAACAGAGCACTTTACAGAGGTATACAACAATACAGATACATAACGTAGCGCTTTACAGATGTATACAAAAGTACAGATGCATAACAGAGTGCTTTTCAGAGGTAACAAAAGAATAGATATACAGCTGGGGGTGGGATACAGAGGGGCACAGAAGAGGGGGACAGCTGTGTCGGGGGAGGGAGGCGGAAGGCATCTAGCGAGTCAGGTGGCGCGAGGGGTGATGCAGTGGCCTAGATGTTGAGGCAGAGAGAATCCTTGAAGAGGTTGGTCTTGAGTTTGTTTCCGGATTGTAGGAGCGTGGACGTAAGTCTGATGCTGACGGGAAGGAGGTTTCATAGTCTTGGGGCATAGGCAGAGAAGGCTTGTTTTCTGGTCCTTTCCTTTTAGCAGCAGTGCAGTGTGTGTTTTTTTCATTTTTGATGTATTGGTGGACATTAGTGAAACGTCTCCACCAGTCTCCACTGCTACTCGAGTTTATCTAGCTGCCCGTGTACTTAGCGCAGGTTCTCTGTTTAATTCCCACTACATCTATTGCTTGTCCTTTAATCAATTTAGTTTGTGTATTCATACACCTACAACTATTCTATCACTGGACAACACTGTGAAACAGATCATCTGATACATAGATTCTTTGATGATCCCTTTTGTGGAGCCCACAATTGCATGTGAGATTATTCAACACTTCCAGAGTTTCCTTCAAAACATTGTGAAAAGCAAAACTTAGAATTCTATTTACATTAATGATAGTTTGTTGCCAATACGCATGGAAACTAGCCGAACATCAGACTAATGATCCCAAATAATGTGTTGGTGCTTATGGGAGGGTACTGTCCATCTGTAATGTCCAAACACACATCATATATTCACGTAATCCTCCTCTTTAGTTGGCATGGAATCTCCCAAGCAACAACTAATCATATGGCTGACAGTTTCATTCCCTCTTGGCATTATCAGAATTTCTTCAAGAGGCGAACAAGCATTGTGTAAAAAGGCTAAAAACCAAGGAGATCATTTTGCTCTTTAATATTAATCACCCAGAGGGGACCACTTACATTTGCAATTATGTGCAAGCAGGTCCCCTCCGGGCATTTTTCGTCATTGGCACTATGGAGTGCAAATGAGAAGTGTAAAGAGACTTCAGGAGTCTCTTTACACCTTTCTTTTGCACTCTGCAATGCAAATAGAGTATATGCTGCTTGCCTTGTATGCATGGAAGGCAGCGTTTACAATAATTTCCTATGGAATCAGTTTGCTTTTTGCAGGTGAAAATCTCATGCTGGTGTAAAGCCAAGTTGTTTTTTAAGGCAAAGGGCAAACAGGAGGCGGAAATGTAACTTCCATTCTCCCCCTCCCTCGGCCAATGGAAATCCCCCAGAGCATGAACGCAGGCGTTAAGACAGGTGTAACACCATCATCATGCCTGTCTTTAGCGATTAGATTTACGCTCCAGGGGATTCCAAAATGAGGCCCAAAGAGTGCAATGAGGAGTTTATAAGTAGCACGGACTATAGAGTTGGGCAGACACAAATAAATTATAGAAAATGGCGAAAGATGGGTATATTACCCTCCTTAGGAACCAGAAATATAGTGCAGGTGATCTTCAAGGGTAGTAATCCCTCCTAGACCCACACAGCTGTATGTGGTCCAACACACTCCTAGAGGAGCCCACCATTGAGTCTCTCCTGTAAAAACAATAGAAAATCCAAGAGCACAATAACATGTCTTACTACAGATGGATTATTCACCTATGAACATCCGTGTGTGCACGAATAACGAGCCACTACCTTCTGGCTCACTGCAAACCCTGTGCTTTCAAATGTTCCATTTACCATCTGGGCTAGGGGACACCTCAGAACCTAAAAAACACAAATGCCGAACAGTGTCGTACTAAGGGGACCTTCAATTAAACTATATAATCCCACATACCAGCTGCGGTGACGTCCTGCCCTTGTATCTGGCACGATTGTCAGTTTTTTAAAAACATTTGATTTTATGCTTTTATTATGCTTCCTTCGTTTCATTTTACACGTGTTTTATGGATAACAATATATCCGAAATAAACAAGTCATTCATTCACCTTTCTGTGTTGTGTCAGCGGTGTCCTGTGTGAGGTGAACCTGCCTCTGTATGCAGACAGCGCCCCCTGCGGTGTGTTCGGTTCAGTGCTGCAGTGAAGGCCGCAGTCAGTATTGCAGTGGTTGGTGGTGGCTTATTGTTCTGATTACTTACCGGTAATCTTCATTACTCCTAGTCCTACTCTTCCTCGTCACAGTACTTACCTCATGAGGCACCCGCCTCCGACACAGGACCTTCTTCTATTTCTTCTTATTTCTATAACTCCTCCCCCACACCCACGTCACTTAGTTTCATATTACCAAGCCGTAGCATGGGACCTTCCCCGCAGGGAGGGTGAGGAGGGTCGTCAGTACTGTGACGAGGAAGAGTAGGACTAGGAGTAATGAAGATTACCGGTAAGTAATCAGAACATTACCTCCACGTCCACTCTTCCTCGTCCCAGTACTTACCTCATGAGGTATACCAAAGCAACAAACGGGGAAAAAGGTCCCAATGAGACAAGAGTCAAAACAGTGCAGAAACACACACCTTTAATAACTCCAATATTACATCCCCACAGACAAAACTCCAACCCCGAAGGAACCAACCCCCGAGTGGGAGACATTCAACCTATAGTGGTTGATGAAGGTGCTCTGATCAGCCCAAGTGGCAGCTCTACATATCTCCTGTAGAGAAACCCCCCTAGCATCGGCCCATGAGGCCGCCAAACCTCTGGTGGACCGCCCCTGAACGTGCGCAGGCACAGGCAGGCCCGAAGCCACATAGGCCATGGAGACCACAAGACGGATCCATCGGCTAATGGACACTACAGATGCCTTACGCCCAGCCCCAGCCGGGCCAAAAGTAATCAGAAGACTGTCAGAGCGGCGGAAAGTGGCAGTTCTAGCCAAGTACTCCAACACCGCCCGCCGCACATCAATGCTATGCCAAGCCACTTCTTCTGGCGTTTGCGGATTTTGAAAAAAGGCAGGGAGAACCAGATCCTGAGAGGTGTGAAAACGAGAAACAACTTTAGGGAGAAACTTCGGATCACACCTCAGCACCACCGAGTCTGGCAGAACCCTCAGGAAAGGGGGGTGACATAACAGAGCCCCAATCTCCCCAAGCCTACGGGCAGAAGTTATGGCAATCAGAAAAGCAGTCTTCAGCGTCAGATGTTTCATATCAATTTCGGAAATGGGCTCAAAAGGAGGCCCTTGAAGAAACTTTAAGACAAGAGGGAGATCCCAAGGAGGAAGCCCCTTATAAGTACAAGGACGGGAAGAAGAAAAACCCCTGAGCAACTTCCCCACCAACACCTCCCCATCCAAGTGCCCATCAGAGTCCCCCAAAAGGAATTTTATGGAGGCCCACTGAGAGCGAAGCGTGGACACCGCCAGGCCCTTGTCAAACCCATCCCGGAGGAATTGAAGGATAGCGGGGAGGCCAGAACGCAGGGGTGGAATCCCAGACCGCCCACACCAGTCCCGGAAATGGCTCCAATGTCTGCCGTAAGCCTTCAGAGTGGAAGGTCTAAGAGCATTCATTATGGAATCCACCACAGGACCAGAAAACCCCTGAGATATCAGCCTAGCCCGTGCAATATCCACACTGCCCATTGTATCTGGCGGACCCCCAACCGTAGCTCCCCCAGAAGGGGACAAGGCCACTTCGGAACCAGCCAAGGCTCCTGGCACCGAAGCTCCAACAGAGAGGGGAACCAACTCCGGCGGGGCCAGTACGGAGCGAACAACAATACAGTCACCCTGGATATTCTGATGCGCTGAACCACCCGAGGCAGAAGAGGAATAGGTGGAAAAGCATAAAGGAGACCCTGAGGCCACTGCACAGAGAGGGCGTCCACCCCCCACGCACCCTCTGTCTGAAAACGAGAGCAGAAGAGGGGAACTTTTGCTGAGGCTGGAGACGCAAACAGGTCCAGAATAGGGGTCCCGAACCTGACACAGATCTCTGCAAAAACCTGGGTCGAGAGGACCAGTTCCACCGAGGAGGGAAACCGGCGGCTGAGTAGATCCGCCCGAACATTGTCCACCCCCCTGATATCTGAAGCCACCAGGGACACCAGATGTGATTCCCCCCAAGCACCTATCTGAGCTGCCAGGGCATTCAAGGAGCGGCCGGAACCCCCTTGGCGGTTGACGTAAGCCAAAGCTGTCGTATTGTCCGTCCGGACCAAAACTGCCCGGCCCATCAGCAACCTCCTGAAGTACACCAGAGCCCGGAGAATGGCACACAACTCTCGCCAATTGGATGTCCGATGGCTCTCTTCCGGATCCCACAACCCCTGAGCAGAGAGAACTCCCAACGTAGCTCCCCAGCCCCTTCCACTGGCGTCGGTAGTAAGTGCGGTCACCGGAGGAATGATCAGGGACACCCCAGCCCGTAGATTCGGAACCCTCAACCACCACTGCAGGGAGACCCGCAGCGCCAGAGACACCGGAATCAAAGCCTCGAAAGCTTGAGATGAAGGGAGCCAGTGGGAGAGAAGGTAGGACACCAGGGGGCGTAGATGAAGACGGGCCCAGGGAACTAGAAACACGCAAGAAGCCATGTGCCCCTGCAATTTCAGCAATAGGCGGGCCGGGACATACTGCCTCCCGAGAACCCTGCCCAGAACAGTCAGCAAGCGACGGACCCTCTCCAGGGACAGGAACACCTTCCCCATCCTGGTGCAAACCTGTGCACCAATGAAAACTAGATCCTGAGAAGCCTCCAGTTGGGATTTCTGCCAGTTGACCAGGAAACCCCAGTCCTGTAATGCCTGGCAGACCAATCGGAGATGAGAAATGACAGTCTGCCGGCAGGACGCTTTGACCAACCAATCGTCCAGGTAGGGAAATATCTGAATGCCCCGCAGATGTAAGTGCGCCACCAGGGGAGCCACCAGCTTGGTGAAAACTCTGGGGGCAGATCGCAGTCCGAACGGGAGCACCCTGAACTGAAAATGTCGGGATCCCACTGCAAAGCGGAAGAACTGCATGTGCCAGGGACGGAGAGCCACATGGTAATAAGCGTCCTGGAGATCCAGAGATGTCATCCAATCCCCCTTTATTAACATCGGAAGAATGTTCTGTAAAGTCTCCATCTTGAAGTGTTCCTTTTGGACGAAGCAGTTCAGGGCTTTGAGGTCCAGAATTAGACGGTACTTCCCCGAAGGTTTGGGGACCAGGAACACCCGTGAGTAGAACCCCTGACCCTGCACAGGGAGAGGAACGGGCATGATGGCCGCCTTCAACATTAATTCGGAGAGCGCGGCGTCCATGGCCAACCTCTTGAGCCGAGACCTGGGAACCACAGTCCGAACCATGCAATGCTGGATAGGAGGAGACAGGAAATGCACTCGATACCCCCATTGTACTGTGTCCAGAACCCATGAGTCGGAACACCACCTTTCCCATACTGGAAAAAACTGCCGGAGCCGCCCGCCCACCGGCAATTCCAAACCGTCAGGATTTAGGTGCCGGGCCAGGACGTGAAGAGCGTGGAGGACCCCGACCCCCCCTAGCCCTCCGAAAAGAATGTGATGAGGAGCCAGGAAAAGACCTGCTGGTCACTGGACCAGCCCCAGAGGAAGATTTCTTGGCCGTTGAAGGAGGCTTGCGTCGAAGTTTGTCAGCATGTTTGTCCGCCCTAAAAACTTTGTGCACCTTATCCTCAAGGCAATCACCAAAAAGCCTGGACCCAGTGAAAGGAAGTTTCAGGGCAGCCGCCTTCTGAGACCCATCAGTCTTCCAGTCCCTTAGGTGCAAATGCCTCCGGGCAGATATACCAGCCCCCATGGCCATGGCTGAACCACGCACCCCATCAAAAGCCAGATCAGCCAAAAACTCAACCTGTCTCTGCATGTCTGTAAGCAAAGGGGCACAATCAGAGCCTTCATTGACAGCCTTTTTCAACTCCCTGAAACCATTCAACACTGTTTCAGCTGTGTAGGAACCATAGATATTTGCTCGAAGGGCCAGATGCGCCCCTGCATGAACCTTCTTAAGGCCGGAATTAACTCGGCGGTCCACTGGATCCCGGACGGCCGCCTCCTCGGCCGACATAGAGGAGCGACCCACCAGGCTGGCGAGGATAACGTCGACCTCAACTGGATCAGACAGCAAAGTCTCGCCCTTCAAAGGGTAAAGTTTGGACATGAAGCGGGGCATTGCAATCTTCTCCGGGTCATGCCATTCCCGGAGGATTTTTTCCCGGATATCGGAAACCAAAGGCAACCCCTTCCTAGGTGTATGCCTATACTGGCGAATAGAAGGGTCGGCCGCCTCCACCGGCACCAGGGGCTCTGAAAATCCCATGCAATCTCCAACTTGAGCCAGCACCTCCTCCACTCCCTCTCTGTCCAGATACTTCCCTTCAGCATCAGCCAAAGAGGAACAAGAAGAGGCCGAAGACTCAGCGCCAGAAGAAGAGGAGGATGAGGAAGACAGACGCCTGCGCTTGTGTCCATGAGCGTGTGTGCGACTCCCTCTACGATGCTTAAGCAGCTTCTTCAAATCCTTTCTGGTCAGGGAAAAACGCTTAGCCTTCTTCTTTCTCTTTCTGTGTAAATCAGGAGAAGAGGAAGACGAAGAAGAAGAAGACAGGACCAGATGCCTGCTCTTTGCAGAATGTTTTCCCATGTTGAGTAAGCCCAAAAACAGTGACCAAGGAAGCCTGCTTCACCAAAGACCCCTGCACACTGAACCAAGGCTCCACATACAAACAATTGCTAACGTGCCTCTCCCACATTCAAATAGAGGCCAGAAAGAACAATAACCAATAGGAACAACATCAATTATTTCCTATGGCAACATGCCTGCAGCATCAGAGGAGGAGCCCACCCTCCTCCTGAGCACCAAACAAGAAAAAGGAGCCGCCAATCCGTGCACAGCCGCCCATGCCGCATGGCCATGCAACAGGAAAAACATGCCCCCCTTCTCCTTACCTGAACCCGGGTCCGTTCTCCCAGAACCCGGGCCACGATGCCCTGCGCTGGCCAAAGCCCAGCAGAAACCAGGCAAGGCAGCCTGACTCAACCGGGTCCCAAGCCCCGCAGGGAACCCAGGAGTCTTGCCACACCTGAAGGAGCCGAAGGCCCCGCCACACAGCCCCACCAGGGGGCCAGCATTCGGAGCTCCCCAGCGCCCCGCGCCGGGAAGAAAAAACAAGCCCAACCTGCCGGAGGCAGGAAAAATTAAACTAAGTGACGTGGGTGTGGGGGAGGAGTTATAGAAATAAGAAGAAATAGAAGAAGGTCCTGTGTCGGAGGCGGGTGCCTCATGAGGTAAGTACTGGGACGAGGAAGAGTGGACGTGGAGGTAATGTGTGTCGTACACTTGCCTCAGTCCGGCAGGGCGGGCGGGTTACCTTTCAGTATTGTAGTGGTGTTCTCCTGCATGAGCTGCACTCCTCCATTATCCAGTATACAACTGCACACACAGTTCTCTTGCATTGTAAATATACATATAAGGCCCTGATTCACAGAGCGTTTTCCAGTGGCATTGCGCCATTGGAAAGCACTTCTGGGAATCAGACTTTGTTTTCACACGTGTCACGGGCGTTCAGTGTGCAGGGAAATGGCGGAGAGCAAATAATGACCTGAGGAAAATAGCACCAGGGAATGTTCTAAAAGCATCGCGTTGGGGACACGTCGCAAGGACACGCGGAAGTGATTCCGAAAGTCAAGAGCCGAGGGGGAACCGGGCGTCAAGACAAGACGCCCGACGAGAACCCGAATGCACCGAGTCTTTATGAAGACTCACTGCCCTAGAAACTGAAGGTGTTTGCTCATTAATAAATAAGTCCATAGTAATGGTGTAAATGGCGACCCCTTTAGGCACAGATTCCCCTGTTCCATAAAAAGCTGCTTGAATGTTTGTAGATCCATCCTATTCTCTAGCACATACACTTCACCACATGTCATTTCCGTTCCAGGACGCAAAGAGTTAAACCACTATGACCGGCACCTCTCTTTCATAGGTAATGACGGCTAGAAAGGATTTGACTCTTAATTCCGATCCCTCCCACGGGAAGTTTCAGCTTTATCATACTGGCTGTTTCCCCCATACGTAGCGGTAAGTGTTCATGTCGATAGCTGCAGGCTACTCTGAGCGTCCATTATCGGGGCGCCCCGCTCCCCTGCCTTTCGTGCCTTGCAGTGTCTCTGCTGAAAGCGAAGTGCCATTCTGGCTGAATCTGAGTGAGCTGGGATTTTCGGCAGTAATGGCCAGGGCAATTTACGGGGCTATGGTGCGAATTACCTCTTTAAATACACACAACAATGACTCGTGCACGCAGAGCGTGTGACATTTCTTATCCATGATAGGCAGCGATGCCATGCGACATGCCAAGAGGGCACCAAGACATGGTATAAAAAAAACTGCAAATCCACCCCATGACGTATGCCGCACCTATGTGTCCAGGCTCCGGAAAGGCATCCCCACACTGTTCAGTAATTTAACATCTAGTTTTGGGCGGTGCTTGATTGGTAGGGTGACCAGATTTCCAAAAGGAAAAACCGGGACGGCCAACGACATAAATGAAGGACTACCCCAGTGCAGCCCACCAATTACCGCCCCTCCCCCAACACGCCCCCGCAACCACCGCTCAATCATATTTCCAGCACTTCTCCGTTCTATAAACTGTATGTGATCTCATGGTGCCGTTGTCTGTGAATCTTGGCATGTTAATTTAAAACAGGCGTTTGCTCAAATTGATATAACATGGCTTGCTGTACAGCAGTTTCCGACACAGTCTCTGTGGCGCAGTCAGTATGTGTTGTGACTTGAACCTGAAGTTCGAGCCAATCCTCTAACTTCAAAATTATGAAAGTGTTGTGAAAAAAAGTACAATTTTAATTACCTTAGCCACCTAACCATGCAAACCCCGGATTGTCCCGGAAAACCGGGACATCTGGTCACCCTATTGATTGGTGAAATGATATGATATGGCCTTTATAACGCGCCTATACACAAGTGTTTCAAGGCACAGAACCTTTGTGTTATTGGGAACTCGTACTTGGAAGTAAATTCGCGTGATTGTTTTGAATGTCAAATGTACCCTTGCAGAAGTACCTCCATTAATGCCTTTTTTGATCCCATATCTGTTAATAAAGAGAGCTCATCAACAGTGTAGATATCACGTTACTCCATATTTACCACTGTCTGCCAAACTCTTAAGCCCCTCACGCTGAAGGGGCTACTAAATGTTCAGGTCATGGTGAAACATTGAAACATGCATACACAAATGCTCTGCATATTTTGCACTTCCGGGATGCCATGGGCACAATCCGCAGTGCCACATCTTGATGTGCTCAGAGAGACTGGCATCTCTAGTTTCCGCCTTCCCTTTGCTGGAGCAAATGGCAGGCGGGACCCATAGGGCTCCTGTGAAATGGCGGCTGCCTGGTTTGCACATGGGCGCCATCATTTTACGTAACAGCGATGATCATAGGGCATTTTCCAGGTTGGGCAGCTAGGGTCCGATTCTAAGCTCGGGATAAAATGACTGTAGAAAGGCGAAATTCTACCCACCAGTTTTCAACACCATCATTCTGAGCTGGGTGGACACATTGGAGGGGCGAAGTTGCGCTTTCCAGCTGTAAAAGCTGATCAAATCTGTCTATATGGGGCCAGTGTGCACCAGTAACATTGCTAGCATTTCTAAAAGTCTGCCACTTTTCCTAGTTACAAAAGTGTGCTTGACCCTTCAGTAAAGAAGAAAAGTGGTGCTTCAGCCTGCCTTCATCATAAAGTAAAACGCGTGTAGTACATGCAAACGACACCGCAGAGGTCCTTTTTTAAAATGCAAAACCAGGGCTTTTGGAACGAAAATCCCTCCCTCCCCCCACCCCCGTAATGCCCGACCTACATTCCCGATGGTTGCTAGGGCTGTTGTCAAGCCATAAATCGGGCTCATGCAAAAGTCGAGTCTTTGATGCCAGGCCACCACAGTTTCACTTTGACAAAATATTGTGCTTTTTTTTCAAAAAAAGTGTTCTTCCTTCATGGAAGAACACGTTTCTATTTTTGCATGCGCCTCAGAATCGGGTCCGATGGCATGGGAACCCAGGCGACACCCAGATTACTATGCATTACCGGCCGCAGGAGATGTCTTAAATTGGTCACGGTGGATCCCGACTGCATAAGCCTACGCTGGCTCTGTCAGCTCCCCCGGAATCACGCCCTCCTGAAAACTGGGGTTTCACTTATGTTATTTTTATTATAAAACAGGATGGGTCTCTTGCTGATCATCATCCCCCAAAAAGGTGCTCATAATTACAAAATGTCCAGGCAGTCACACCTTCCTCGCTTCACTCACAAGGATTTCTTTATTTATTTTATTGGGCATTTATAAGGCGCTTATACAACAAGACCGTGTTTCAAAGCTCCAGTATAGCCATTGAAAGCGTTCAATGGCTATACCGTAACTCAGCAATAAACAAAGGACGCAGCCTCTACATCAGCTTAACCACAGACGCAATAACCAAGATTGAGCATAAGAGGAAAGCTCAGTTTGTACATTGTTTGAATGAAGACACTTTCCATCCCTGTCATCCTAATTCCTGATGCAAATCATCGCATTACATGCACAACCTGCTACAATACCTCAACACGGGAAATAAATGCGCATAACATTACAATTTTTAATCTACATGGTTACAGCTTCAGAATGCATAATTACCTTTGTTACGTTGCAGCAGGAGCACAGTACTCATGCTGCTTGTTGCAGAATGGGGTAGAATTTCAATAGCTGTTCATCACCCTATTGGAATTAACCAGGATGTTTAATTGAAATCTTTAAAAAAAGGAAGTCATCTTTCTTCCAGCTTCCACCACCACACCTCCTTTCCATCTGACCTTGTTGCTCTCCCACACATGGCTCACAACCTTGGGGCCCTCTTTGATAGTGACCTTTGACAGCAACAGTTCATCACTTCCACCACCTTGCTGCTCGTATTAACCATTTCAACATTCAGAATATGTGTCAATTTCTTACTCACCACTCCATGAACACTCTAATCTCCCTCCTTGTGCTCATTAAACTTGACTATTGCTTGTATCTACTCCTTGACCTTACTGCCTACTCCTTCCTCTCTGTAGACAAAGTCCTCAACTTCGATAACTTCACTCTCTAGAACCTACCCAGACCCTGCCCCTCTTCTATCTATCGACAGCATGCTGGTTGGCACTCCATGCATAGCCACTCTCTTTTCAAGTTTCCTCTCCTAGACTACAAAGCTATTAATGGTCTTGCTCCTCAGTTTGCTCACCATCTCGTTCCCTCCGATACTCCACTGCACTCAACTACACTGCCCCATACACTCCCTGCGCCTCATCTTTCTTCTGCTCTTTCTCCCTGCTCGCCCCACTCCATTGGAACCCACGCCCCATAACAATCAAAACCCCTTGCGCTATCCCCCGTTCTCCCTACCTGACCCCACCCCTGCCTTCAGTGACGCTTAATAATGTACTTTTGCATATTTCTTAAGTACTCCTCTTTAGTAAAATGCGTTTGCCTATTAGGTTAGTTACCTTTGTCAGTCACCTGTTTTCTTATAAGCATTTTGCTTCTTTTTGTTTTGTGTCTGGTATATTTCCTAATTGTTTACACCCTCATAAAGTGGCTCACCACTTCTTCTCATCTTTGTGCGATTGGACATGCACCCTTCTGGGGATGACTCACTATCTGCCAAAGTGTTATTGTAAATCATTTCTTTTCAAAATGGACACCCCTGTCCTTCACAAAACACAAATACAAATATTTCTTCTCTGCCGGGAGATCGCAAAAAAACACTCACAGACATTTTCCTTTATTTATTTACTGCTGTATATCTTTTATTGACTTCATTTATGACTCTTTGCAGACGTTTTATAGAGCTAGGTTTCTAAAGAACAGTGAGCTGACATATTCTGACCATATGGGGTTTGGACATCTAAAATGAGTGGCCCAGTTTCAACCGATAGGGTCTACATAAATCATGTGTGCGGTTGAGGGTCATGGGTAATCTTAGTGGGGGTTTAGCGATTGCCAATATCTCCCATAGTAGACTTAAAGACTTCCTTGAGCAATGTGATATACAGTTTTTTATAACTTTATTTAACAGGCAATGAAAACTGTACGACGTCCATTCATAGCGTGATGTTTTTTCATCACATTTTTGGGGGGGTTAGAAAAAGATATAAATTGGGTGTCAGTGTTTGGGAATATATACACAATTAAACGGGATGGAGGTTTGGGGGAACCCCCCACAAATAAAAAAAATAAAAATTCAATTCGTTTTTTGTGAAAAAATCTGCGGTAAAAAACCCAGCAAAAAAACATCCCATTATGAAATGACATGGAACCATGAAAACAACAGTAAACATAAAACATTTGCAGTGAACTAAAAGAAACACCATACTGCTCATGAATAAAGAAAAAGGCAAAAAATAAGTCCTATGTCCCATAACTCCTGCGATGTCCACAACTTGTTTTAAAATGCACCCGATATGTCTTTAGTACATTGCCCGATACTAATAGTGTTTACATAAAGCTCTTCATAGTCATAGGTGCAAGATGAATCTATAAGCCTTGCTATGTGAGTAGGGGGATTGTTAGAAGCCAAGTACCTTGGCATACAAGGTTTCATAAATTAGCATACAAGGTTAAAAAAAAACTACAAAAAGTGATTGAAAGCTTGCATATGTCGTCATGGAGATATTTCAAGGGGTCTAATGCAGGGGGGATGCCAGAGTTCTTAATGGAATTTCTGCTATATGTACCCGGAATGATGCAAGTTTCAGGCAGCTCCATAACACATGTGAAAAGTCTTCTATGGGAGGAAGGCATTTTGGGCATTCTTTGCTGAAAAGCCTAGATGGTGTACAATATAAAGTATGTAATACTTTCAACTGTTTGGAATGAAAGCGGGAGTTCAGGGAGATATCCTTGGCCAACATATAACAGCTCCTCCATAACTCATCCAAAATATCACAACCCACACCTTCCTCCCATCTGGGCCGAGCCACTGAAAAGGAGCAGGGCATGTTGGCTTGACTGGAACCATAAAGAGCAGACAATAGTCCCCTAACACCAGATGATTGGACTATACACTGTGGGGTCGGATGAGACTGAGGTTCTTGTGGAAGGTAGCCCACTGAGTTATGCAAGCAACACACACACACACACAAGGATACTGCATTTTGACTATGGTGCCCCCCTCACATCCTAGCTTGAAAACCATCCCCATCAGGGGCCACATCCCCCAAAACTCAACATTCCTTCTCAATCCCATATATTAAGCGCACCCATGTCCATGGTTGGTGTAATATCAGAAAAGCTCCAGAGCAACTCTCCCTTGTGTTATAGGGATTCAACACCAAATCACCAATCAATCTTGGACTTTGCACTCACTGTGGTACCAACCAAATCAAATGTACAGGGGTCTTCGTAATTGGCATTCACTATAAGTTATAGGAGATTTGCAGGAAGAGTGCCCCTCTTCTCTGTGGAAAGCCATGGCTCTTTGAAAACCAATATGATGATAAATGAGCCTGAGCAACCAAAAATATAACTCCAAGTCAGGAGCCGAAAGACCTCTTTGTTCATATGGGTGGATCACTTCAGGCAATTCCAGCAAGCTTGACCCCTTTCCCAAACAAAATCAAACTAATAACAGCCCTGCGCAGTTCCTTAATAAATCATCTGCCTGGCCACGCCAACCATTTTACAAAGTAGTACAACAATTTATGTAGTACCATTCTTAACAGTGAGATACGGCCATTCCTAGATATTGGAATCTACAATCCTCTCTGTAATTTGCAGCACAGCACCGGTAGATATGAACCCAGATTTCGGGTATAGAGCTCACGACTTGTGCCTGAAATTTTATACCTTAATAATAAACATGATCAGCCGATCACTGAAAGCCATACTGGTCAGATGGAGGTGGCATGGAGTCAGTGAGTGGAAACAATTCAGATTTAGCAGGGCTAATAACCAGTGCAGAATGTGCACCAAACGCTTGCGCATCCTTCATTACAGATTTTGGATTCATTGAAGGCTTCGCAGATAATGAAGGACGTCATCAGCGTACAAGGATATGATCTCAAGACTGCCTGAGAGATGCCAACATAGAGCGGTTCTCCATGTTGGTGGTTATGGTGAATTAATGCTGCCGGCGCCTCAATGTTGTGGAGAAAAGGGGCATTCCCGCTTCGTACTCCTGCAAATACGAATGGTAGATGAACGAATATTGTTGGGTAAAACCCTAGCAGTCCGGGAGGTATACAGAAGACTAACAGAGCTAATGTAATAAGTGCCAAAACCAAAGTGCATCAGGGCAGAACATACAATACAGAATTGAAAGCTTTTTCAGCGTCAAGTGTAGCTACTGCAGCTTTCGGGTTCAGATCAATCTGAGATATGACTCAGAAAAGCTGCATCAAGTTCAAAGCCATGAATCTTTGGGGTATGAACTGGGTTTACTGATGACTGGGCGTAACTGAGTAACTGAAGCATTTTCCTAGCTAAAACTCTGGCAAAGATCTTTACATCAACATTAATGAAGGATAGCGGAGAGTAGTATGTGCATTCTATTGGTGATTTGTGAGACTTGAACAGTATTGTAATCATGGGTATCTCCTAATGATGGTGGCAAGTGTCCTGTATCCACGGAGTCCTCTCAAACAGCGAGCAGATTTTGAGATAACAGAGTTGTATATGAAGTAGGACCATGGTCTATCAGTCCATCTCACCCGGGATCTTTACCAGGGGGAATTTGGTAAATTGCATCATATATCTCCTCTGTAGGAAAAGGTGCATCTAAGACCAATGCTTCCTCCACCAACAGGGAAGGCATTGCTGGATGGTACTGGTCATGAATCCAGAACATTCCCGTTATCCGCTCAGATGATACATGCCATTATGGATGGACACATGCTAACCGAGGAGTGAGGAGTCCTACACCCTATAGAGCGTGAGATTTAATTCTACTCCTCAGTGCACGACATGTCATCGTATATTGAGTTCTGGCTGGTATACCGCTGATGCTATGACCACTGTGCGAGTTGCCCTTTGCACCAGTAGGATCCAGCTCTAAAGTGATAATGGTGTTCACCACCTCAAATCACCAGCGTGTTATCAGGCATCGGATGCTGTTTACCTCTGTTTCAGGATTATAACCGCATGAATGCTGCTTCTTCTTTTGAGTCACATGTTGGCACACATTACAAAAGAGAAGACAATGCTTTAAAGGCCAGAGTAATTGTTCCGTTGTGGACTGTTCCTGCCCTGATGATGGACGTTCAATCCGAAACGCATGGGCCATATATTCTGCCACTCAAGCACTGGTAATGGAGCCCTGTGAATAAAGAATAATGTGTTTATTTTTATTTTTTTAAATAAGAGTCAAGATACATTATTGATTACGTTTATCTGAATGCCATGTAGTATTTACTACTAGAGTGTTACCAACACTGTAGGTGTTCCTACAGCTTCAAATGCATATGAAAACATTGGCCCATGCTTTGCCACACCCTTAGTCATGATGAGCAGCCAGCAAGCACAGCGGAATGTGAACTGAACCGTGTCAAGAAATAGCCAAGGTGCAAGTTTCACTCGGGCCTGTAACTGTGGGTCCCGGGGCATTACCTGAAGTGGTAATGCCCCCCTGCGCGGCGCTTATTGCTTAAGGACAAACCTGCAGGCTGAAGGCACGCCAAGGCAAGCACAGTGTCCTCTGTTCGTGCAATTGTGGGGGACAATGATGCAGGAACGTACAGTAAGCCAACGCTCAGCGCGGTCATTTATCATGAAGATTTCCCATAAAAGTTCCCAATTCACTGAAGCAATGGAGATGGTTTATTTCAAAAGAGAGCAAATACACATAATAAATCCACAATTTAGATTGTTGATCAGCCTAGAATCAGCCCAGTCAACCCCCCTTGGTCAAATTGGACTACAATCAATTCCAAGAAGGGACAAGCTAAAGCTAAGACACAGTGATTGCACTGCCAACTTTATTGAAAAAAGTCAGCACTCATAAATGATAGATCTTACCTCTCTCAGACAAGTGCAAGAGGGGGTCCACTAATCCAAATGGCGGTAGCCTCCCCTGTCACCCTTCACCACCTAACCTCAAAATGCAAACACACATGCAGCAGCTAAGAGTGCTTTCTAAGTGCGGGATCGGGATTTTAATCTGTGTTGCGTTGTCTTGCTTCCAAGACAAACGCCTTGCCCCTGAGCTATCCTTCCTCCCCATGAAATTGAGTGTTAACACTTCACCTGACTACTTCTATTTCAACTAACAGGACGGTACTATGTGAAAAGTCCTCTTTTTAAAGGTCTCGAGAAAAATACCAATTTACATTGACCGATTTTCCTTTGATCGGAAAACTGGCATTGTACAGGTCTTTTTCTCTTGAGACCTTAAAAAATGTGGTTTTCCTTTTTTTAAAGAATATTCAGGGATTTGACCCGTGGAGCCCCCCATTCTTCCTGGTTCCTGCCCACCCCCTACAACTCACTCCCCCAAACTAAAACACATACATACACATAACACACACACGCACCCACAAATCCCCATCGCTCAGCTCCAGCCCCCCACCCTTCACCCTCCAACCCCACACTCCCTTATCCCCCAAACCAAAACACATAAATACACACAACACACACACCAACACACATGCACCCACCCACACAGTTACCTGTTCTCCTGGTCCTGTGCTTCCGGGGCCCGACCTGCCTGTCTTGTGCAGAAGGGGAGTGATAGTTGGACTTAGAAAAACTGCTCCGTGCGGTCACGGAGCAGTATTTCTAAATCGGTCTTTTAGAGAAAAGTCCTTTTCAAAAATATCTTTTCACTTAGGACCAACAGGACAATCCACTGCAGGGTTTGAGACAGGATTTCTATCTGTGCTACAGAGCTACACTATTTCTGAACCCTCATGATGTCTTCAGTTTTTTTAAATCTATGACAGATTCGTAAAAGCCCTCAAAGGCAGGTCCAGAGAGTTCTGGATGTGAGAACCATAGAAAATAATGGATGTGAAGTTGTGTTTTTTGTGGTTAAAGTTGGAGTAATGAGATTGGTGCTGTAAGAATGGAGAAGATACTCGGGGCCTTTGCTTTAAGGATTGCTCAGATCTCCATGAACTTAACACAGTGTTTCAATGAGAACCAGTGTATTTCTTTTAATGTCAAGGAGATGTGGTCCACCTGGTTTTTGTTTCTCCAGAATTTCTGTAGTTCTTTGTTGAGTAGCCCAGACATATATCATGTTGCAATAATCTAATAGAGATAGAATCAGAGATTCAATGAGTTCAATACAGTGTTTAGTTTGAAAGAGCAGGAGTTTCCTCATCAAAAGCATGAGGTGGAAATTGATGTTCTCACAAGGGTTTACCTTTAGTGAGATTTTGAAAAAAGTGGGTTGAACCAAACACTGGGTTGTTTGCTTTGTGGGCAAGAGAGGAGATTCTCTAATTTCCTCAGGCCACTAAAAAGGAATAAAGTCCCCACCTAGGCTTCCGATGATTATAATGTCAATGTGGAATCTGTTTAGGCATAGGACACACTTCCTCATCCAGTAGAAAATATATGTTAGGATTTCTCTGATCCTATGCGCCAAACCAAAGGATTTATGCAGAAGGAGGTGAAGCTGTACCTGCTGATGAATAATCACTTCTGAGAGGGGAAGCATGGATAGTAAAAAGCAATGGTGTCAGCAAGGAGCCTCGAGGCAGCATCCTTCTGACTTGGTGTCTATGATTCAATGAGTTCTGAATCTATTTCAGAGGTAGGTCTGAGATTCCTTTGAAGGAGGATCTTCTGATTGACAGTGTAATATGCATCCAAATAAATCAATTGAGATTAAGGCTATGGGCTGATCCAGATCAAGAGATGTTAGGAAGTCTTCTCTGAGGTCCATATGGGTGCATTTGGTACCCTGAAGGGATCTGAAACCTGACTTGTGATCCTGTAATAAGTTATTTTACTCAATAAGGTTTGCAATTTCCCCATGAAATTTAAAAGTCTTTTAACTGTGACGGGTCCCTTGGGGTTATCACTTCTTCCCAGGAGTGGGACCCTTCACATTGGGTCAGGGAGGTGAGGCTGCTACCCGATAGTCCTACTCTTGGTGGTACTCAGCGGGAGGATCCCACAGGAGGGGACCCCTCTGTGGAAAGGTGAAGACTACCCAGTGGGAACATGGTAGGTTATGTGACCTAGCAGTTCGGGCTGGACTGCCCCCTTTGGGGTGGGGCCAAGCCTGATTTGCATATGGTCTTTCCCCTTCTGTAATGGCTTGGCAGGTAAAGAACGGTGGTCTGGAGGGTTGCCCAGAGCAATGCCAGTGGTTAAGATTCATTCTAAACCTTCCAGTCATCACCTCTTTGTTTTTGCTTTGGCACCCTGAGAGGGACGGGTATGCCCAGATGTGGGTCCCGGGCCTCCTGGGCCTAGAGGCGCAAGCTTCTCCTCACTGATGAGCCCCAACAAGGGCAAAACATGTTTGGGAATGCTTGTGGTCTCGTGCAGAAGGGATGTGACCTAGCAGTTTCGGGCTGGACTGCCCCTTTTGGGTTGGGGCCAAGCCTGATTTGCATATGGTCTTTCCCCTTCTGTTATGGCTTGGCAGGCGAAGAACAGTGGTCTGGGGGGTTGCCCAGAGCAATGCCAGTGGTTAAGATTCATTCTAAACCTTCCAGTCATCACCTCTTTGTTTTTGCTTAACCACCATTCCGCCAGGCATTGCTCACCCAACAACATGATAGAGCCCAATCACCCCACCTTCTCTGCTACCTGCTTCTTCTGTTAGTTACTTCATACATAGCAGTCCTATGTATCAGATAGGTGATACTGTGATGAGGAAGAGTGAGTGAAGAGTGAGTATGGATGACTCCTAAGGTACTGACACAAGGAAAAGCTGGATAATGAAGAGCCTTATGTGGAACCTAGACAAACATGCTAGCTATCCTAGCCTCGAGAGTCAGTGTCAGTTCTGCCACAAAAGAGCATCAAGCTGGTGAGCGAATCCTTGCAGAGAGGACGTGCTGAAGACCCAAAAGCCTAGAGAAGGATGGAGGGGTTTGAGAAGGCAGAGAAGAGCCAAGACTTACCTGAAGGATGGCGAACATGACGTCCGGTGGCAGGAAGACAGCCAGCAGAGTGGTCCATGCAGGACCCGACGTGCAGGGAGAAACCAGTGTAGCTCAGCCACCGAAAGCCTAGTTCAGAGCGCGAGAGCCCAGGAGAAGCAGGAGAAGCTTACTGGTATTGCCGAGGACCGGAACCCTCGCAGACCAAGTTGCAAGGTATGGGAGGGGGACCGGAAAGACACTGGGAGATCCTAGAGGCCATGGTTGGGTTGAAGTGCAGAACCATCTTCCTAGACCCAGTGAGATAAAGCAGAGAGAGCAAACAAGAACATATTGGGTGAGAGAACACCTCATAGAGACTCGAAGAGAGGCCTGGCAGGATAGTGAACCTGGCAGAGAGGCCTGGCAGGATGAGATAGCCTCATTAAAACACACTATAAATCTAAGAAGGGGTCTGGGATCCGAATTTTGAGAAACCTGGAGTATTGTGTATGCAAGAGAATGCCTGGCAGGAGAGTGAACGGGCCTGATTGAAAGACACTATAAACCTAAGAAGGGGGTCTGGAACCTGAATACTGAGTATCTGAGAGAGTTGGACATCATAGATAAAGCCTGGGAGGATAGTGAACCGGGCTTAAGTAAGAGATATTACAAAGTTCAGACGGGGTATAGGACCACCACAACGGCATTACAAAGCTGAGAAGGGGCTCTAGAACCCAACAAAGACACTATAAACCAAGAGGGTCTGGGACACCAATACTGAGAATCATCTGAGAGAGTTGTGCATGCAAGATCAGGAGTCAGAGGGGGGTCTGGGAGCCACATAACCAGAAGAGAAGACCAAGGGGTGAGAACGATATCCTTTGGCATAAGATAGTACAACAAACAAAGAGAGAAAGATTTCCTAAACAAAGTCAAAAGAAAACCAGGGAAACATATCCTTTGGCACAAGTTATGAGAAGACCAGAGGAAGGAAGTTGTATCCTTTGGTAGAAATCCAGACACTATTGATACTATTGAAAGAGAGCCTAGGAAAAGCTTGGGGATGGAAGACGCCTTCCTAATCTTGTTTTTGGAATTGTATACAAATCGCCTCAGAAGGTCTGGGGAAGAGAGACCTCCTCCCCATCTACGTGGAACAATTCAGAAAAGCCTAGTAATGGCAAGGCAAAGAAGGATATTCCTCCATCATTCACAAACTGCCTAAATATCATCCCGAAGGAGGGAGCCAGCCATTTGGAGTCAGGGTGTAGCCTACTTTATAGTTTTCTTTTGAAGTGTAAGAGACGGAAATAGGTTTGGGAACTAGGACAGTGGACTCTTTGTTTTTGACAGACATTCTAATGCCATCCTTAGTTTTGTTTGAGGCAGAGAAACCCCCTCTTAGTTATATTGACAGGTAGGTTTCTTCCTTTCTTTCTGCTAAATAAACGTTTGTGCCAGCAAGCATGCCTCATTGTTGTCCCTCGTCTACTTCTGCACACTTATAGACTATTGTGAGCCATATGTATGGATGATCGAATGACTCAAGTTGATTCAAACCTTTTCTTCAAAGGTTCAAACTTGCATTTAAGTTGAGCATTTACAGCTCACCCATCCCCAGAAGGATGCTGGGCAAGAATGAAGAGTATTTCATGTGCAAGGTCTAAGAAAGAAGGTTTCATCAGTCACTCACTGGACCTATTTGGGATGGCGTCTTCTCTAAGACAGGTTATACCTCCCTGCCATTCAAGAAATCACATGACATAAGGAAATAGCTCTGTTCTCATACCCATAGCCAAACTCGCCGTGTTTCCTCTTTACTACATGGAGGCTGTTACTGTTGGTATCATTCTGGAATCGTGGGTGGGAAGAGGTGGCACCTATTCTATGTCAGACAGTGGTACATTGGCACAAGGGTCTATGACAGCAAGCATTAGCAGGGATGGATACATTCGACTTGACAAATGGTAGCTTTACCAGGAATGAGGCACTGGTGGATTATGGTATACGTAGAACAACCTATCTGCCATTTAATGAAGCTAACAGTTGACCAAAATGCAAGAACCAAACTGACATGTATTTTAAGCCAGACAACCTTCTGGCCTCTGGCCCCAAAGAAAGGGCCGCTCCCCAGAGTGAAGATTACTGAACGTTCTCTTCTTTTCACTAGGGGCTTTCTATTTGAACCTTCACCCAATGTGACTTATCTGAAGGTCCCAGCTTTGGAAGATGTCCCTCAAGGGTTACATGAAAAACGCTGCCTAGTCGTATGTCCAAAAATAGAAAAGCATGAGCCAGTGATTCATTGCTGTCATCTACTTGCTACTCAAAACGGTGCATGTTAAGTTACCTTGCTATGCGTTTAGTTGCTTCATTCTGTGTTTAAAACAGTCTGTTTATTAACACACGTTTAATTGCATTTTTACCGAAAACACAAAAATATTAATTTTCACTCCTTGAATCAGACACTGACCTTGTCTTTTGAAAGCTTTAAGAATAACAACTTGGTGTATTATTGTAAAGTGTTTATTAAAACATTTTTGCATGTGTTCTATAATCATTACAGTAAAAACTATGCATCTAAGATTCTACATCTTCGCCAACAGATATCTCAACCTTTTACTCCATACTGAAAATTAATCATGCATTAGCTTTCGGAAATTCCTAATAATTATCAATCTATTTGCAATTGTACCTCTAATGATTTCTACCTATTGCATCTAGGGGCAAAACATGACATAAGACCTGTCTCTAAAATCAATTGCTTCAAGCATAACATTTATTTTTAAAATATGTGTATATATCGGATTAAGGGTGCAAAATCGACTGTGCTATGGTGTGTTTTCTGCATCCAGAGATGCTAAATAAATGATCTCTAGCCTAAATCCTTTCATGAAAAGTCCCTGCTCAAGAGAAGATGTTTTCAAGTATGCAGACAAACTAAACTCTTCTTATAGCCTTTCAAAGACAGAACTGTTTATTCCCAGACTCATTCCAAAACTTCCCAAAAGCCCCTGTCTTTTTCAACAAACACCATAATCAATAAACATAGGCCCTGTTTCTTTCTTCTAATCAATCTCCAGGAAATGCAGAATCAATTGGCCTGGCCCTTTGGGCTCTGCTAAATAGAAAGCAAGGATGTACTTAATGCACACGTGTAGCTCTCTCGCGCTTAAAAAGTAGCTTTGCATAGCTGGCTCCCTTCTCTGGCTAGCTGGTGCTCAGCATGCTGCTTCCATCTTCCACACAAACCATCCTATCTGGCTGTCAGGTGTCACGTGGGTGTGTTCATCTCAAGCTGCCTTCCGATAACATTCCCCTTCAACTATGTATAGCCCTCTCTTGACGCTTATCTAATCATTGGTCAGTTTGCTGTTTGATTAATACATTGACATTACCTTTGTCTGCTATACTGCGATTTGGGCCTGCTCTTTACTGACCGCCATTAGCTTATCTAATAGGTTTCCGCAATGCAACAAGTCCCTGCAGATGTGGCCTTGCTGCACCTTATCGCCCCTTTACTGGTTTGCCTCAGATGTGTTACTTATTCTGACCTCACATTATTCTTGCTGCTTCTGAGCTGGTAGCACAATGTATTTTTAAACGGGATTTAATTCGAAATGCACTCCAAAACGAGGCCTCTCTCTGTACAATATTAACCGCATCGTAGTAGCTGGCTGGAACTTAACATGCTTCATTTGATAAGCTGCTTGAGGGGCTTTTATGGAGGTCTACAGTGGGAATTTCAAGTCCTGGTACAACATTTAAGAGCTGGACCTGCTATAGGTAAAGAGCTGAACTTGCTAAAGGCAAAATCAAAGCTGCTGTATTATACATAGGAATATGAAATTGTGTGGGCTCTTCCTCGTTTACAATGTTGAAGGACTACTCGCAGTAGTACTCATGAGTTGGAATTTGTTAAAGGTTGTGAAGATTTCTTGTCATTTATAAACCTTCAACCAAACTGAGACCTCCCTACGAAACTCCACACACAAGAAAGAAATCCAGTGCCAATAGGAAATAGATTGACTGCAAAGCTACACAAATCTGCAACAAAAAATGATTGGCTCGGGAATGCGTCAACATTTTCCCAAAGAAAGTAGAACCCCATCCATACCTTAACTCTTCCCCTATTGGGAACAGAGCCGGCAATTCCTGTTATTTCAGTTGACCTCATGGACACCCTGGAGTTTTCTTAGAGCAAAGCAGGGCATTCTTCTCGCCCTGACAGAATCTGCAGGTTTGGTTGTTTAAAGAATAAGATAGAAGAAGCCTTACTCCTGATGATGTCCTTCAAATAATGAGAGAGAAGCAGCCTTACACCTGATGATGTCCTTCAAATAATGAGAGAGAAGCAGCCTTACACCTGATGATGTCCTTCAAATAATGAGAGAGAAGCAGCCTTACACCTGAAGATGTCCTTGAAATAATGAGAGAGAAGCAGCCTTACTCCTGATGATGTCCTTCAAATAATGAGATAGAAGCAGCCTTACTCCTGATGATGTCCTTCAAATAATGAGAGAGAAGCAGCCTTACACCTGATGATGTCCTTCAAATAATGAGAGAGAAGCAGCCTTACACCTGATGATGTCCTTCAAATAATGAGAGAGAAGCAGCCTTACACCTGAAGATGTCCTTGAAATAATGAGATAGAAGCAGCCTTACACCTGAAGATGTCCTTGAAATAATGAGAGAGAAGCAGCCTTACACCTGATGATGTCCTTGAAATAATGAGAGAGAAGAAGCCTTACTCCTGATGATGTCCTTCAAATAATGAGAGAGAAGCAGCCTTACACCTGATGATGTCCTTGAAATAATGAGATAGAAGCAGCCTTACTCCTGATGATGTCCTTCAAATAATGAGAGAGAAGCAGCCTTACTCCTGATGATGTCCTTCAAATAATGAGAGAGAAGCAGCCTTACACCTGATGATGTCCTTGAAATAATGAGAGAGAAGCAGCCTTACTCCTGATGATGTCCTTCAAATAATGAGAGAGAAGCAGCCTTACACCTGATGATGTCCTTGAAATAATGAGATAGAAGCAGCCTTACACCTGAAGATGTCCTTCAAATAATGAGAGAGAAGCAGCCTTACACCTGAAGATGTCCTTCAAATATTGAGATAGAAGCAGCCTTACACCTGATGATGTCCTTCAACTATTTGGAAACAGAAAGGGAGTTACACTTCGGTAGCTTTGGGGGTCTGGGAACTCTTGCAGAGTTAGAACATGTATGCATAAGATGTCTGGAAGAACACAAGATTTCACTGTCTTTAGCTACACTTGGGTATAAGTCAACAACTAACTAGCAATGTGCAGTAACTGCATTTAAGGTGATCTTTGGTAATTGTGTCTCAGTATGGATTTATTTCCGATAACTGGACTGGTTACACTAATTCATGTAGTCAGGTTAGCATGAAAGATTTGTTAGAAAACATGATATACTAAAAAGTGAAGTGGAGACGAACCTTTAGGGTTTTTTTGGCTAACCAGTCCTCTGTTTGGATGCAGTACCCCAGCCGGCCGACCTCTAGTGCTACTCTCATTGGAAATGTAGTGCTCAATTGGTACAAAAGAACTTGATGAGCACCCGAGTAGTCCATGTGTGGCTGAGTGACACAGAGGACACTCTTTGGTGTTGGCGGGTCTCGGTTGGTAGGTTACTTATTGAGCCCAGTACCATGAGACGGGTCTACCAGATGCCCACGGGATGTGTCAAACTTCTTTTAGGGTTTCTGTGGAGGTATGGGACTGGGCCATCTTAAATGCAAAGCTCTCCTGGAAATAATTTTCACATACCAGCTTTTCCCAAGTTCCCTCTCTTTGTTGAGTTTGCGATTTGTAGTACGGTAAAGCAGTATAGTCAACCCAGAATCTGTAGGGCAATACATCAGTCTACTGAGAAGCCTGCTCTATACATGGGTATGGTATCCAGTGTTTATAACAAAAAATGTTTTAAAGTAAAAGTATATATGGGGGTGGGTTCAGGGATTAGAAGGGGTGAGAGTAGTAGGGGAGGGTTAAAAGGCACTAGAAACAGGGGCTTGGAGGACCCCCCAAATATAATTTAAACAAATAAATCGACTTGTTTCCGTTATTTAGGTGTCGTTTTTAAAGTATGTCGTTATTTTGGGTGTCGTTGTAAACACATGGAACCCAGGGGTGTCTCTTAGTCTAAAGATATTCCAGGAATGCCAGGCATAAGGCCCAAATCCCAAGAAAGGAGGTGTGCACAACAAGGCCAAATCGATGGGGGAGTTCATCAGTGTCAGGTGGCAGTATTTATCCGCAGATCTACGTAACGCGAAAAGGCCCCGCGGATGTGGCCCTGTCGCGCCTTATCGTCCCCTTATTAGTTTGCTTTAGATTCTTTATTATTCTGAACTCGCTTTATTTTGGCTGCTGCTGATCTGGGAGCAGAAAATATACTTACATGGATGTCTCTGAATTCAATTCTAAATACACTCCGAGAATAGGCCTATCACTGTGCATTGCTGACAGCATTATAGTAGCTGGCTGGAATCTACCAGCTCATTCCAACTACCCTCTCTATGTTGAGTTTGGGATTTGTACTACTCTAAGGCAGTAGAGTCAACCCAGAACATGCAGGGCAGTAGATGATCCTACTGAGAAGCCAGCTCTGCATATGGGTGGGTATCTGTTAGGCTAAAGATATTCCAGCAATGCTAGGCATAAGGCACACATGCCAAGGAAGGAAGTGTGCACCACAAGCCCAAACTGATGGGGGAGTTAGTCAGTGTCAGGTGCCCGTATTTCCCCCCCCCAGATCTGTGCAGCAAAAGAGAGTGCGCAGTCGTGGTTTTTAATGTAGTGCTTCTAGAGCTCTCTCTGGCCCAGGGGTTGAGTGCTCTACTTGAAGAGATGAGACAGGGCTCTGTCGCTATTTTGCCTCACTTAATGCACCTGCGGTCGAGTAAATAAGGCCCAAAAGAGGTGCACGTGGGGTCCGAATCTATTTGATCGGATTAATAAAGATGAGGGATCATTCAGAGTTTCTTAATTTAGAAGATCAAAATATCTCTTTTATCAGACACTCATGATAATGATGATAATGAAACATAGTTAGATAACCAGGAAGACAACTTGAAGTTTCCAACTCTACCTGACAAACAGTTCTGATCCCTTACAGGATGTAAACAAAGGCGGGGCTATCGCCGCCCTCAGAAAGGTAAGGGTCAATCCTAAACCACCGAACTTCTATGTACTTCCGGTTCATGGCTTTAAGCTGTAGGACTTTATGAAGGATAGGTGCATATTTCTTTCGTGTACTCTCACTATGTTGAGGCAAGTTGATCATGGTGTCTCCCCCTCTCTCACACACCATCTATTTGATCCATTTATAAGTTTCTCTTATATTTTTTATTATACCTCAGTCTCTTTCATCAATTCGCTTGTTGTCATCTTATCCATTCTGTTTTTTCTTCCTCTTCTACTCCTCCCATGGGCCACCTCCTCCATTTGTTTTCGCACTTATTCTGCTTCTTCTCTCTCTTACTTTTTCTCTGTTGGTTTATTTCTTTCTCTCAATCCGCTTCCTTTGTCACTGTTGCTCACTTTCCCCGCAGGCATCCGCCTTTCCCTGTATGCATTCTCCCTTTATCTGTCTATCCCTTTTCTGTAATTCTTGCACTACTTCTTTCTTTAATTCCCACACATATTTTGTCATCCATGATTTTTTTCAGTGCAACTATCCGCCTTCCTAGTTTTGTGTTCTTTTATGTCCGCTCTCCACCACTCTGTCTTTCCACCTCTCCCCAAAGCACACAAGGCCTCATCACGAGTTTGGCAGTAATTTGGCGCTAAATCTGCCGACCGAATGCCTAATTTGCTTACTGTTAGCATCACTCGGTCCCATGTGCTTAACACAGGATTGATCATTTTATTTGAATAGTAAAATATATCTTCATTTTTTTAAGTACAGGTTTTTTTTTAACATTATTGAAGAGGTCAATTCCTCGAATAGAGTGACCAGGTCTTTTCCTCAGTGGCTGCTGTGCTTTTTGGAGTCCGTAGGATTTGCTGCAAGCAGGAAAAGTGAGGGATTTACCTCCAGCCTTTTGCTGGAGATAAATCCTCCAGTTCCGGATTCAGCGGTGTGGCAAAAGTGACAGTAAATTGGTTACCGCCTAATCAAAAAAACAGTAACGGAATTACCACCACTTTTTATTGCACTTCCGAACTTGTAGTGAGACCCATGGTTTGGTTCTCATGTTCTTTTATTAAAGTCACTCCCGCAACCCCTCCATTCAGGTCCCGTCCCTTTTCTCTTTAATTAATTTCATCTTCTCTGCCAGCTGTGAACAGTGGTCATGTGCTGGAGCTGCTCCCAGGTGGGGTTGGACAGGGCATCTAGGTCCACAAAAGCCATTGATTTCCAATTTCCACTGCTGTCACTGTGCTTCACTGATCAGAAAAATCAGTGCAGGTCCTCCGTATTGTGTGCCCCATGCAAACCAGTGGTTGCCACAGTGCCCCTTACCTCTCAGTGCCAGTGCAGTTCCTGCAATGCACACTGCAAGAAAAGGCTCTGGATGAGAGGGCTGCTTGCCACAAAAGAATGTTCCAACCTGACCCCACAACCCAAGTGCATCACCAGCGACCCTAAGAAAAACAAAAGTAAGCAAAAGGAATGCTTGACTGGATATGTCTTAACCAATAGGGAGTCCTCTTTGTGGCATCCCATTTAGTCTGTGATGCACGAGGTGGACACCAACCACAGTCAAATCCATCTTGACCATGTGTTGCTCCAGTTTCTTGCCAGTAATCTTCATTACATTGATTTCCTGGTCACAGTCCAGAAGTCTCAACTGTGATCCACAAGATATTCAACTTGCTTCCTCCACTTGTTTTCTTATTTTTAACCCCTCCACTATATGGAAGGCCACAAATAGTGTCACCCTGCAGAGCGGAGCCTGTGTTTAACGCCCAAATAATGCCATGTATGACCCCAAAAACTGCTTCCCTCGAGAGGGAGGATGGGAAGCAGGACCGCAAGCAGGAAGAGTAGTGTAATCTATATTAAGGTTTAGTACTAAAATCATTACTACATTTAACCCATTCCTCATCAGAGTTCACAAAACCTAACCATACTGAAAGAGCCACTATATGCTTGTTTTTCTTGCATACTTCACACTGAGTCAAAACACAATGCTAAACCCATGCACATGTAATGGAATAAGGTGTCATAATTACAGAGAGACTGTGTCAAGTACATCCTCAGAGAGGCTGAAACAGGGTCCTCATTGGGACATCAGCACCCACTTTCCCACTTTCACACTGGCCGGCCTCCCTTGGCCCTGCGCCCTCACCGACCAATGAGGCAAAACTTCTTGGAGTCTTCTTCGACTCCACTCTCTCCTTCTCTTCACACATCTCAGGCATCGCCAAAAACTCCCACTATCAACTGCACCTCCTCAGTGGTATTCTACCTTTTCTCACTTTCCCCCAGAGGATCACCACCTCAAGAGCCCTGGTTCTCTCTAGGCTTCACTACTGCAAGAGCCTCTTTCTCACCCTTACCACTTCTACTCGCCTTCTTCTACAACTCATGCAGAACCGAATTGCAAGACTTATCATTGGCCACAAGCCCATAGACCACATCTCTCTGGCACTGACATCCCTCCACTGGCTCCCTGTGGCTGCAAGGATCAAGTTCAAGACCGTCTGCATAACCCACAAGGCTTTCTGGGGCGGGGGCCTCCACTATCTACAACGCTCTCCCCCTAAATACTCTCCCTCTAGAGTCCTCAGCTCGTCTTCCTCCAACTCTCTGCGGGTGAGCCACTTTCACAGAGATTTGGGGGTAGGTCTTTATCCTCTGCAGGTGCATCCCTCTGGAACAGCCTCCCTGCCTCTCTCCATCTTGAGCCAGAGATGTGGAAACTCCTCAAGACCTTCCTCTTCTCTTCCTCCTTCTCTCTCCCGCAACCCTGCTATTCTCTGTTCTTTTTTTCCCCACCCTCCTTTCTCTTTCTCCTCCCTAACTCTGCTCAGTTTTTGCTAACTGGTTGCCTGATTCACCTCCAGAACCTTGCAGGTTCCAGGCCCCCCGCCAGTGTTTGCACTTGCCTCCGGGCCACTGCACTATGTTAAGCATTACTGCACTTTAGTTTACGCTCTATGAGTGAGGCAACTGCTCTGCACTTACACCCAGGGCCCTGTTGGACTGGACGGGTTTGTTCCCCCTCCGGCCCCCTCTTCCTCACACCGCTGTCTGTATGTATGCATTAACTAAATGTACTAGGACTAGTAAGTTTGTCTGCCCTGTCCTGCCCACCCCGCCTTTTTCTGCCCCACCTCCCTAGCTGATCGAAACTGTAACACTTCATGCACTTGCACTAGGAGAAATGCCGTCAGGCCTAGTATGCTAGCTTTTCTGTTTAGATCATTCGGAAACCTCAAGGCCTAAGAATGATTATTGTATTCCCTTGTTCCCTTCCCGCCTTAAAGCGCTTTGAAGCACTTCACCTGTGTATAAGTGCTGTATAAATAAACAATTACAATTACATAGAAATACTAATGTGAAATGAAGGCATCAGGGGTCTCCGTTGTTGCCACCTTATAGATTTATTTTGAGCTTTGGTACCACACTAAGCTTATCCCAGAACACTACAGTCCCACTTATGGAGTGACCCTGGAACCCAGATGGATGAAGCATTCCTAATTTCTTATATGCAATTAAAATTCCCAGTCCGATCCATGTTCTAAAGGTTTGATTGGAGACCCTGTTCCCTTGGTGACTCAGCCAAGTTACATAAAGAAGGAATAATCACACTGAAGAAGGCTTCATTACCTATACAGCTATCAACAGCCCCAGAAACAACCAAAGGAAAAACATCATCCTCAATTCTTGGCCTTCTGACTGCAATATGGAAAGAATGAAAATGCCCTGGTCTTAAATGGAATTCCAACTTGATTTTGGCAATCAATGAGGGAGAGGGTCTAAGAATCAGGCCATCTGGAAGGAATATTACAAAAGGTTCCCTACAGATCAAGCCTTCCGACTCTCCCAGACATCTGTTTAGGTGATGGCCAGTATGAATAGAATCCCATTTGAGAGGGAGCAGATTTAGGGGGCTCAGGACTAGCAGAAGATCTCAGGAAGGAAAGGGAGAATTAATTCAGTAACATACTATTTCATAGGATGAGTAGCATTACCCTCTATTAACTATATGATATTCCAAAATTCCCAAAAGCCTTGATGGAGGAATGTTGGGTTATTACCTCACTGAAATTCTCTCAGGAGGCTGTAAGGTCCCTAATTGTGTGACACCAGCCCGAAAGTGGAATTACAATTCCTCCATTCTCATAAGTCATAGAAATTGCCACCTGATCCCTCATCTCGGGGCTGGGGTTGAGGGCTTCTTCTTGTGCCTGAGCCCACATGACATGAACAAGGAATCCTACACCCAGTGGAGGCTGTATTATACAGGTAGATATGAACAGCCATCCCAGCGTCCAAAGACCAGACATGATCGTCAATCCTCTGGTCTCCTCTGGACTCCTGGTTGAAACAGTGAAGGAAGGACATTGTCCTGGTTTAAATATCATTCTGGCAGGATCTTGCAATGGAATGAGGGATTCATTCTGAGACCCTCTGGAAGGAATCCTAGGAAGGTTGCTGACAGACCAGTGCTCCTAACTCTCCCAGAACTCTGGCTGAAAGGATGGCCTTTAGAAGTAGAACCTTAACTTCAATGGGAGCTCATGCAGGGATTCAAAGGAAGCTGATTAAAGGGCCTTTAGGATAAGGGAAAAATCCCAGGAAGGAAGGAACTCTGCGCAGAGAAACAGCAAAACATTTTATGCTCTTCCAAGTTTCCATGAAGACCCTGATAGCAGAGAGTTGGTGTCAGGAATCAGGTCCAGTTCTCTTGCAGAATGATGCTTCCTCAGATCTCGGTGCTCCCTGGAGGCGCCAAAAGAGTTAACTCTAAATGAGTGTTCACGTGCTTACAGCTTGTGTCGTTTGTCATTGGGATCTCATCGGCCTGCTGTGATCCTGTCCAAGACTCCACCTGCCAGTGCTTCATCTTTATGGCCCTTCCTTACTGCTGCCTCCAGCCAATCCCATCCATTTGCAGCGAGGTTCCTGCCTGTCGTCTTCATTGCTTCCCTTCCCCAGGGTGCCTGCTTTCCAGCCCCAGCAAGACTGGAATCTGAAGGGAGCCTGAGCACGCAGGTGGATTTAGGTCTCTGAGCTGCCTCTGCTATTCATTATTCCTTGTCTCACCGGTGTTCTTTGTGCAGCTGCCCGAGTCCACCTCCCATTTACACAACCTCTGAGGTGGAGGTAAAAATAGGCAGACTTTTAGCGGAAAGTCCATCTGCAATACCACTGAATTTAATTGATGGTAAATCTGGCAGTATATTGCAAATACCGCCAGATTTACCGCTACTGCCAACCTGTTGCTCTCACACTTGCATTTCCATCCTCCAAATAAGGGATGGAAAGGTTTTTATCGAGCATTTCACAGAGACGGGCACTATATGGTCCTGTCTCTATGAAATGCACACCCAGTTGCTGGGAGCGTGCTATACATTCGTATTGGGAGCACGCTCCTGACACTAAAGTATGTATGCAGGGGGGCCATGCAGCACATCTTTGCACCCCTGTGTACCCCCTCCTGAAATGCGCAGGTCACCTTTGAGAATAAGATGACCTGGGCCTCACTGAAAAAAGCGCCAATGAAACATGTGCATTCTCTGCGCTCTGCTAATTTGCGCTACTTTATGAGAATCTGGCCCAGAATATGGTACTGGGGATTGGGATTTGTAGTGGAAAATGTATAAGAAAGGGGAGCAGATTTTTCTGTTTCCATTGTTGCAATTCAGCAATATAGTGCAGGAAAATCGACGAAAGTAACATACTCAATACAAGTTAAAATCAATAACAAAACATTTGACGTTTTTTATTTTTTTAAGTTCTATTTTCTTTTTATATAATCAGATTGTGTATTTGTATGAAGTAATGTATAAAAGGTTCCTTTTATAAACCAAATATACTTAATAGAAAAGGGCATAGACTTGATGAAGAGGTTGATCCTAATTTAGATCTATAATAGGGTGTGAACTTGACGTTTTTGGAACCAGAAAGAGGATCGAAAACAAACTTTGTGCCCACTCCTCCTTTGGGATAGGGAACACAAACCTTTATTGACAAAGCTCATGCATTCCTATGCAATGGTCTCATCTTCAGAGGGGTCTTGCACAGCTTAGTTAGGTATAACCCTGCGTCTGGAGGAATGACTAGGAACTCAATGGAGAATATGTGTACTCAACATATCAGGCCTCCACTGTGTAGAGAAAGCCTACATTCTGCCTCCTGATGTTAAAGCATGTTCTCATGGCGGAGACAGAGACATCCCTCCAAATTATTCAAAAACAAAACGGAGGAAGAGTTCAGAGCAGAGCAACCTCTGGAAGGTAGGTAGAACCCATGCCCATGGCCTTGGTCTCTTTGAGGGAATGTAGCGGCGGAAAGGTATGAGCAAGGAAGAGGAAACCTAGGCAAGAGTTGCTGCCAAGTCTGAGAACTTTGTGCTGTACGCTCACTGGAATTGTGAAAGGAAGTTCTAGCAGGTCAGAACTCTGATATGCTTCTGCTGTCTACAATCTAAGCCAATATCTATCTCTTGAACACAACTAGGAAGACTACAGAAAGGGCCATTGCCCATAAGATGTCAAAAGAAATGTCCAAAGACTGCATCAGTTGCTTTTTGATGATTTCGAAGATTGCTGCAATCCGTACGTTCATCGAAGGTTATTATTAGTCCCTGAAGGTCTCCGAAGAGGCAAGAGGGATCCATGCCACTTACAACTGTGACCAAAGAGGATGGTGCATTGACACACTTCAGGGAAGATTCCACCCGGTGATGGGATGACATCCTCTGATGCCACTGCCTACAGACTGGGTAAGAACATTTGTAAATTACTTTTCAAAATCAGGTCCTAGAAACATATGTGGTCAGCATACAGGTACAGAAGATTCCAAACAAGTATATGGAAAATCAGCCCTGTAGATGAGGTCCGTACCTACTGTATGCATCCTCCACATAAGGAAGGTGGCCATTTATGGGCAGCCGATTCATCACGAATCTCCATTTTATGCTACTCGTGAATGCTTTGCCCTCCAGAGCCAAGCCATCTTTTTCAGCCACATCTTCCTGTACAAGTTCTGCCTTCAGACAGAGCTTGGTCTCTTTTGCGCAACCTTCTCTGGAAATCCCCTGTCAACTATAGCATTAACTGTATTTTTGCCATTTTCTGCAATGTGTCAGCTGTGATGATAATCAGCTGCGGCACTGGAACTGCAGGCTTGGGGCAGGCAAAGAAATAGGTCCAGATGTAGAATTAAAGGCAGAGAAGAATGAGATTTATTAGCGTTTTGTGCCTGCTTCTGCCTCTCTTTACAATCTTGGAGGATTGACTAGTCCAATTTCAGAGGAGTTATGTCTTTTTATCTGTGTTTTCTTCAATCTCTCTCATGAATATCGACAACAAGATTTTTGCCAAGGTGATAGCGAACCGCTTCCTCCCATTTATGACACATCTAGTTCACGAGGACCAATGGGGGTTTGTACCCGGGAGATCCACTTCTCACAATATCCGACGGCTTTTTAATGTGATGGCTAGAAGGGACCAGGATTCGAGTGCTGTCTCAGTCACACTTGACGCTCAAAGGGCATTTGATATGGTCTCATGGAAATACATGTGGCTGGTTCTAGAGACAAATGGGGGTTGGCCCTATCATGATTGGGTACATTAAATTGTTATACACTGCCCCAATGCGAGGGTCTGGGTCAATTCCCTGACATCCACATTATTTATGCTCTTTTGAGGTACCCAACAAGGCTGCCTGTTCTCACCGATTCTTTTTGCACTCGTGATCGAGCCAATGGCTGACTATATCAGAACGCGCCATACCCAAAGAGGGATACGATTGAAAGACACCCCCGAGATTATGGCCCTCATTACAACTCAGGCGGTAAGGGGTTTACGGCGCTGTAAACAGCGCCGACCCTTACCGCCTGAGTACGAGGTCCCTTAGCGCCATGGCGGATTTAACACCTGCTTTTAGCAGGTGTTAAAATCCATGGCGCTAAGGGACCATGGAGTTAATTACGCCACCGTAATTTACGGTGGCGTAATTAACGCCTTCCCCACTCCCATTATGCCCTATGGGGCAAAAATGGGAATGGGGAAGGGTAAATGGGGATTGGGGACTTACCGCCCCGCCAAGGTCGGAATGGGGCGGTAAGTCCGCCAACCACCATGGCGTAAACGTAGTTTACGCCATGGTGGTAAAGTCACGGCCCAGGCGGTAACTTACCGCCTGGGTCGTAATGAGGCCCTATATCCCTGTACGCCGATGATGTACTGTTATACAGTAGGGACCCCACCACCCATCTTGATCCTGTCTTGCAGGATATCACGCGTGTGGGCACCTTCTCCGGTTTCACGATTGACTACTCCAAGTCCGAGATTCTTCCACTCACCAATGCCACCCAACAACCTACCTCAGAGTATCCACTCCGCTGGTCCCCTGGCGGGATTAGGTATTTGGGAGTCCGTATGTCCCTGTCCAAGTCCACCCTTATTGCTGATAAGTACACGGCCATAGCACAACTAGCCGAGTCGAAAATGGCACGGTGGGGTTCTCTCCCATTATCACTTGCTGGGAAGCTCTCCCTCAGCAAAATGGTTCTGGTTCCCAAATTGCTTTACATCTTCAGTAATGTGCCCATATGGCCCGGGAAGCAATACTTTGCAAAATTACATAAATCATGTGCGCAGTTTCTGTGGCATTCAGGGGCAGTCTGCAAGAAATGGTCAGACATGACGCTTCCATATGAGAGGGGGAGTTTCACAGCTCCAGACCTCACATTGTACTGGATGGCCGCACAAGCTCAATATGCCACTTATTGGTACCCGAGTTCCCCTAATCGTCCCCATGTCAAGCTGGAAACCCTGGCGACGATGGCAGTTAACATATGACCCTGATATTCCATTGTGACTATGTGTCAGACTCCCCTTTTGATCCTGTAGCAACCACCCTGCTTGCCTGGGGCCACCTCCTGCATACAACTCCGGAATCCTGTCCCTACTATAAATGGCTCCCCATCTGGGAGTTCCCCGTGCTGGAGCCTACACATGATATAGCCTTGGCTAGACACTGGGGTGCCCTGGGCTATCAGGCATTGACTGATCTCTTTCCCAATGGAAAGTTCATTGATCCGCAGACATGGAAGCCGGGTCACTCTGGGTCTACACTTGAGATGCTGCAGTATTATAGGCTTCGCGCTGCTTTCCGTGCCAGGTGGCCCACATTCCCCAATGAGCCTCCTGATACCCCAGAGGTTGCCTACATTGCTAACTCAAGTGGCACACGTGGTGTCGTCTCCTCTCTATATAAAATGCTGTTGGCAGGGATCCCCTCCCTGCCTCCCAAGGCACGCACTGAATGGGCGGATGAGCTGGGCCTCGAGGTCGCTGATCATCTATGGAAAAAGAGGTGCTCACATGCCAACAGGGTATCCCTTAATTCCCGTCACCGGGTCATGCAGTTTAAATTACTCAATAGGTTACACTACTCCCCTCAAAATATCTTAGTTTGCTCGCACTGTCACACATACCTGCGCTCGCTGTAAGGCTGAAGGTGCTGATCAACTACACATGTTCTGGACGTGTCGCATGCTGGGGGGGGTTCTGGGACGGGATTTTCTGGGCACTCATTGATATCACTGGTACAGTGATCGACCCTAACCCGCTGGGAGTCTTGTTTGGGGTGTGGAACTCTGATGACACTAGGCGAATTGCTAAATTTCTAAACATCAGCTGCATGATAGCTAAGAAATGTGTACTCCAGTCTTGGAAGAGCCCCTCCCCTCTGACTTACTAGAAATGGCTGAGCCTACTCACCTGGTCCCGGACCTGTGAAGAAGGATACCTTACTATGCTTCCTGCTCACTCTCATCCCAAGAATATATGGTCTGCTTTCAATAGTTACCATATCAATTTAGCTGACACTACATCTGAGAATGACTCTCCGCCGGTGCCACAGGATTGATCACGAATTCTGTGTTGTTATGCAATCAACCATTTGTTCCCCTCCTTGATGTTTGCTCCCTCTCGCTGATGTATTGTGTCATATAAGTGTACCGACTGTATACTATGCTCTGACGTGTGTATGTTGTAAACTTCTGCCAACAAAAAATACAAATTTTAAAAATACAAATAAAAAAAATGGCTGCCATCATCGGAAAAGGGACTCAGTCCCTTTCCTATTTTTATGGCGGTGGCCATTTTTAAAAACTTTTTATCTTGTCCCTCGGTGGGCGGTGAAGGCGCAATCATGCCCGTGAAAGGCAGATTCTGATTGGTCAGACCGCCTTTCCCGGGTTTATTTAAGCCATTGCCCCCCCCCCCCCGCCATGACCTAAGGATCTGTTTGTCCCAACTGTGCTGTGCTTCTCAACAGATCACTTGTACTTGTATCTCTTGCTCCTCCATTGCCGCACTCCGATGCTTCTTATTGCTAACCAGCAAGCCCTATTTTAGGGGAAGACATGACTTTTCAGCCCTGAATGTGATCTCTCTCAAAATGTTTTCACTTTCTCCACCTAAAACATATTGAAGAAGAAAATCAGACCTCTTTGGAGTCAGGAGAATACAACAGTGCAGCCTTTGAAAGAGAAAGGACAAAATGAACTAAAATGGGTCAAGTTATTTATGGCCTCTCATATTGGGAAGGAGTAAAAAAATTTGGCTAGATCAACCTCAAGTCTCGAGGACCTTAAATAAGAAGGATGAAGAGGTAATTAGTCTCGACTTGTTAAGACACTGGGCCTCATTATGAGGTATGCAGTAGAGGGATTAGAGGGCCGGTAGAGATGCCAGCCCCGTTATCCCTCTACCGCCCCATTACAAGTCTCCTCGCGGGACCCGCTAAGGACGACTGGTAAACCCAGGCATCCTTAGCGGGTCACGCGAGCAGACCAGGATGCAAACAATGGGCCCGTCATTAACGGGCCCGCTGTTTGCATCCTCCCCATTCCCATTGAGCCCTATGGGGGCTCGAATGGGAATGGGGATGTCCTGGGTCCGGGTTCCCAGGAAGTGGAATTAACCGGGCCCTCCGAGGGCGGAATGGCCCGGTAATTCCCCATTCCAGGAACCCGGACCCGGTTCCCGGTATGGGGGTAGCCATGCCGCTAGTAGCGGCATGGATACCTCCATACTTGTAATGAGGCCCACTGTCCCCTTTGTCAATCTTGGACGTGTCATTCCTTGTAGGAGTTTTGGAATGAACAGTTAATACCTAACAGAATGAACTGTCCCCAACAGGGTCCTTAAACAGGTGAGCTCTGCTCAATTACTGGTCCTACAAGCCAACCCTCCAGGGGTTTATTCGCCATTAGCACTCCCCACCTCCCCTTATTCCACAAAGAACAGTAGGTGCTTGAGTGCCCTAGAAAACATACCTTATCCAGAGTTGCTACTTCGTCACATCACCCGGGCCAGCTTAGCACTTTTGCTGTCTTCTTTACACGAATGCAGTGGAGACTGAAAAAGGATTAGAAAGAGCAGCAACAAAAGAGAAAACACTAGACAAGGTAAGTTTTAAATTTCAATTTTATTTAAGGAAGTGGATAATGAGGAGTCCCTGTAGGAGTGGCCAACATCCGGCTCCTTGCGTGCGCTTGCACCTGCTCATAAAGCCCACATTCTCAGCAAACTGTTCCAGTATTTCACCCAAGGCTGGTTCTAGTGGGACGTCTAAATGTTGGCGGTTGGCCATTTCAGACAGAATCGCTGCTGTATCGGTTGTGAGTGGCATTGCTTTCTAATAATGGACTAACATCCTGTGGCTTGTTTTTGCTTCAACCGTAGAATGTTAGTCCTGAGAGCCTGCGATTTACCCTGGGTGCGCCCATGTTCCAGCTGGTTCCTGTGTGAGAATGAACTCTTGGACAATGGTAGGATTGAGATTACAGCCTTCCAGACTGACACGAGAGCTTGTCATTAAATGAATATTCTGAGAATGTATGAGGGAACACTTGAGGGCTGGTCCAAGAGAAGTTCCCATCCTTCTCCCTGTTACAAAAGTTTGGAAAGTGTGCAGTTCATGCATCAAGGAGTGACTGAAAGACCACTGCAGAAAAATGTTTTGATCGCTTGAAGATCTTATTAATAAACCTTTGGACAGCAAGTTCACCACTCAAGGCCTTACCATCTGCTACCAGTAACGTTCACCTTTATTCACAGTCTATCCGTGACTATGCCACTCTTGGTGTAGTTTTGGCAGTGACGGAGTTAACATCCTGATATTTGACTCAGGTACAAAGTATAGGGACTCCCTGAGAAGTAAGCCACCAGATTTCCAGGATTCAGCAAGCACAAGCTACAGCATCCGACATTACACTGTGCACTAACTTACAGTTTTCCATATCCGCGTTGGAAACACAACCTCATTACCACAACCCTTCAGGGCATATTGAGCTCCTCCCTTTTGCAGAAACAGGGTCCACCTCACAGGACTGACACCCCTATGCTATTACAAAACACACCCCCATGCTGCCTCCCTCCCTCCATTTCTGAAATATATTCCCAGTGTTGTCATCCACTACTCTTCCCCTCACTCGTGTTTTTTCTTAAAGCAGACTAACATCACTCCACAGACAAGCCTAGAGGCTCTGACATTACCACGGCGGTGATTTGGTGCTATACTGAAATAACTTGACATGACATATATTTTATTTGAACAGGCTTTGAGCGGTGTAATGATTCTATGTTGGGTGGTTTTAATTGCTGCAGGTGTAGTTGCTCTAAGTAAGGTCATACGGGGACAGAAATCAGGGCCCAGGAATACTAAAAAGGTTGCCCAAATCGTGGCTTTTTTTTAAAACTCAACTGTGTGAGTGATATTTGGGGACATACGTTTGGGAACATGTGTGGCACATGTGTTGCAGGTGGTACATTATAATGCTTTGTGGACTTGTACAATGTGTCAAACCTGCCAGATGCAGGATACACACACATGAATTACACTGGTCGCACAAGTGGTCCACACTGGCCTATTGGCCGGTTCAGCTGGCATTACTCTATTGCCTGAAAGGCCAGTCGGACTCTTGCACCTATAGTGCCTACTCACTGTGCCCGCCATATCATACAGCAAGCCAGCGGCTTCCCTCCACCTTTCCATCTCTCCCTCTCTCTCTCTCTCTCTCTCTCTCTCTCTCCTCCTCTCTCTCTCTCTCTCTCCTCCTCCTCTCCCTCTCTCTCTCTCTCTCCTCCTCCTCTCCCTCTCTCTCTCTCTCCTCCTCTCTCTCTCTCTCTCTCTCTCCTCCTCCTCTCCCTCTCTCTCTCTCTCTCTCTCTCTCTCTCTCCTCCTCTCTCTCTCTCTCTCTCCTCCTCCTCTCCCTCTCTCTCTCTCTCTCTCTCTCACTGTCTCTGTTTCTTTTCATGTGGGTGAGAGTCGAGTTGTCAGGTAAGTACTCACCCAAGTCATTGCTGACAGCTGTGCTACCAGAGACAAAAACACAAATATCTTGGGGATTGGGGTGACGAGGTGGTGTAATAGTATCTATTAATACAAGCACATTATTTAATTGCCCTGCTATTGTAAACTATCTCTTTTTAAAATTGTTCGCAATCCATTTCTATTGACAATTTCCCGGAACTATTTTAGTCATGACAAGTGTTACACTTGCCTTACTGAGCACAGCACATTATTAAAATCTACAATAACCACTTACATTATTCTCTGCTAGACGGTTTTCATTCTAAGATGGACAGTTTGGTACACTCCTGTGGTACTCTTTTGAAATACTCTTGCGAGAAAGGGAAAGAGAACAAATAGCATCAGTTATACTCCAAGCTACTTTGCATACAATTAAAGAGCAGTTCAGGAAACCTGAATCACCACAGAGCTTTCTATTTGACCAATATGTCGTCATGAAACTGGCACATGCCAAGCTTTTTCAGTATCGGGGCCTAAGCTCTGGAACTCCCTTCCGCTCTCTCTTTGCGGCCTCTCTGACTTCAAAACTTTCCAAACCAAGCTAAAGCCTTTTCGTTTTTCCTACAGACTTTTCTTTTTTCCTAACCGTCCGCGTCTGTCTGTCCTTTGGGTTTTGCCTCTAAGCGCCATGAAACCTTGGTTTGGAAGCTTTGCGCCCTATAAGTGCGAAATAGAATCATTATCTAATGCGCTCCATGCTTGCTGCATATTTCAATTCTAGCAACATTCATCATATCATTAAAATATTTGTACAGTTTAACCAATATCAATACTGATTCAGACAGTGCTAGTTTGTAGCTGCGGAGAGAGAATGCTATGGCTGTGACATAAATCACGCCTTCGCTCTGACAGCTGTCTAGAGTTAAAGCTTCTTTTCACTGTGCAGAGTTTTAGCGCCGTCTCAAGATAAGGCTATCTCCGTACATGATCAGTCACCAAAGCACATGCATTCTGAGAGAACTATATATAGGACTAAGCGTTTTCCCTCACATTCATTCTTAGAAGTGACAGGCGCGCCTCTGCAAAAGGGAACGTCGTGACGCAGGAGGTTTAGTGACTAGACTGTACCATTGATGTAATGCGCACTGCTGCTTAATGCTTTGAAGGCAGAAGGCGAAGAAGGCTTTGATCATTGGATGAAGATGAGGAACTGATGCTCTTAGGTGAGGAGATAAATGTCCAGACCTACGTTGTTTTGCGCAGCCAGGCATAGTTCCGGACGCCATCTCTTTCCTTGTTTGTGTGAAGGTCGCATGTCAAAGACATTCATGGCGACAGGGAATGCTTTGCATGGGAGAGATGCGTTGTTCCAAAGCACAGTGGTGCCAATGGTTGGGTCAGGTACATTCCACCCGGACCTCGGAAGATATTCAAGGAAAATGAAACGCCTTCCTCATGTTTCAGAATTCTTCTGAAGTCATAATTAAACACTTTCCAAGCCATGACATTCTTTGAAGGCCTGGCGCCTTGTTTTGGACGTATTTTGCGTTTTCGGGACTTCAACATAACTGAAGCACTAGGTGTAAGGCTGCAAAAAACCTTATATGGGGGAAGTTCCTTAATGTTGTATTCACATGTATGTACCTGCCAGAGACTGGCACTGTAACTAAGCTTCGAGAATTCTTGTACTGTTGCGCCCAGCTACCTAAGGGTTTGGCGCGCATTATCAAATCAATAAACAAACAAACAAACATTGAAGTTTGATGATAAGGTCAGGAAGTAAAGGGATATATTTATATCACAGCTATTGGAGGATTCATAAATGGTAATTGTATTCCGTTACCACAGGCTCATTCCAACCGGTTCTTTGGTGGGGACCTACACCCCAAACAAACAGAACTTGGTCCCATGCTAAGGAAAGTGGCACTGGGCTAGCCAATCAGGGCCAGAGCCACACTCCCCCAGAATCTAAGCACCAGATCAGGATCAAACCCGCATTGCAGAGCCTCATCTTGCTCCGAAGGCATGTATTTCGCCCCTGGGCTATCCTCCCAGCTGGGATGCATCAGGGGGTTGGCAGGATCCAGCAAGCCTGCATTCTGATAGGCAATACAACATGGCTCAGGGTACCTGATTGGACTGCACTTGTGGAATCATCTGAGGGAAAATCCCTTGCAAGGTTCATCACTAGATGTCCTAAAGGATTACGAGAACCAAAATCAGCTAAGGAAAATTATATGAAACCTAAGTAAATGATAAAGTAAGAAAAGGGAGGGTCAATGGCAGATGCACAGCAAGTGAATGCAGGAAACCTGCTGTTCCTTGTAAGCAGTTGGCGGGCACATCTGGACCGCCATCTCAATTTGTGTCTAAGGCCCCGGGTTGGGCTGCTCACCGCTTGTCAAGTTCTCTGTGGCGCTGCCTGTAGGCCGTCACAGGCCACTTCTTGCATCCAGCAGCCCACACCCACAAAGATGAGCCTAATAGGTATCATTGTCAAAGCTTCCCGTAAATGAGATGGAGCATGATGCCGTTGCCATGTCCCTCCTAGTGCATCTCCACCATGCAGGGTTGGTCAATGATAGAATGCCACCATAGTATTAGTGTAAAGGTCGGTGTACATGGGCCAAAGTACAGGTTTTCATGAACACAGTAGGATCACTGTAGATCCTAAGCCTACGGTTTCCTCTAGTGGTGACAGCAGGCAAATGTATGAGAATTGGACCACTATATAGCCTAAGTCAACAGCTCCCTCTGGCGGAGCATTCTGTCTGTTCGGGAAGCCTGTCATGCGACACCATTGGAAGTGCTGGCAAAGGTGGAAGTACTCCTAAAATGGCCTCCCTTTGTGCCATGTTTCACGGTCTAGCTCTTTTTCAAGATGGCCGTTACTTCCATAATACTCTGCACTGCTTTTTGCTTCCTTGCGTTGTATCCATCTTTGGTTAAGCGCTGCCGGTTCCTGTTTCAACAGCGTTCTTGCAAACTTTCTGTTACTCCTCTCCTGCTGTTAATTTTCCGAACTCTTCTACGTTCCTCGGTGCCCTCCTGCACGCTCGGGTGCTCATTCCTCTTCAAGGTAATTGTTCGCGGGATTCCTTACTTTACTGCTACTTTCTATCCTCCACCTTTTCCTTGGCGGTCACTTCCGCGTTTCCTTATCTACCTATCCTTCACTTATACTTTTTCTTTGGATCTTTGCCTTTTGCAGCGTGGTTTCTACCTTGTCATCTGACGGTTTAGCCTGTCCTTACATATCTGGCTCCCCCTCTTTTGTTCAGCTTGCTGTCCTACTTTGTTATCTTTTCAGTTCACGTATTTCTTACTACTTCTCCTCTATCATCGCTCCTTTGTAGTGATTCCGTTCTGATAAAACTCTTGAGCTCTCTCCTGACTTACTGCAATCTCTTTCATTGCGGTACTTCCTTTTTCTGTATCTTGGTACTTGATACTGACTCCCTATTTTTGGCAAGCCTCCAGCCGTCTATTATGTGGCATAGCTTCTTCGGCTGTTTCCTGAACCTGCCAGGAGTTGCTACTTAGTACTTACGATCTTCTGCAGACTCGGAGCAGACTACTGCAACTGTTGGTCCATTTACCCTTTTGGATAATTGGTGTGTTACCTGGAAAAAGACTCTCTGCCTAGGAAGACAGACTGTTTCAGTGCTACCAGTTACAACTCTTCTACAACTCGCACCAGACCAACCACAGCCCAGGGTTTTTGTGCCTTAAAGGCTTTTTCCCTGATTAGGGGCTTGCTTCTCTGGGGTTCCCTAGACTTGGAAACCATACCTGTCAAGGTGGCGTCCGAGGGAGCTCGCTCCTACCTGCACCAAAAGAAAGAAAAGAAGACAAAGAAGCAGAGAAGACCACGTGGGAAGAAGGATTCCGATACCCCAGACAGTTCCATCGAAGACCCAGGTGAGGAGGAGTTTCAGGGAGGAACCCCCGGGGTTTGACACAACCTCTACTGCACATGACGGTATCGGGCAAACATACATCTGGCCTTTTATTATATATTAAGAAGATTCCAAAAGGCATGACCATGCAATCATAAGGGACTCGTAAAGGACCCTTTTGGATGTGTAACAGACCCAGGAGAATCCTTCATGATCTAGATCTACTATATGACTTTCAGGGGTTCTTTTTCCCAGGAAAAGGGTCTAAAAATACCTGGGAAGGGCAAAGGGTATCCACGTTTTCCCACTGCCCCTTTCTCCTTCTCTTCATTCTGTTTTTCTACGAATACATCCTGAAGCAAATTGTCTTCGCATGTGGCGTGTGTGTAAATACCATTCAATCAATTTTAAATAGTGCCCAAACCTTGTCCAAAAGGCACTCACTCATTAGACGGATATGTTTCGGTCCACATTATCAGTGACACTTAGGTCTAATTTTCTGTACATGTTTGCCAATTAGAGTCCGTCAAATAATATCTGAATCAGAAGCAATGGTAGGCACTTTCAAGAGTACTGTATGAAACTGGTGGTGGCCAATGCAGGGTCAACGCTTTTCCTGATTTTCTTAATGATGTTGAAGAGGCGTGCAGCAAACCACAAACACCCGTATGTCAGGGGGCAGGCCATGACTTATCAGAGTAATTTCTTTGGATAGTAACAGGTGTTTTGTTGTTTCCGCATGTTTTCAAGAATCCTCTAAGTTGGAAGGTATCCCTAGAGGAGGAGTTGTCTTCATGTCCAATCTTTGCCTAGATTGTGTGTCATCAGTTTGGAATGCCCAGGAGGATCTAGAATTTTCGGTGTTGTAACAAGTTCAAAGGAAATGTGGTCTTGATGTCTTTTTCTATATCTCTGGATGCGTGAGGAAAAACATGATACAATTTAGCCCAACATCCACAATTTTCATGTGACTCCACTATCAAACTTGACTCTGTCTTGGGGGGTGGCACACCTGCAAAACGGTAGCGGAGAATTCAATAACATATACAGATGATGGATGGATGTATGTTGCAGAGGCTTCGTTCATGAGGTTTATGGGATGCTATTACACCCGAAAGGTGTGGGGAATTCACAAAACCTCCTATACTGGCTTATGATGGTAGTGGACACCTAGGGATGGTACCTCTAGCCAATGTTCTTTCCTGAGGGTGGCTGAGGCAGGATCCTGCAGGTCCCCAATATCTCCCAATGTGTGAAATTCCGTGGACTTACAATATGAGAGCTAAGATGAAAGGGACTCGATCGGAGTCCCATAGTGCCCTGACAAACGTATCAGAAACCCTTAGGTCCAAGCCAAGCCCAAGTTACCAACTCAGGATGTTGCTCAAGAATGAAAGGTATTTACAAGTCTCCCACAGTGAGGAAAAGGAAGCTATAACCAATAATATGAGCTTGTGTTTCTCTCTGACTCACGGCAATAAGACACAGATGAGGAACGAACACGGGACTACGAAACGGCTGTATGCATGCAACCATCACCATCTGTTGAAGATTGTCATTTTTATAGAGCACCTTGGCAACAAAGTTGCACAATTGGTGCTTCTTTGCTCTCAGATATTTGTATTAAGTGACCTTAATTGTTGGTTGGAATCCTCTGCAGGGCTTGCAGGATTCTTGATCGACATACTTCCTAATTTAGTCCTTGACCAAAAAGTGAAATATGCAACATTTGTTGCTCATTTGCTTGACTGTATTTTTACAAATATGGCCTCCGTAATTGTTCACAAACCTTTATTCCTTCCTTAGTCAGATCATGCCTTGGTCTCCTTTTGAATTCATATTGCTCAGCCTTTATCTCTATCATCAGGCTGTCCAACTGCAAAACATTTATGCACATGGTGTAATATTACAGAGGATGCTTTTATCAGGATTTTATTCTGCTTTATCGAGAGAAAACCAAGAGGTGGGCTTATTTTTATAATCCTTGTTCTATGTTATTTCATTTCTATGACAAACTTCAGATGGTAGTAGACTCTCTTGCTCCAGTCAAAGTGAAAAAGATTAATACTCCTTTACAAATATTTATGCCCTGGTAACAATTCGGAATTAAGAAAGTCTAAACAAATGGTTTGCCGTTTTAAGAGTCACTAGCAGAAAACATAGAAATCCCCAATCAAGGACCAATTTTTTAAGGCTATCAAAAATGTATCAAATTATTTAAAGAAAAGATATTTTACCAATCGTCTTCATACTTCTAGAAACAGCAATAAGGAAATGTTTACAATTCGACATGAATTACGTACAGAACCAGCTGTCACGCCTAATATCATACCTTCGCAAATTATTTCTGATGGGTTGGCTGATTTCTTTGAGTCCAAGATTGTTGAAGGCATCTCTTGGTGCTTTTATTACATTTAACACAGGAGGTCTGTACTGGGAAATAATCTTTGACACATTTAGGGAACTGTCAGAGGAGTCTGTACTCCCTCTTATGGCTGAAGAAACACCATCAGAGTATCCCCTCAATCCCTGCCCTGCTTACCCTATGAAAAACGATTGCGCCTGTATATCTGCAGATCTTCTCAATATCATTAGTTAACTCTGTTCTCTGGTTCTATTCCCATCTCCCAAAAAAAAGCTTTAGTGTTTCCTTTAGTCAAACACACATCCCTGGACCCATCCTGTCTAGATAGTTATTGCTCTCCCAATTGCCCTAACATTACCAAGTTGCTGGAGGCCGAAGTGACAAGTGGTTTTTCGGCTGCCCATAACACAAACCCAGTAGTTTCAGCGGCTCTTGATGATTTAAAAAGATGGATTGACTCTGATGGAACTGCAGTCTTGATTTTATTGGACCTGTTGGCAGCATTTGACACTGTGTACCACAACATTCTCCTGGGTCGTCCCAATATGGGCTTCAGAGGAACAACCTGGAAGTGGGTAAAATCATTCGTCACCGAACGATCCAACCTGATTTTGTTGTCCCCTTTTCACTCCTCTCGAAAATCCATTACCCGTGGTATCCTACAAGGTTAATCTTTGAGTCTGCTTCTTTTTAATCTGTACATGAAACCACTGGCAGATCACATTTATTCCGCTGGGTTGCGTTTTTATATGTATGATATGATATGATAGTTTATTTGTATCGCTCTCATACACAAGTGTTTCAGATATGACATATGATATGATATGGCATTTATAACGCGCCTATACAGAGCGCGACAAGGCAAAGGAGGAGAACAGGGGTGAACACAACAACGATCTTACTAGGCCCAGTGACATTGAGAACACACTAGTGCATGGGGAAAGTGCATGGAAGCGGGAGAGTGGAAAGTGCGAAGCAGAGGAGGACAGATAAATAATAATAAATATAAATAAATAGAAATGTAGGCAATAAACAGAGGTAGTGCAGCCAGCAAGTGGCAAGTGCTGTGTTTATGGCAGCAGAACTAAGTAAGTCCGATAAGTGCAGAAAAAGAAGAAAAAGAGAGATAGGGGGACTGTATGGGTACAGATACAGTCCCGAGTGCAAGGGGTGGCCAGAAGGCAGTACAGGAGGGTGGCAGGGTGAGCAGGTAGCTGGGCCCAGGGGACAGAGGGTAGCCAGGTGCACAGTGCCAAGAGAGAGCAGATCAGCAGAGGGGAGGGGGAGCAAAGGCAGAAGCAAAGAGGAAGGTCTTGAGGTGCTTCCGGAACCAAAGATGGTTCTCCTCAAGTTTTAGAGTGGCAGGGAGAGGCCCCAGCCGAAGACAGAGATCTACCCCCAGCTCGTTTCTTTGAAAAATGACTGACCCTGAGTTAGAGCTAGAGGAGCGAAGAGCTCGAGAGGGGAGGTATTTGCGGAGGGATAGCTGAAGGTATTTTGGACCCATGCCCCATAAAGCCTTGTGGACAATGCAGAGGGTTTTGAATTTAATCCTTGCATCCACTGGGAGCCAATGGAGAGATTTCAGAGCTGGAGAGATACGATCCTAGGGCTTGAGGACAAGGACAAGTCTCACAGTCCTGTTCTGGATTAGTTGCAGAGGGCAGAGAGTAGAGGCAGGTAGATTTAGAAAGAGGCTGTTACAATAGTCCAACCTAGAGAAAACCAGAGCTTGGAAGACAGTGAGCTTCTGGGGGAAGGAGAGGAAAGGCAGAGTACCTCTGAGGAGGTGAAGTAGGAAGTTTGACTTTTTAGAGACCTCAGTGATGTGGGGGGAGAAGGAAAGTGTGTAGTCAAAGATGAGGCTGAGGTTCTTAGCCTTGCAGGTGGGGGTAAGAGGAGGGCCAAGAGAGGCCGGCCAGAGAAAGAGGGGAAAGGATGGTGAAGGTGTGCCGATGAGGAGGATCTCAGTCTTGCTGGCATTCAGACAAAGATCATTGGCGGCACACCAATCTTGAATGGCAGTTAGGGAATCAGAGATGAGAGAGAGAGGAGGTGGCCTAGGGCATCTTCTGACCTACCTTTGAGACATTTCGAGTCATATGGAGTTCTGATGCAGGCTGAAGACTTTGTTGTTCCCAAGATAGGGGCCTGATAACCGGCCGCATGGGATCTGATAACCTGGTGTCGTTGTTGATGTTGTTAGCTCTTCGATGCCTCTTCAGAGGCGATTGGTTGCACTTTACAAATCTGTTACCATACCAAGAAGATTAACAGAGCAGGAAAGAGAGTCCAGGGCTCACTACCTTACATTTTCCTGTCCCAAAGTGCAGGGCAGACAAGCGAAGGAGAGGAATTGCACATACCAGAGAATCCCAAAATGGCACAGACCCTGAAAACTACATTTAAAACTTTTCCAACACTTAATAGAGGTAATAATGAGAAGTCCATACTTCAAATGCCAACATGAACCTTATTCCTAGACAAGGAAAGGGAGAGATTTAAAATGAGAAATAACTAAACTAAATAATCCAAATCCCTGGGTTCAAATACAAATGGGTGTGACATATAGGAGGAGAAGTGGAAGGTACAGAGCCGCTGAAAAGTATAAAAGGGTTCTGAAAAGCCCAGATTAGGGGGAAATACTGCAGGAGACATATCTGGTTGACCAAGCCTCCTTGATACAAGGAAAGATGATGGATGGGAAAGCACCTAGATTCCAGGAAGCCTGGTCCAAGCCTGGCAACTGTTGTGTAAGGCTGCAGATTGCAAGCTGAAAAGTCCTTTTAGAAAGGACGGGCCTTGGCAGAAAGCAAGATGTCTGTAATGAAGCCTCAATCCTCACCTAGAGGGAACCAGAGGGCAATAAACCCTACCCCCCACTTGTTACCTAAGGCATAGAATTAAGTCACTGGGCCATGGCAGGAAAGCCTGGGCATACGGCTACCAAGGCCCCGCATAAGGGGTTAGACATGCCTCTCATGGCCTGGTGATCACAGGGGAACTCCAGGCAGGATCTACCACCTTCAAAGAAGAATAGAACAAGGGTGGAGTCCCAAAGAAAGCATTACTCTGTGAAGAAAGCTAACACATGGGGTCTGACTAGAAGCTTCTAGTCACTGAGTGACACCCGGCTTGAAGTCACCCAGTGACTAGAAGCCTAAGGTCTGTTCCAGGTACCCTGAACAAGGTAAGGAAGAAGACCGAAAGCTCATAAAGCATGGTCCAGGTGAGGGCCTACTAAGAAAATGGGAAAATAAATTAAACTGGCTCCTTGCCCCACTAAGAAGTCTCAGAGTCAATAGAGTATCTTGACTTGGGAAGTCTCATGAACAACCTTCCACAGAAACTGATGGCAACAGTACAGAGGACTGGGAAGAGTCCATTGCAAATCTGAAGAGAATATTAAGAAAGGTCTGAAGAACCCCAAGGAATCCCTGAGGCCTGGAGGAAGCACAGACTATGAGTGCTAAGCCATACTAATTAAGGGGAGGAATGTAAAGCAAAGGTTTTGGACTTTTTGGTTTGGCCAACCCTTGGTACTTTTTTATTAGATTATGGGAGCCCTTGTCTCAAGAATGGCTAAAAATAGGTTTGAAATTTGGGTTGGATATTGTTAGGAAACATTTTGGTTTTAGAGGAGGGTGTCTTATGGGAGATAAGGACTTTATACGATTGGCGCCCCGATGAAAGGATGGGAGATCCTTTACCACACACCTCTTTTTAGTTATCCCGACCCTCATGTTATTACTGCAATTTATCTTCATAATTTAGGTAGAGGTTCAGCCAATTCTGTCTTCACCAATTAGTTCTCAATAAAGATATTTTGAATCATACTTTCTTGAGTCCAGTGTCTCACTGCTCACCCAATCTCACAGCTTACACCTTGATACTGTAGGGTGAAGACATTTCCAGACTTACTTTCTGATTCCTTCTTGGGAGACATCAGAACTGAATGGCCATGCTTTCCTCATGAGTGATACGGTTTCGGGTGATGATTAGATACACAGCTTTTCCAACAGAGTTTACTACTGGAGTCTCATGATAAACTGGGAGACTGTGGCAGTGAGATTGCCCTCTCTTCCATTTCTCACATATATACCCCTGTCTTTGGTCCAACTGGATAACAAGTTCAATGAACCATGTTATCATTTTGGGGATAATAACCAGGCTAGCTAGGATGAGTTGTATGTCCTCATAAAGCCTAATAAAAGGCTGTGATTTGTACTGCATTAGTCTCCTGGGTCTCATCCCAAGACTATGAAAATATGCTACATGTATGATGAGGTCACAGGTACTTTGTCTGATGTTGTTAGGTAGTGGATGTTGGGTATACTGGCATTCAAATGTGCCTTAGAGAGACAGCAGAGATTTCTCGAATTGTGTTATACTGGGTCACAAGGAGGTAAGTGAGGCCAAAATAGTCCTCCAAGATTCACTTTTATGAATGTAATCTTGACTTTCTCCAACTGATGCAGTTTAGGGTAATAAATGAAGTGAAACAATTATATGGTATAGAATTAATTGTATTTTCTAAGATCTCCATTGTATTCCTGATGCTTTGGGGGTTCTGGGATGCAAGCCTTGCCCCTCAGTGGGTTCAATTGCACATTTACTGGTTTAGGGATTCCCCATAAATGTCAATGCTGGAACTGTCCACTTATTGTTGAATGTCTGCCACTTGCTAGTGAACTGCAGTGTTTTCTTGATGTGATGCCATCATGTCCAGGGTAAACTTCTGTATGTCATGGGCAATTTTACCAATATGGTTTCAATGATTCCCCCAGAGAAGAACCTACAGTCATTATGTTTCCGCAGAAAATAGGTAACTGTGGCCTCAGAGTCAGTTTGACTAGTTTTCAGCTGGGGTACTGCACCCCAACCCCAACAGCCTTACTCTAGCCATATGTAGAATATCAGTGGGATGTGGGACAAGCCTTATAGGGCAAGTTTGCAGGATTTACGAGGCGCTAGGATGTGTCAGGTGGTTGCGAAGGTCCAGCAGGCCTGAAGACAAAAAAGACAATACAAAACGGGTCTTCTTAAGTAGTTCTAGGTTCTGTTGAACTGCGTATGTATCTTGAACTGCATATCTATCTTAGAAACAATTGAGATCTATCTATCTCAATTGGTTCTAAGATGTGGTCAATACATTTTATGAAGTGTATCTATACTAACCCTGTGGGGCTTCAGCATAAGGTTCAAAGACGAACACATAAAACATGTGAGATCTCTGTAACACTCCCAATAGGACTGCATCATAAATCTTGCTTAATACACAATTTTATTTAGAAAATATTTTAAAACTTTGTACATTGAAATAGCTTTTCACATACAAAATAGCATGGCATTTCAGAATGTTACTTGTAGGATAACTTCATGCACGATCCAAGTTATGTTTATATATGAAGACAAGTTAATAAGCAAACATTAAATTATAAGCAACTTTATACAATCCACATTTCTTTGTTTGTTGTTCTTCATTCGGAACTCAGCATGATCCATTAAACACACAATAGAATAATAATAATACATATGAAATAGAAATTGTATACATATATCAACACTTCAAAGAAGTTAGCTCACAATTCACAAAATCATCATTAGATTGAAACACAAACAAATAATAAGCATTCATTTAAAATCATCAAAAAGTATTCTGGAAAACAAATAATAAATATGCATATTGCATCCATCCATGAACAGTGCACAAAATGATATGTCCATCATCCACAACCTGACACTGAGGGACCTTTGTGCATAAAATGCTGGCTTGCTCAAGTCAGATTGAGAACTTAAAGTTAAAAGGACCAGAACAGCTAAACTAGCACACTCTGCAAGGCATGAAACAGGTCTGAGAGGGACATTCTTAGGTCTCCTACCATCTACAGAAATGCAAAAAATGTGCTCTATCCTCTGTCAGGCCCAAGCCTCGATCACAAACAAGTGACAGTCGAGACCCTGTCAACCATTTTGCGTTGTTGCTTAAAAATAAGATCTGATCCTGGCACAATTTGGTCACATATATTCTCTCTTTGTGGGCAGGAACTATATCAGCTTGTCTAACTTGTAAGTCGGTGACTAGAGAAAGTAGGTACGTTCCAGATCTCAAAATAAGTTATAGCCCTACAATCGAGTCTAACTTGATTTCAAAACGTATTTTGGATTTGTAGGGATGGAGTTGTGAACAGAGTACCAGCTAGAATTGTCTTTTGATGATAAAGCCACCCTAATTGCACATGGCCAGGCAATCTTGCCATAGTTAGCAGCTTTAATTAGCTACTCGAACAGGTGGCCACATTAGGATCTTCTACTGTCGAACCAATTTCTGCCCCAGAAGGTGGTCACTTTTTCCAATAAAATGTTCAGGAAAAAACCCAGCTCAATATGGATAATACTGTAATAATGTCTGATACTGATCTGTTCATGCCAGCAAGCCGTTTGAGAACATTGCTGTTACTGCGATTGAAACAAGATCTATCTCACGCCCCCAGAATTGAAGACCATATAGTGCCTGAACCAGGGCTGTTGCTTGGTAAACTTTAAGAGCAGACTTAATGAACACCCCTCCCATTATCCAAAAATATGCAAGTATGACCCTATCATCAGTGATATCCTCAATTTTGAGCGCAAAACTTGAGCTACCCTCACAAATTTATTGGAGAAGAAAATTCTCAAAAGTCATCACAGTCTTTGATCTTAAATTTCAGCTCAGGAGAAGCAACTCTAGCCAATAACCATAATCTTGGACTTGTTGCATTTATGGTTAGACCCAGCATATCACAAAATATGTTAACAATTTCCAGAGGTTTTGTTAGCGCTAATTTGTTTTGCTATGATCACTGAGTCCTCTGAAAATATAAGTAATAGCGTTCTTTTGGGGACATCATTTGTCACGGCCTGACTTTGTGAGATTACCCTGATGGTCAAACTTGACTGACTCTGTGTTGCCAGAATATTAGGTAATGATGGAGTTGACAATACCTCTTCATGCCCCTATGTGCAGGAAGGTATCACACACTTTGGTTCTGGGTATTAGATCAAAGGTGGAATGCAAGTAAATGAAACCAAGAACACTTTTTTAAAAATTAATCTAACCTTTGCAATAAACAAAAGTAAGGTAAGACATTGTTCCACAGTAGGTGTACCATACTGACATCCTAATTGGTAAGAAGATATGGTTCTTGCTTCCATTACCAATTCAAGGAGCATCATGGACTGTGCCTTCCCATATATTTGTGAATGGCCGTCTAAGAGGTAATTTGGGTGGTAGCAAGTAGGGCTTGACTCATCCCCCTTTTCTAAAATAAATGGAGGTGTGACTAACTGTATTTCTGTTCTGAGATTTGTGATTAGGTCAGGTGACCAGATTGAGGGATCCCATTTCATTAGCTCTGGAGGGGTTCTATAGGTTCTGGGGGCTTTCCCTAATCTAAGTGTGTGGATTCTGCCTTTGGTCTAGTACCTCTCGGATCGTAACATTTAGTGATAAGGAAAACGTATTGCCATCAATTTGAGGAAGAGCCCTGGTACTTCCCGAGTTTGAAACATTATAGTCGGTATATTGATCCGTATAATAAAGAGGGGGCAAATGGTTGAACAATACAATCATGTACAATACTTCTCTCACTATTTCATGATATCATAACTGAACCTAATTGGTGTTGGTGATGGGTTCTCACAGAAGTTCTATGGAGAGTTTGAAGATGACCCGGGACAAGCTGGAGCCTTGGGAATCTCTGCAGGTGACTGGCGGGTGTTAGGTTCTTTTGTGGCTCATCTGGACACGTTGGTCTCTTTTAGAGAGGTAGTAGTCAAACCATCACTGCAGAAATTTTCCCATGTGCATGGTAAGGGTGTGAAGGAGGGCTTCACAGTGTACAGTATCAAAGATGGCATAGAGGTGGAGTAGGACAGCTGGGCCGGGGTCCCTTAGAGTAACCTCAGAAACCTGTATCCTAGCAGTCTCTGTGCTGCATCATGGTAAAAACATGAATTGGTTGTCCTGTAGAAATAGTGCTGAGTGATCACTTCATGCAACTGGTTGGTGATCGACTTTTTGATCACGTTGGTGAGGAAGGGGAGATGGGTAATGAGGCGGTAGTTGGACAAGTCATCTCAATCTAGTGTGGGTTTATTAAGCAGCGTGAGGATCTGTCTGATTTTCAGTGCATCTGGGATGGTACATTGAAGGAAGAAGGTGTTGATGACATTGAATAGTGGTTTGAGTAATTATCCTGTGCTGACCTTCAGGATGGGAGAGAGGAGGATGGCATCATTGTAGGTGGTGGGTTTAAGGTCTTCTGGAATATCTGTCCAGAATTAGGACTCTCTTTATATTTGGCTTCCTTGTTTCATCGGGTCATCTGTGGTGCATTTGGAACTGTCCATGCTTTACCTTATCATGTCTGTCTTGATTGTAAAAAGGGTTTTGATATGGAACAGGTATCACACCATCAGCAGCACAAGGAGTTCCACAGGAGTAGCCAGGAGTACCAGATGTTATCTTTGGCAATTCCTAATTGATGCCCGTGCTAGCGTTTGTAATCAAATCATCTGCCCTGAGTGTTAACTATATTCCATTTGAACATACTCATCGATTTAAAGTCTGTAAGCCACCTCACAATACTTGGAAGTGTTCTATCCTGCCATTGTTAGGCTTCTGTTAGTCTCATCATGAATATTATTTCCAAATATGCACCATTCTTCCTACTAATTATGACAAAAGCCATGGTCTTATGAATGTTATGGAAATAACATGCATTTACTAGTACTATGCATTATTCTCTTTTTTATTCTTTGTTGTATAAATAAAGTAAATACTACAATAACTAAGACCCGCAGGATTAGGCAGTCCACCAGTAAAGAGTTTCCCTTTACCACCAATAGTTGTTCACTAAGTTCCTTGATTTTGTATGCGAGCAGCAATAGTGCTCTATTCAAGAATGTCCCACACCATCCTTGAGTCCACTGTCACAAGAAGCAGAAGAATCTAGAGCCCCAAAATAAATACTACGTAGCAGCTCTAACCATCACAAAGGCACCGTCTTTACAAAATGTACACTCATGGTTTGGAAAGAAAAACAAGTACAAAGTTAGGGTGGGTTGTCTAGATCAAGAAGATGAGATAGTTATCACTTTTATGCCATTAGTAAGACTTTGGTCTTTCCCTAAAAATACTAGGAACAATCAGTAATATTTATTTATTTATTTATTTATTTATTTATTTATTTTAGCATTTGTTAAGCGTGCTAAACCCTCAGGCATCAAGGTGCTGGTTACATAAGAAAGCATATGTAGATACAGACATTTGATTTACAGCAAGGTCAGACAAAGGGCAAGTTCGCGGAAAGAGTAGAGTATTACGAGTTTTACAGAACGCCCAGTAGGATTGTTCAGATCTCAGTGACAGTGAATAGGTTCTCCAATTCGTGGTGGCAATGACCGGGAAACTGTCACCCCCAGACTTAGTTTGCCTGAATCTTCGGATAGCAAGTTGATGACAGTACAGGGAGCGGATGGGTCTGGAGTATTGTATTTTGGTAAATATTTTAGAAAGATACATCAGTGCCATGTTAGAGAGGCATTTATGCGTGATGGTTAGTGATTTAAAAATGATACGCTTGCAGATTGTCAGCCAGTATGCGCGTCTTCTTGCGGATTACCTAGGTTTGGCCATAGGAATGTTCAGTGCTACCATTAGGGCATTGTTTTGAATAACTTGCAGTTTGTTAATGTTTCGCAATAGTCTAATCTAGAACCTATGATGGCTCTAGCAATGGTGACAGAGCTTTCTGTAGTTAACAACGGTCTGCTCACATTAATAAGCTTGGAGGTGTGAGCTGCATAGAAAGCGATTACATTCACCTGCCTAAATAGCAACAGGGTCTGAAACACATGTGTACGAGAGCGATAAAGATAAAATATCAATATCAATATCAAAAGGGTGGCATCAAAATGGATAACCATGGTCTTGACATTACTGGAGACCTTAATGTTGATGCCGTCAATGGTGAAAGATTGGTATGATTGGTTGAGCTTGCTTAGAGAAGTGAGAGAGCCCACCAATAGAAGATCTGTCTTTTCATCATTGAGTCAAAGAAAGTGTGACACCATCCAAGCCTGGATGGGGTGATAAACCGAGTGCAAGTTAAGAGTGTCGTCAGTGTAATTTCCAGCGAGAGGGAGAACAATCTGCGTGTCGTCTGCATAATTTGTATAGGAGAGTCCTTCGTTGTCCAGCAGGTCAAATAAGGGTTTTGTGAATTTGTTGTATTGTGTGGGAGAGACACATGACCCTTGCAGGTAGCGAGGGCCAGCATGACTGCAGCATTGGCATGGAACAGTCTCATGGACCTCTCTGATAAGGCGATCCAAGCGTTGGTGCCTGGAGTAAAGTTGCCAGAGGATTCAAGGTGTAGATACAGGATTTGGTGGTCAACCAAGTCAAAGGCAGCTGACAAGTCTAACAGCAGGAGGAGGGCTGAGTTGCTGGCATCTTAGACCTTGTCCAGTTGGTTCTTAAGACCCAGCAAAGCAGATTCAGTGCCATAGCCATCCCAGTAAGTTGTTAAATTCTAAGTATTGCTGAATCTGACGGTAGGCCGCATGATCCAAGATCATCAGAATGAAGACGGTGGTTATAGGACAATAGTTTGTAGGGACGTTAGATTCCAATGTGTTTTTTTCTATAGTAGAGGAAGCACCCAAGTGTCTTTAAGGCTGATGGGTACTGAGCAGGAGGGGAATGAGGCATTGATAACAGTAGCAATGAAGATGGCAAGGGGTTCAGCACAGTCCTTGGTTACAGCTGCTGGGCAGATGTCTCCCTAGCAGCGGGAGGGTTTCAGACCATTGATGATTTGAATGACATCCTGTTCTGGCATAGGTTTGAAGCTGAAAACAGGAAGATTAAGCAAGGTGGTTGGGAGCCCAGTGAAGAGGGCCACTTGTGTAGCAATGGACAATGATTTTCTTTTGCTGATGATTCTTTTTGGTAGGGTGTCAATTTTGTATAGTGCAGCGTTTTTAGATCTTAGCACACCAGGTACTATCCTGCGTACACTTGGCAGGTGGAGGCATGGGTGAGTCAATCTCTCGTATGATGGCCGAAGAGCTCTCAAGTGCTGGATTTTGCTTTTGGAATTCTGGTGTTATAGGTTGTTCTTTTTTCAAGGAGAGTGTCCCGTTTGTAAATTTTTGCTGCCTGCATAAAGCAGGCTTTGTTATGGTCAGTGGGGTTACGTTTCCACTTGGATTTTGTCTGACGTTTGAGAAAGTGAAGGGCTTAGAGCATATCATGAGAACCACGCATTGTTGTGTGTGATAGCTTTGGCTTTTCATTGTGTGAGATGTGCCAGAGTGTGTATGGCCTGAGTAAGTTTGTGGTTGTATTGATCAACCAGGATAGCTGGGTCATTGCTGAGAGAATGTGAGTGGAGGGGCTCATTCAGCAGTGGCATGGTGCAAGCTTTGGTGATGTTTCTAGAGCTCCTAGTGACAGTAGGTGGGGGTGTGGGGAGGCCACTGTAGAAGGGGAGTTCATTGTACGTACTGTAAACAAAATGATGTTGTGATCTGTCCAGCGACCAGGCTGATTGGGGTGATGGCAAAATTACAGCTGAAGTCCACAAGCCAATCAAGAATGCAGCCTTCGGCACGCCTAGGATTGGAGATGCGTTATGTAAAGACTAACGCAATAAGGGAGCTAGCTAAGGAGAGTGCAATTAGAGTGCATTTAGATCAGTTTGGTAATTGAATCCTAAATTGAAGTCACCAAGGTTAGAAGTCGGTTTGGAGTTAGGTAGGATATGTAAGATGTCCACTTCAGAGTATAGGGCCAGGATCACAGTAGAGTAGGTGTATGGTTACTGTGGAAGTGTCAGAGAGTTTAAGTTTCATAGTCAATAGTTCCCCAGAAGGGAAGCTCATGTTATCAATTACTCTAAGCGGTAAAGAGATATGCTGCATTATATTGCATGACACAAAGCCTCAAAGTATGCAAGTTCAAAGTTTGGCCAAAACTACATCTGAAGCATCCACACAAAGGTTTGGATGCTAGAGTTAAAGGAACAAACAGTTGAATCACTTAGCAGCCCAGCGACTTTAGGATGCCCCCCCTTGCCAAGCTATCAGGCAGACCATTCAAGTTTTGTAACCTCTAGATGATTGAAGCCTAAAGACAGAATCACCAACCCAGCCTGAGCCTGTGTCATCAGGACTGGATGGACCTAATTTGTCAAAGTAGGAGTAGGAGAAGAATCTTGTCTAAAGGAGATGATGGACATGATCATTACCAAATTAGCAGTTTATGCATTTAAGGGTAAATCCAATGTTCGGCTATTCTTGAAACAAACATAAGATCAAATGAGCATTCCACAGATATGTGTACTGATGCTGGGAAGGAGGCTTAAGGTGACACCTCCCACTGCCCCCAAGAGAAGGCAGCACTTCAGTCTATTCTTCTACCAGTAATGCATCCAGCGAAGAGGGACCATAATAAATGGGCAAATGGTAACTGTTTACTGCGCAATTGAGATGCCCCATAACTAACTCAGCCAAAGCATTAACAATAGCCACTCTATCGGCCCTAATGAAATCCAAACTCTGTGACTTACATTAGTAAAACCATGAACTCTGAGCCGTACATATGTCCAAGGAGTTCCAGGGGCCCAAAAGTCCCAAGGGAATCCTTAAGCAACTTCTGAGATGTGAGGCATCTGGATATGGTCCCTAAAACTGTGCAAGCCATTAGCTGAAGAGACCCCATGAGAAAGAGTGACTGCTTGTCTTCAGGTTCCTCAATATAGCATGAACCTTCACGAGGAGGATTGTCATTTCTACTTCCAACTTCAAAGGCAAAAGTTAACAAGCCTGAGACACCCAAAATAGGCTGATGAGAACCACCAATATTCCCGGATTTTGGGCGTGAAGATGGACACTATGAATGAAGATGAACAGGGAACATGCATGACAGATCCCCGGATAACTGTTTTGGAACAAGACGGCTGTGGACCCGGCATCAGAGTCTGACCATCAGCTGAAGAAATGGGGCAATTGCAAATTTAGACAGATGCCAACAGATTTATCTTTTTATCGCTTTATCTATTAATGTGTAACCACAGATCCCAAAGCTAGAAAAGAAACAGATAACAGAAGTGTTGGTAGCTGGAGTCATCAAGAGGAGAAGTGAGGAGTGAAGTGGTTCCTTGTGGTTCAGTCCTGGAGTGTTTTTTCACTGTCTACCATGGGGGTAGAGAAGCCACTGTGTACTGAACTGCCTCATTGATAAATACCCCATTGCTGCGTGGAGCGCAGCACGCAGGAGAAGTGGGGAATGAAGTGGTTCCTTGTGGTTCAGTCCTGGAGTGTTTTTTAACTGTCTACCACTGTGGAGGAGAAGCCACTTTGTACTGAACTGCCTCATTGATAAATACCCCATTGCTGTACGGAGCGCAGTGCAGAGGAGAAGTGGGGAGTGAAGTGGTTCCTTGTGGTTCAGTCCTGGAGTGTTTTTTCACTGTCTAACATGGTGGAGGAGGAGCCACTGTGCACTGAACTGCCTCATTGATAAATACCCCTTTGCTGCGCAGAGCGCAGCATGGAGGAGAAGTGGGGAGTGAAGTTGTTCCTTTTGGTTCGTAGTTGGTCAGCAGTGGTGTAAGTCTTACTATCCTTAGCGGTCAGCTGCTTTGTCACTTGCCTCGTGGCTTGCCCTGCTCTGCCCTGCCCGCCCACCTGTCCATCTGCTTGACTCAGGGGATAGTGGAGCTCCTGGCATGTGAATCCTGCATCTTTAATCTTTCTCCTGTTTTAAGAGCTAATGACCCACTGAGTTGTTGACAATAAGCAGTGGAAGCTTTCTTTTCCCGATTGTTGGTGGTGAAATCCTGCTACTGTTTTGGTATCGCCCGACTTCGCTTAACTCTGTATGCAGGCTGGACTTCCCGTTTTCTCTTCTTTAGCCTAACTCTTAAAATAAATGAATTTTAAAAATGCAAAAGCAGAGGTGCTTCGACATCTGACCTATTGATTACATGTGTATGTACGAGCTGTATGTGTAGATATGAATATATTTAGCCATAGCCATAGCCAATCGATTTAGGGAAGGTCACTTTATTACCTTTGAACAAATATTAAAAGTGCTGCAGATTTGAGTAATATTATCTGTAGGTTTTATATAACTAGTTCTATCTATTTTATTTATTTTTACATCTTTTTAAATAAGGTTTGTGTTCTACTTCTGTTTTTAAAAGGGCATATAGGACATATAGCTACACCCCAATTGAAAATCTTCTTACTCATTGTGGGGTTGTGGATGTTATTAGAATTATTACAGATCTAAAAAAGGTATAGTGTTGGTCTTGAAGTGTCTTGGGCTAGACCACTATCCCATTTTCAATCGATCCAAACCAACCTCCAGATTACATCCAATATGGTAAAAAGAAAATCCAGGGAAGAAAGTGGTTTGGGAAAGATAGCCATCAGTGCCAAAAAACCAAAACAATCTAGAGTCCCCAAACCTTCTGTTAGGATAGTAAGGGTGAAACAAAATCATCCCAACTCTCGTCGGATTCATATTTAAAGGCCATGGCCGGGTACCTGGCAGATAGGATTCAGGTAACCAAAAAAGCCATATGGGAAGATGCCCCCTCTATTGGGGGGGCTATATGAGAGGGGCATGGGAAGGGGTTTGCCGGTAGCCCTAATATTGAGTAATATGAGTATTATGGACAGCAGTGTGGAGGGGGAGGCTGGGTCTAAGCTGACACCTTTGAGAATGGGCACCTCCCTGTTAGGTAATAATAGGGATTCTGTAGAACCAATATGCGGAGGGGGCTAGATGGGGGTGTGGATGAGGAGGTAGTGGATGGGGTGGTATTGGGAATGGGGGAGTTGGGGGCTAATCCCTCATTGGTGAATACATCGCTGGCATCTACTGAGATGGAGGATGACAAGGTCTGGTTGGAGTCTTTACCTGATGAAAACCTCATGCCCCTTTATCTGCTTTTTACCTCCAAGCAGGGCATATCAACGAATAAGATGAGTGATATAGCCCAAGATGCAAAATGGAAGGAAAAAATAAAGGCCACCCACTTCCTACTTCAAACTCTCAAAAGGGGGGTTTTGAATATCCTAGCTATCCTGGATGACTCAATTAGAGATCTAAAGTTAAAAGTGGAGGAACTTTCGCAGGGACAGAGAAAGGGGGCCTAGTAGGGAGGTTTTGGGGTGTGCTTGGCTGTGATCCCTAGTAGGGAAGGGGAGGGTCATATGGAGGTTTTTGAAACCAGAGGCATTATTACCCATAATGGAGTAAATAGCCCGAGTGGAAGGGGGAGATGTTCTAGGACACAGGTTGAAGGAAGGCCAGGCCAATGTTCGGAGTTCAGGCTGGCGCTGGGGCACCTGATATAAAGCTGGCATATGGGGAGAGCAGTGTGTTAAATCTTCCCCTGGCGGCTGCCCAATTGATGTGGGTAATAATGGGAGTAATGGGATTGCCTCAGGTGTTTTTGAATCCACAAAATCTCTGATGAATAAAGCCACTCACTGGATTAATACCAACTTGATGGGCCCTAGTATTGACCCTAATCTCGTCCTAATGGCCAGAAGAGTGGTGTGGATGGGTTTCACAAGAAAATCAGTGGAAGGAGACTGCATCATGGCCTCCTTTGCAAACCCACAAATTGCTAGACACACAGTTACCTCAAATCTATGAGAGAGTTAAGGACTAACGGATCTAGACTAGACAGCAGGATGGTCGGGTTGAATTTCTTCTATCCCCCGGACGGGTCAATGGTGGCACCTAGAGATAGACAAAAGAAGATGGTGACAAACAGGGGCAAGGGAATTGGTGTAGGGGGTGCCCCTGTTATGCCCACATTAACATGTGTGCAACCATGGGCCCAAATGGGAACGAGAGACCCATTGGGGCAAGGAAGTGGTGAAGCCTTTATGGGTCTGGAGTCCCAGAATAGATTTGATCCTCTCCTGTCCCTGGAGGAGCAGGACTAACAGAAGGATATTGTGCCTCAAACCGTATAGGGGGACTCAGAGAGTGGGGATCTGATTGGGCTGGGTATGGGGGAGTGGGAGAATATGACCATGAGCAGGTTGTTTCCGACATGAGGGTCACATCCTGGAGAATAGCAGGAACTTGGGGGAAACTCGATTGGCCTGACACCATTGACTTCCTGAGGACCCATGATGTGATCCTCTTACAGGAAACTTGGTCCCTTGACATTCCCTTACTGGATGGTTATGTCTCCTATGGCATGCCTGCCAAGATAAATCAGAGGGGCAGGTGTTACGGGGGTATGGTCATCATGGTTAAGGTGTCATTAAACTGCAGGGTTAAGGTGGTGGAGACGCAGATGGACTTCCTACAACTACTGAGGTTTAGTCTGCCTGGCAAAGATACATTTAATATCCTAACCCTCTATGACAGTCCCATAAGGTAGAGGTGAACAGATTGGAGAAGGTAAAGTTGTTTGTGGACGAGTACCAGGTGGATACAGGGCGTACTGATATTAGGCTAATCTGGGGGGGTGATTTTAACCTAAGATTGGGGTGCAGAATTTCAAAAGATCTCTATGAACCATTCGAGGATCAACTCCTGAATATTCGGGAACCTCAAATGGAGGACACAAGGGTATGTGCAAGAGGTTTACATCTTAGTGCATGATTGTTCGAATGGGGAATGAGAGAGGTTAATGGTTGCATCAAGCCTCACATTCCAGGGAAACAAACCTTCCATTACCATCTGGACTCATCAACCATTGATTATTTCTGTCTGTCCCTAGATCTGTGGGAACACATAGGGAGTTTTGAAGTGGTGGGTGAGTGAAATAGCGATCATAACCCTCTGGTTTTAAAAGTCAGAGGGCTGTTTGGGAGGGAAGGTCCACTAGATAGAGCACCCTGCAATGTGGAAATTGAAGCAGCTTCGAAAAGGAGAATAAACAGGGGGGAAATAATGGGAAGGAGTGTCATAAGGGTACCCATGTGGCAGTGGTAGACTGGATATCCCATTTTGGGTCTTTGTTTGGAGCTAGCTGTGTAAAGGAGGAGAGGGAGACCTGTGGTTCGACCCTCTGTTTCTCAATAGATGAGGTCTCGAAAGCGATTGGGGCACAGGCCCGTAACCGAGTCCCTGGAACCTATGCAATTCCGGCTGATTTTTTCTTGGAGTAAATTGACTTATGGGCACCGGTACTGACCTTAGCCTTTAATACTTGTTTAATTTCTGGTCAGTATCCATCCTCATGGAAATCCACTATCATTTTTCAAATCTTTTAAAAAGGAGATCCTACTATCCCATTGTCCTATCGCCCTAGCTCTCTATTAGATACCTCTTTTAAAATTTTCAGACATGTTCTGTTGGGATATTTTGAGTCTTGGCTTGCAGCATGGTCGGTCCTGGTGGACATTCAATTTGGTTTTCGAGCTGGTCTGGGAACAATGGAACAGGCACTTAATTTGTATCTTCTGGTTTCTAATTTTGTGTTTTGCAAGGGAGATGCGGTCAACCTTGCTTTCATGGACTGAAGCACCGCCTTTGACAAAAGTTATGGGCCATGCTTTGGTCCATGGGGTTTCCAGACGCAATACTGGTGGTGCTTAGGGAATCCATCTCGGACAATGGGGCTAGTGTTCGCATTGGACCAGTGGGTAGGTGTACAGAGTGTTTTAATGTTTGGATGGGGGTTCGGCAGGGGGGTGTGCTTGCCCCCATACTGTTTACACTGTACATCAATGGGCTATTGAAGGCCCTTGTGGGAACAGGCGTGGACTATCTGAGCCTGGGGGCAGGGCCTTTCCGGTTCTGGCCTATACTGATGACACAGGTTTTATGGCCAGGACCTCTAGAGCCCTGCAGGCCCTGGTTGATACTTATGCAGCCTTTATGAACGATCTGGGGCTGAAGATCAATACTACCAAATCTGCAGTAATGGGGTGCACTGGAAGGAAGAGGCCCGCCAAGATGCATCCCATGGTTTGCAATGGGGAAATTATCCCAAGGGTAAAAGAATTTGTTTATCTAGGGGTTAGGTTTTCAGAGGCAGTGACGGGAACAGCTCATTTGAAAAAACAGTTGTTGAAAATGAGCCACTACATGGCTGGTATAGCCCGCTTTCTATCAAAGTGTAAGGGCCAGCCCATGCAACCAGTTCTTAAGATTTACACCACACAAACGAAGGCGACCACCCTGTATGGAACCCCTTTGTGGGACCTTACTAAACCCAGTGAACTCCAGGGAAAAGAAAATTGTTTTTTTAAACAACTGTTGGCACTTCCTGGCTCATCCCCCTGTGCATTGGTTCACAGGGACTGGGGATGGATTACTGGGAGCATGAATGGGCAGCTGCCCCTATACATCTTTGGCTAAGAATATGGGCAAACAAGCAAGCAACATTATGTCAGTTCACTATCAGAAGTGCGTTGAGTAAGGAGACTTGGTATAAAATTCCTTGGTTGAGGTATGCAAAGGAGTCCAAAGGAATCCATGTGCACTAGCAATATTCAGGCTCAGTTTCCTCCTGCTGTAGTGTTATCTTCTAACAGATTGGTCTAATACAAGGTGCTTTACTCTTTATTTAATGTCATCTCCTGTGCCCTTTTTTTTATTTTCATGGTCATTTCAATGCGCTTCCATTTTCTGTCGATCAAATGACCCGTGTATAATATTCATGTGTTTGTCGATCACTTGTCTTTCGATCTTTGTGTTTCGATCAAATCACCTGTTTACGTTTTCTTTATGGGCTGTCGACCATTTCACTTTCGCCCATTTGGTTTCGATCAGTTTGTCTGTCGATCGTTTGTTTTCGACCATTTGACCTATAACCCTCCCCTGTGCCAGTCTCCCATGTTCCCCATAACAGAAAACTGTCTTTGCAGCCTCTGCTAGAATACTAATGTTTAGACTGAATGAAGACTTGTCATAACTGTCAATTACTGAACCCTAGCTTGTTCGTCATGTATAAGGGCGAGCCGAATGGTATTGTAAAGGATGATGCATTATGTATATATATAACTGCTTTAGCGCTGCTCGCTCTCTTTCATTTCACAGTGTCTGGGAACACACGTCGTGAGGCGTTGAGACCCGGTCGGCCGACTGAGATACTTTATGAATAAAGCAGACTTGTTTGGAATTTGAACCTCATGACTGGCATGTCATTTAGTATATGGTTATTGTGCCTTTATTCCATACATGGTCTAACACATTTGTAAATACCCTTGCTTGTTTGTATATCTACAATCAATTATACGTATAACCAGTTGCATTTATTCCAATAGTTATCTGTATGCTTATTGTGTATGAATAAAAGGCATGTAAAGAGCCAATTATATTCCAATTATTGGTCTAGGTGTGTATCATTGCCTTCCTGAGTCCAAGGACAATTGGTCCGTGTAATAGGGTGAGTAGCTCTGGAGTCAATACACGTGTCGGAAAAGCAAAACATAATGGTGCTGTAAGCAGGATCTTTGTGCTGAAATTGATGCCAGAGATCAAATGAAACTGGACACAGAAAGGCATTTTTTTCTTTCACATTTGTGACATGTGTAAGTGTGTGAGGTATTATTGATAGGGATGCAAATTATCTATTAACGCCATGAGTTCTCTATTTAGGAAAAAAGGAAGCTCCACAGGAGGAGACTGTCCTGAAGTAGCAATCCAAGGGTGGACAAAGAGTCCGTATGACAAACTGGTAAAGACTTGGGCATGTGGTGCAGGTTTGAGTGAGAACTGGGATATGGGTATAGGAGAGGCGAGTACGGCCGAGATGATGGCGTGCTTACAACAAGTACTCATAGAGAAGGGAAAGTAGTGCTCATTGTTGGGCAGACGAAGTTGGATTGTGTTGCATGGATTCAGAAAGGTACATAAGCAGAATGTAGAGTTGCATGTAAGTGTCTTTATATTGGAAAAGGAGCTGGCTGCTGAGAAACAGATTGTGTTAATGCAGCAGCTTCAGATGAAGTTGTATCATGACAAGGCCGATAAATGTCATGCGGTAGCTGAGCAAGCTGCCAGAAGAGTTGCATGAACCAAATATTGAAAGAGAAAAGGGAGAGTGAATACCCTCAAGGTCGCAACAGTGATTGCCTCTGCAGGGGTTTATTGGGACCCCGACCAATGGGACAAAGATGTATTCAACAGTACTAGTTCAGAGAGTGGCTCGGATAGGAAGATACCATCCAAACCAGAATCTGACAGAAAGGAGGTGACCGATAAACCAGTCACACGTAGACGAGCTGGATCACTTCCGAATAATCCCGGAGTTGGTTTAGTGGATTTGACAATGCTAGAGGATTATTCTCAACAAGAGTTTGGGGAAATAATTAACTGATTGAAACAGAGGGCTGGTGAGCCTCTGTTGACATGGATGGTAAGATTATTTGATGAAGGTGCGGCGGGTCTTCTTGTAGATCCGAATGATTCCCCACGATTTGTGTCACTGTCCCACAAAACCCATATTCAAGAAGTATTATGGGCAGGGCCACCTCCCGATGGTCAAGGGAGAGATTTGCAAGTCTCTTTGTTGCTATTAGCTGCTCAAGTGTGTAATCGCAAGTATCTGGGTACATCGGATTGGCCTAGTGATGAGAAGACGTGGTACACACTGAGAGAGGCAATTCAAACACTTAGGGAGAATGTCATGAAAGAAGCCATCCACATTGAGGATCCAGAGCATATGGGAGTAGTGGCATTATCGGTCTCAGCACGAAACACAAACATTCAGATTGCTCCACCAGGATACAAAAGTGTCATTATGACTCTGCTGGTGGGGATGACCGGTAAACTAATAGATGAGGTAGTGGATGGGATTAGACAGCTAGCAGACTTAGGGGAATGGGATACGATGGAAGAAAGGCCCAGAGAGAGGGAGAGAGAGAAAGAGAGAGAGAGAGAGAGAGAGAGAGAGAGAGGGGGGGGGAGAGAGAGAGAGAGACAGAGAGAGAGAGAGGGAGAGGGAGAGAGAGAGAGAGAGAGAGAGAGAGAGAGAGAGAGAGAGAGAGAGAGAGAGAGAGAGAGAGAGAGAGAGAGAGAGGAGGGGTGGGGAGGCGAAGTGATAAACAGACCCCTGGAAAGAGCTTTGATAGTCGAGATTCATGTGTATCCAGAAAATACATGTTCTTGGTGCTTCTAAATGATGGAGTGCCGTGCAAGGATATTGATGGAATTGAGACTCGCAAAATGTATCAGTTGTATAAAAAGTGAGGGCTTGAAGGGAGAGAGCGGTATAAACAAGTGAAAAGGCAGGATGTGAACAGGCGAAGTGAGGATAAGTGCCCTTCCGCACCGCCGGAAGAGGAGGTGGATAACGGTTCCATGGGGATGCCTTCATTATACCAGCTGACCTATGCCGATTTATGAAAGGTTGTGAGCGCGATGTTGGAGACAAAGTCCAAATACATGCATTCAAAGTACGAATAGGATTGTGGTCAAACTCCGGTAGCGTCTGCCCAGATTAAGGTAGACAGATGACCTCATGTGAATGTGAAAATATTGTGGCAATCAGAAAATACACAGGAGGTTTGAGCTTTGATTGATAGCGAGGTGGAGGCCTCCTTGATTCATGGCAATCCTTTGAGATTTAATGGCAGACATTTTACCATTACTGGACTGGGAGGTAAAGAGACCCCCACAGTTTAAACAAAAATGGACATGAAAATTGATAATTTAAAAAGGTATAAATACCAAGTGTTAATTGTTCCCATACCTGAATATATTTTTGGCTTTCATATTCTGGAGGGATTTACTTTAGCACTAGGAGGTAAAACTTACCAGTTCGGATGAGTGCATTGATGTGTAAAATGCCCCCATGCAGGTTGCCTTAGCCACAAAGCAGTTATATATGAAAAAATACTGTATTCCTTGAGGGCAGAAGGAGATTTCAGACATTATTAAGGGATATGTTGAAGCAGGCGTACTACGTCCTGTAACCACAGCTTAGAACAATCCGACTGGCCGGTTAAGAAACCGGACGGAAGCTAAAGGATGGCTGTAGATTATTGTGAGATGAATAAATAAACTCCTCCTTTAATCCCTGCAGTTCCATATGTGGTTACCTTCATCGAAAATGTGCAGAAGTTCGAAGGAACTTGGTACGCTGTGATAGACCTGGCAAATGGATTCTTCACTGTACCAATTGTAGAAGAATGTAAAGAACAGTTTCCATTTTCGTGGAATGGGAGGCAGTATACGTTTCAACGTTTGCCCATGGGGAACATACATAGTCCAACCATTTGTCACCGGCTGGTGGCGGAACATCAGGATAAGATCCAGTGCAAACGTGATGTGCAGATTTCGCACTACATTGATGACAATCCGCTACAGGAAAAGGATGAGCAGAGTGTGCGTATGCACCTTAACATCATTATTGAGGGTTTGAGAAAGGAAGGATGGGAAATTAATGAGACGAAAACCCAAGGTCCATCGGAGACCGTGACTTTTCTGGGAATCCAGTGGCACAATGGACATAGTGAGATGATGTCAACGGCTAGACAAAAGATTTTTGAGTTTGCTACACCAGTGAATAAGAAACAAGCCCAACAGTTCATAGGGATGTTTGGATTGTGGAGACAACATATACCACACTTAGGGCAGATTTTAGCGCCTCTCCATAAAGTAACACAGAAGAAATCTGACTTTGAATGGGGAGAGGAGCAAGAGAAAGCATTTCAGTTAGCAAAGATATGATACAGAGAGTGCTTGACTTATGGCCATTGAGGGCAGGTGAAGTGGAATTTAATGTGTCTGTACAGGAAAATGATTACCTTCCTGAGTACAAGATCTTTTGGTCCATGTAATAGGGTGAGTAGCTCTGGAGTCATTACACGTGTCAGAAAAGCAAAAGAAGGCCAAGGATATGCAAAACAAGGATTCATTATATGCTTCCAGGCACAGTTACTGAGTACAACCCAATCAATCCAGTGCTGGATGCCGACAAAGCCGCAAACTATCCAACACAATTCCTCAACTCACTCGACCCCCGGGAACGCCACCACATCACCTTCCACTGAAAGTTGGGTCACACATCATGGTGCTTCGCCATCTTGACCCACCGAGGCTGTATAATGGCTCATGCCTATGTGTCAAAAAATTGCTGCCCAATGTATTTGAAGTGACAGTGTTCACTGGGAAGGGAAACAAAAAATTGTTGTTTATAAAGAAGCCTTACAATGAACATGTACTTTTAAAAATATTTCTTTATTATGTTTTTCTTATAACAGTTAAGCATCTCCTCCACAACAATACCCTCTCCCGCCCTTCCCAGCTCCTTCTGTCCCCTCTTTGTTCTGGTTTTTATACCTCTTCGACCCCGGTAGAATCCCCCACAAACACACCTCGTGTGTACATTCATACCTGCCTCCCACCAGAGTTTTCAATCGTTCCGTTACCTCTCCTCAGTACTTAGCGACGACTGGGCAATCTCAAACCATGTGCCAGAATCCGGTCTCCCCCACATCTCGATCAGGAATGGGGCACGGATTGGTTTATCACATGCAACTTCTCTGGTGTCAAATATAACCTGTGTTAACAATGGAATTGGGTGAGTTGGAATCGTGTGTTCCTAGATGTCTTTTTGACCTGTTCCCACATTTGTGTCCACCTCTTTTCCGAAATGAGCACTCCTGAGTCCCTTTCCCATCTGTTTATAGCCACCAGCTCCTTATCCTTCCTCGTTGCCTGCAGGGCCCCATACACCCGAGACACCTTCCCACCGCCTTCTCCTAGTTCTAACAATGTCTGCATTAGTGGATTTTCCTCCGGCTCCTCTGCGATGCCGTCCCACAATGTAGCCAGGTGTCTCACCACCTTGGCACATGTGAGGAAATGACCACTTGCCACCTGGTATGTTCATCCCCATTCTTCAAATGTTAACAATTTGACCCCTTCAAAGAAATCTCCCAGTGTGGTGCAGTGCCATTCCCTCAGTGTCCTGAATCCAATACTTTTTAATGCTATTCTGATTACGTTGTCAAACCCAATTTAGCTTGAAACGCATGTGTATAGGCGAGTTATAAATGCCATATCATATTGTATCATATCCATATCAATTGGTAGGTCCCTGCTATACAACTCTTTGACCCACATCTTCCCTAAAAGCTTCTCCCATTTGGTACGCACCATTCTGAAAACAATTGTGTCCCCTACACTCCCTACGGGCCCTCACAATAGCTCCACACCATGCCCCTCTTGCTGGATCCTGCCCAGCAACTCTGTCACTTCCCCTCCTGGATCCACTTACCAGTGGGCTATTACCTGCAGCTGTGCCACATAAAGTACATTTAAAAATCTGGCATATTTAGTCCTCCTTCCTCCCGCTTGCAGCGTAATGTTTGCATAGCCACTCGGGTTCGCCCTGTGTTCCACAGCAGCTCCTCCAGTGTTTTATCCGTCATGTTAAAGAATATTTTCTTGATTACATAATGGATGTTTGCAAAATAATACAAAAGTTGGGGAAGAACTGCAATTTTGCAAGCGCAACTCTCCCCATTAACGGTAGGGGTAACCTCTTCCAGAACTGTACCGCCTCTCCCATGCGTGAGAGTGCCCTCCCTATATTAAAAACAAATGTTTCCTACACATAGTGGAAAATCTGGATCCGCAGGCATTTAAAAGATTCCCGTTCCCATCGGAGACCCCAATCTGGAAGATCGTGCCCCCTCCACTCCTTGAGACCCGCCAGTGGGAATACCAATGACTGTTCTCGATTAACTTGAAATCCTAACAATTTACGGAAATTATCCAAGACCTCCAAGATCATTTGCATATTTTTCAGCGGGGCATCCACGTAGAACAACACAATCCGCGTAGAGCGAGAAGCTGTGAGCCTTCACAGATTTCCCTCGCCGAGATGTATGTTTCAAAGTACCTTACCAATGGTTCTAATGCCAGGGAGAGTAAAATCGGAGAGACCGGGCAGCTGTGTCGTGATCCACGCTCCAGTGACCATCCTTGCGGTAACCACCCATCTGGCTTTACCCTAGCAGAGGGGTTGTTGTACAATGTTAATGGTAATGTTAAAGGTATTTGTATCGTGCACCGTCACCAACGGAATTGGTCCCCAGGCGCTCAGGTGGATCTGCAAACAAGAAGGCAGGGTGGGGTTAGTCGGGTGAAGAGGGAGTTGGAAAGTGAGAAAGGTGGTGTCCTGTTGGCAGCTTCAGTTTGTTTTTCACTGTGCGTTGACTGGGGTGTAAATATCGGATCGATGCGAGTCATTGTGTGCTGTTTGTGCGTTTTATGTGTTGTTTGTTTGTTGTGGTGTGGTGAAATGCGTGTGCTTTGCTGTGCGAGAAGGTAGTTGTGTGGCTTTTTGTGTGAGTTAAGTATGCAGAAATATGAGCTTTCTGGTTAATGGATTAGTGAAGCCTATGCTTCACACACAGAGTGACAGGCAGTGATCAAGCACCAGGATTTGGGACACCTAGATAAGAGGAGAGAGCCCTATGAATCGAGGACAGGCAGGCAGTAATTAAACGCCTACATTTGAGACACCTAGGCAATGTGATAAAGGCCCAGGTTTCACCGAATGGCAGGCAGTAATTAAAACACTGAGACTTGAGACACCTAGACAATGGGAGAAAGACCCAGGCTTCACAGAGAGGCAAGCAGTGATTAGAGCAACTAGATTTGAGACACCTTGAAAACTGGAGAGAGGCCTATGTTTCGCAGTTCTATCTCAATGTGGCAGAGGCTAATGGTCACAGTCCCCTCCAGATGCAACACAAAGGAAGCGAGACACACAGGCTGCGACCCGGAGAGCGCGCAGGGGCTGGTGGAGCCAAAATACATTTTTTAAAGGCCAAAATGACAGGGACCTGAATGGGCACAACACTCACCTGCACCAGAGTACTAAATGGTCAGGTGGGTATCGCAGAGGAGGGAGGGATGGGAGGAAGGATAAAGAAGGGAGACACATGGATTGCAACCCGTAGACCATGCAGGGTTTGGGGGAGCCTAAATACATTTTTTAAAGGCCAAAATGACGGGGACCAGAATGTGGGAGAGACACCAGCACGGAGAGGAACTTGCAGCGGCCTCCTCGCAGCAAGGTGGGCCCTGCTGGCAACCCAACTTCACACAGTCTGAGACACAGGGTGAAAGGCGACTCCATGGTGAAGGGTGGACAAAAAATTGAACACCATGCTGCCCCCTAAACATAAGGCAACTAAATCGAGGGGGCGAGCGACACAGCAGGAGCAGGCATGGAGAGGTGTGAAGGTGTCACACTGGAAGAACTGATGGCAGCCGTTCAGGAATCTAGGACATCTCTGGAAGGAAAAATACAGGAAGTAGGAGTGGATGTATCCCTGCTGCGAGCGGACCTACGGAAAGTCAGCGGAAGGGTGACAGAGGTGGAACAGCAGATGGGCACAGTGGAGGATGATTTAGCCACACTCAAGAACCAGGTGCGTGGCTTTATCAGGGCGACACGAGGGCTGGAGGTGAAAGCAGAAGACTCTGAAGGCCGATCCTACCGCAACAATATTCGCTTGTTGGGGGTCCAGGAGGGGCAGTGCACGGAGATGTGCATGGAAAAACTGATTCTAGTGACCCTGTTCCCAAAAGGCTTATTGAAGCTGTTCACAGTGTAGTGGGCACATAGAGTACCAGGAAGACCTCTGGGACAAGGACAAAATACTGCACAAAGCTGGGTATATTGAGGTGGAAAATGCCCAAATTCAGATCTTCCCGGACTTAACAAAGGAGGTCCAGAAACAGAGGAGATCTTTCGACTCAGCTCGCCGTAGGCTCCGCAAGCTGAACTTACGCTACATGACAATCTTTCCAGCAAAACTGAGAGTGATAGATGGAGGCCAGTCCTTCCTATTTACCTCCACGAAGGACGCATGGGACTGGCTAGGCAGGAGAAAGCCGAACGGGATGCCTCAGGAGGCTGTCGACCATCAGCTGAAGGAGAAGGGCAACTGCAACCCAGTGGAGAAATAAGTTGGGGCGATGAGGATGGTCAAGAACTAATTGTATGGCTTGCAGGGGAAGGGGGCCAATGCTCACTTGAGAAGGTGCACAGCTGGGTGCATGGTGATGTGCGGCTGGAGTGGGAAGGGAATCTAGCCAACGCAGAAACCGAGATTCCTCTACAGCACTGGAAAGCAGACACAAGATGGAGGACTGCCTCGGTTGGAGCAGTTTAAGGGAGGGTATGGGGAAGGGGAGAGGGAGGAAAGGGAAGGGGGGACAGGGAGATTGGTGGGACAATGGGAGGGACGGCAGGTTGGGATTCGGGAGTTGGGGGAAGTTGTTTGTTTATGGGAAGGGAGAATATTGGTTCAAAGGTTGTTACAGGGCAAGGGGATGGGTGCCATGGAGGTCATTCTCAAAGCCACAGCGGACCTAGGCAGATTCAATATAAGCGCCGACATAGGCGTGAACCACCTTAAGGTTTCTAGCTGAAGAAGAGTAGGGGAGAGTATCAGATGTAAAATGGATATGCAGAGGAAGAGATGAGTGAAAGTATTTGGCTGGGAAGAAGAGCAGCTCTGTTTTGGTAGAGTCAAACATCACAGAGATGCAAAGCCATACAATATTTAATGGCAGTTTGAAATTTTGATAGAGAGATCAGAGGAGAGTTCAGGAAAAGCGAAGATTTGTGTGTCGTCTGGAAGGAGTTCGTAAGAGAATCCAAAGGAGGAGATTAGTGACCCAAGAGCAGAGGTTTAGAGTGTAAAGAGGAGAGGATCCAAGACACAGCCTTGTGAAAAACCAAACGTTAGAGGAGTTGGGTGTTTTGCTCCAGGAGACAGAGAATTGGTGAGGTGCCAGGTAGGATTCAAACCAGGCACGGGCTTGATTGTGAATCTCAAGAAGAAAGAGTATTAAGGAGATCAGCATGATCAACAGGGTGAAAGGCAGTGGACTGTTCAAGGAGAATTAGGATGTGACAGTGGAGTTGATAGTCATAGGTTTAGGAGGAGTGAAGGGTGAGTTTTTGGTGCCCTGTAGCCGGAGAGGATGGTTGGATTAAGAGTCAATGAGGGTGCAGCAGAAATCAGTTTTCTCTCTATCAAGAGAGGTAAAGTTTCAGGTGCTCATGCGAATTTGGTACGCCTCCATTTGCGCAGCCAACGCATATCTGTGCTGAGAGAGGGTATGAATGGGGTGGGGAGGCTGAGACTTAGGGGTGAAAGTTAGCAGTGGGATATGAGAGAAGAATTAGTTGCATATTATTGATTGGAAGCTGGAGAAGTCAGTGTTAGTTGAAGAGGCATCAGGGGTGAAGGATGAAAGTGGGAACTGTAGGCCAGGGAGAAAGCGAATAATGGCAGATGGTTTACATTTATTTTTAGTAATAGGTGAGGCAAGTGGTGAGGAGTGGTCAGAGGGTGGAAGGAGATTGGGTGGAAACAATGGAGTGATCAGAAAGGGATGGTGAGACAGTAATATTAGTAATTGAGAGAGAGATGAGGGTGAATAAGAGATCCAAAGAGTTCCCCCTGTGTAGGTAGGTAGGTTATGGATAGAGAGAGTGTGGTCGCCAGGAAAAGACTGAAGAAGTGGTTGGCGAGGGAAGGTTAAAGTTATGAGGTGATACTTAGTGGAAAGAGAATCAAGCAGTTGCTGAAGTTCCTCAAATAATGGTCCAGTGGGAACAGGAGGGTGATAGATGGAGATGATGTGACCCGAGTGAGGCAGAGCAATAGTAGAGATGGTGAATTCAAAATGGGTAGGAGGGGATGTGGCATTACAGATTTGTGAGGCTTTGAGGCATGAAGAAATAGGTGTCCGACACTGCAGTGCTAGATGGGAAAATCCAGGTTCCAGGGATAGCAATGAGGTCTAGGGGAGAAGAGCTGGTGTGAAAGTAGTCAGTTATGAAGGAAGTTGTGTTGCATACGCTTTGAGCATTCCAGAGTGCAAGGTCCATTTGATGTGATGAGCTAATACATTGTAGGTGAGTACTGCAGTGTTGAGAGATAACTGAGTAATTAGCAAGCTAGGAGTACTCACAGGTGCAGCAGGAAGCAAGGCAAAAGCAAAGGCCCAGAGGCTGGTCAACAGCTGGTCTTCAGGCTTCAATGTTCTACCCTTAACTGGGACGCCCCGGGCTGGACGTCCCAAGGGATTCCCGAAGTGATGAGATACGCTCCCATCACCTGCTTGCCTAGTCCATCAGTGGTTATTGTGTCCCTAGAGTTGCTGGGATGAGACGGTTTCTCCTTAATTAGTGTTCCCAGAGGAGTCTATTGTGGCCTTCAGTTTAGGAGGAAATGTGCCCTTTTGGGCTAAAGCAAGTGATAGGCCAGCTAGATAGATGTTAAACAAGGCCAGGCCCAAGACACATCCTTATTGAAGCTCCTAGTTATAGGGATATCCTCCATCAGATTGTAGAGCTCATCCAATGCCAGACCTTCAGTAGTGTCACCTGTTAAGCAAACATTTTAAATAGACCCTTCAGGATCCCCCAAATTAGTAGATTTTCCCATAATTTGGTGTGATTTATGCTTTCTTCAAAGGCAGCAAATTTGTAGATGAAGGCTGCGTAGATTGCCTGCTTATAAATGCTCTTTGCTGTTAACAATTTCTGAATGACTGACACCAAACTCTTTTCGAAAAACAAAGACAACCTTATAGATTTTTAGCAGTTGGTTAGCCCTTCTAATAACACCCTTGCCAACATTTTTGATAGGGTGTCCAGATATGAGCTATCATTGTTAATTCACAGGATCCAAATAGGGGAATTGTTTGTGCAGATGGATCAAAGTGCTCTTCATCCATGATTTGGCAATATTACCCAAAGCACAAAATGCTGAGAAAACCAGATTTAACTGTCAGCCTATTTTGTCAATCTTAGTTTCAATAGGACGTTGCAAAGACTATCTCCTCCTGGATCCCTAGAATTCTACGAATAATTATTAGAGCAGCTTAAAAGTCATGTCTTATAATAATTCATGTAATTAATCATTTATTGTTGTTGACGAAATGTTTAATTCTAAACGATCTTGCCAAGTCTTAGCCGAAATAGGATTGTTAGTTTACCCACACTGTCCCCTTCATTATTAACTAGCCACCAATATTTCTTGGATTCCCCGTTAGCTAACATTAGTTTTAGATGTTTAATATATGGTGTCTCTGTGCAAAGGTGTATCTAGTTCTTATAACCATGTTTTAAATTCTTAATTCAGAGAACTTGTTCAGTTGGAGTCAAGTTTAAATTGTGCATACCAATGGCACACATGCTTTCTCATTTGAGATTTCTTCAAAGCTATTACAGAATCGAGGAAGTACTTATGTAATTTCACCTTAAGTGTCCCACTACATTTATTACTGGAAATAACATGATAGCTATTGATTAAATATTCCAGCAAACCTAAGGCTGGAAAAAGGACCAGAAACTTTCCAATAGAAAGAGTTAAAGCGCCCTTAACCAGTCTGGTATTTGTCCAATTTATGCAATCACCTGTAGCCTTCACACTCAATTCGCCTAATTAGTCATTTGATGTAAGTAACTTTTTTTATACTCCATATGATTTTAATGGGGAATGTTAACTCTCCAGTCTGTGAAGCACTTCTAGAGAGCTGTGACATAAATAATCAGTCAAGTTTGCAGACACATCAGTAACTTCTTACACTTAAGCTGGAAGATCTACTGCTACTCTCCAATTAAGCATGTTTATTTTCAATTCTAGATATCCCAATCGGTGATAGACCTTCTTATGTGGACCTTCTTATTAATTAGGGTTGTTCCATGCTCATTTTTAAAAGTTTGCAAAGGTTGGTCAATATATTCTTATCAGTACTATCCTCTAACCTTGGGTTCCATTTGGCACTGAAATCCCTTTGATCATTATGAGGGTAATAGGACAGATCTCTTGCTCTTTTGCATTTGCCATCTGATTTGTTACTTCCAGGAGGGACATAGACATTAATTATTCTCAATGTTATATAGTATCAGCTCACACTGTGGATTTAGACAGTCCCCCTAAAACATTTGGGTTGGCCCTTATTGCTGTCATTTTATGAATGTCAAGGGAGATTTTAACACCTATTGGCAAGCTTCCGCTTTGGCTACCCAGTCATCCCTTTTGAGCTGGCTCTTAGCTGTAGCCCAAGTTTCATGAATTGCTATGCAATTTTTTTAGGTTACATGCTTGATGCTGTATCATCACGTCTGTGCTCTCTCTTGTATTCCGGGAAAACTAGGCTAGACAAGTTTTCTCAACACTAGTGTCTGCTCAGCAGTTGTAATTGTAATATGGAGGGTAACCAGACTGATTTCCTTCCTTCACTTAGAATAGGGAATTGAAATTCCGTATATATTTAGTGATCAAAATAACCTATTCAGTCAGTTAAAATAACTTTATTCGGCCAGAAAGGCCATCAAAGTGCATCCTAAGAAAAAAACAATTCTAATGCATAATTACAATGAACACAACAAAAGAAAAACAGCAAAGCCGTGCAAAAAGCTACACCCACCAAGAGTGCCCCTGAATAGTTCTTTTGGCCATTGATCAGGCGCTACCGTCCCCTTGTCTCTGGTGACTCCCCTATCGTCTTGGACCCAAGTCGGTCAAATTAGCCCCTGAGAGAGAACTGTTACTTGAGGGGGTTCCTATGGGGCGCACACGGGCATGAATGAGGGGTGCACTGACTGTGATGCTACTTTTCCTTGTCCTCCAGAGACCATTGCATTTTTCAAAAATGTCCCTTGCCATGAGGGCATCCCCAAAAACCAGTTTGACAGTATCCGTTTTGGCTTGGAATTTGGACAGTTTTGTACACTCCAGTAAAGAACCCCTAGACACAAACCCACAATCCCAAACAGCCCACAACCAGTGAAGACATTTGATCCAAAGGGCATCCCTTGGTTCTCTTGTGTCAGGCAATAGTTTTGGGACACCATGGAGAAGCACCATGGAATTGCTACAGCCTTCAGGTGCCTTGTGTCTCGACAGAGGTGTCCTCTGACCAGGGATTAGAGCACTATCCCCCCTCCCCACTGGACGCATGTTGCCCTGGGCTCTCCCCACGGGGTTCCGCAAAGATGAGTGCTCGACCCCCAAGACTTGGGTCCCAGTGGAATCCCTCTGTGGGGGTGGGACTGGGAGGAGAACCACCTCTGATCAGCTCCTCATGGATGGGGGAGTCATGACCACGAAAGCAGGGAACGGACAAGGGTGTGACAAATGAATCCCCTTAGTAGACTCTAAATGAGGTCCCTCTGACATCCCCCTGGGACAGTCCCTGCTAAACCCTCACCACCTCTCCCGGCACCACCTTGGCCCCTGACCCCCAACATACCCTTAATCAAGGCTAGTAGGAAGTTTTTGATCTTGGCCATCTCAGTGAGCAGGAGGTGACAGGGGCAACTTGACAATTTTGGAGGTCCAGAGGAAGTTGGGGCAGATGGACAATGTACTACTTTTGAGGGGGATGTGGAAGCCCAGAGAGGGCTAAAACGGAGGAAGGAACTGCCCCCCGAAGCGACATCAAGCGTGGACTCGCTAACGATGCTGCTCAGAACTCGAGACTACTCTCCCCCACCCATACCAACTGAACCCTCGCCCCCGGAATCCAAAGACATGGGTACAGAAGAAACAGGGTAGTATACTTGGGGACGTGCTTCAGCTTCAGGGGGAGCCATTGGCAGCTGCGGGACTGTGACGCCATGGTTTGGGCTAGAAGATGGACAAAGAGGGGCCAGTCCCACGGAGGGAGCCACAGGTGGGGCCAACGGTAGGGCCAGCGACACATTGGCTCCTGTCAACTTCGAAATGCCTGCTGAAATCCTCTCACAGCCGTTGGCCCGGGTGTCCAGGAGAATGGCAGTGGTCACACAGTCAAGACCCCCTCAGGGGTTAACATATTTACAGGGGGCACAGGTTCATCCAGAAAGGGGCTTTCCAAGCCGGATATAGGGAGAGGAGTCGAAACAAAACCACAGGTGAGCCCATGGGCCCGAATTGGGGGCCCCACCTGCGGGCTGGAAGTACAAGGTAGCTTGAATGTAGGGTCCACAGAGTCTCCCTCTTTGTCACACCCAGAGGCTGAATACTGTTGGGCAGGAGCTCCCATTCCCTGTGTGGCACCCTGCGTGACCCCCGGAGCTTTAGCGGCATGCCCCACTCAGTCTTCCGCCCATGATTGGCTTCTGTTGCGCCAGTGGGGCCCGATGGCCCCAGCAGGTTTGACAAAAGTGATGATGTGGAGAGGTAGAGGGGGGAGGAGATGTCTCCTCTTACCATGGCTCCTAAGGGAACATTCTGGGGGAGGCAACCATCATACGGCCTGATGTCTCCTCTTACCATGGCTCCTAAGGCAACATTCTGGGGGAGGCAACCATCATACGGCCTGAGTGGAAAGAGGCCTTGGAAGTCAGATCCAGGAACAGGAAGGACTCTCACCTCCCCACACCACACAGGGATCGTGCTGTTTTGGGCTGTAGTGCTGGTTCTTGAACGCCTTAACCACCTGTATGTGCCTGTTGTGGAGAGTTCCAAAATACCCCCTCCCAACACTGTCTAGCAATAGCTGGTCCAGGCTCACCTCATGAACCAGGTTAAGGCTCAGTCACTTTACTTGAACCCCCACAGTCCACAGGGTAAACAGGGTCCTCTCTCTGTTCAGGCTGGACTGTCTTTGCGCCTCTCCCTCCAGGCGCCAAACACCCTGCGGGCGCACAAGACCCACACCCTTAATCCTAGCGTGCTTCAGGCCCTGTGGGTAGAAGCCGTGGATTAAATGAAAAGGGGGTGTGGCCTACCCTCGGCAGCTATGGTGGCCCTCCTGGGCATGCAGGAAGTCTTGGAATGGGCCTCAACACCCGCGCCCTTAATCCCCGATCATCTTCACTCTTTTAGTTTAAGCATCTGTTCATTCATGGAAGGATGACCTTCTATATGGCATTCTGAGTCTCCTGTTATTAGGTCAAGTGAGTGATTGTATGTGTCCTAAATTGCTCTAATGTTGGTTATTTATGCTGTGCTTCTGGGAGTAACATATTACAATCAAATCCCATTTTACAAAGAGAGTCAAAGTAGGGGGAACGCAGCACAAAAGTACTGGGGACTTAAAGGGTACACAGGAACAACATGGTGTTTCATACTCCAAAGTTTCCTCATCATGAGTTGTAATGGATCTGTGTGAATTCTGCAGATAAAAATGTCGAATTTCTTTTTTCTTTTCGCAGTTCTATGCGGGGAGACGCCCCACAAACCTGCATGCTCCCCTCATATTTTTCATTACTCTTACCCCTCACATATAATTGTGGCAAAATTCGCAATAAAAACATTCACATTTTCAACTGCAGAATTTTGTACGTTTTATTTATTTATTTATTTAAACTTTTATAATGCGCCACACGCACAGTAATGGGGTGATACCATGGTAATATCATGTAATTGCGGTAACAGGTGTAAAATAGACATAATGAGGCTATCATTGATTGGCCCATGCCTTACCGCCTGAAAAATTTTAATGATCATGTTGGACTGCAGTTATTAGTTACATCTCAGTCAAAGGTACAAATGATTTAGAGCCATTTTGGGTCATTCAAAGTTTGCCGTTAATCGGTAAAAGTGCTGGTAATAATGTTTACCAGCACTTTTACCGGACCGGCCATGTATGAGTGTGCCGGAACACAGTTGCCGGAATTACCAGCGCTGGTATCAACGCATCAGGAAATACTGGCACCAGTATTACTGACACTGAAAATACTGGATGATCCTAAAACCCGCGCTGGTAATACCGGTACAGTGGTATCACTGGCATATCCCGAGCTTGGATTTGTCGGTAATACCAGTATCACCGGCAAAAGCAAGGCAGAGATACCTTCACCTGAAAGCAGGCAGTAAATGCATTCAGGTGTGTGAAATGAGGCCACAGGTACAACCGATGCACCCAGATACACCCAATTTACCCTGGAAGAGTACAAAAAGGCCACACCTTCCCGAAACACACTTCCCTACATGACCATGCTGCCACTGATCGCAGTCAGCATTGACATGCAGGTGCTCCAGGCTCCAGGGAGTTGAGGCTGGCCCTCTGGGAGCCCCCGAGGGCAGGTTTATATCTCTGTCAAGGTGGCTTCCGGAGGGGCCAGACCTTATTTACATGAGCGGAAGGTCCGGACGCACAAGGACAAGGCTTCCAACAAGGAGAAGAACCTCCTAAGAGCTAAGGAGGCTCTCAAGGATCTAACATCTGAAGAATCAGGTGAGGAGAAGGGGGAGGTAGAGCCGAAGGCTGACAACTTGACTCTACCACACTTTTACCTTATGACTCTAACTTCTGCCCCAGAACATATTAAGATACTACCAGACAACCTTGACTCTTCCTCACTTGGCTGTGCGAAAGGTTAGCAGACGTGTACCTGGATCCACCTGGTTTATGTTGTAATATGAATAACGTTCACGCGCCAGAATTTCTGTTACTCATTGTGTCTTACCAAAAGCAGCACCCACACTATATTTCATATTTGAGCAAGTAGTTTGATTGTAATGACTGTAAGTAAGAAGGCTACTTGGATGTGTAACGTTATCCCATACTTCCTCTTCTTTGTACATATGTCACGCAAGTGCTTTGAAGCGGCTCCCTTGCAAGTTAACGCATTATAAAACTCAAATATTAATTTGCTCTCTAAGGATTTTGAGAAGACAAATGTGATGCTTAGCGTCTCCTACTTTAGCATCACTAACAATACCCTATAAGTGGAGAGCAACATAGTCCATAGTATCACGGCACAGGATATTCGGACATGAGAATGCTTTTCACACAATCTGCATTGTGTCCAAGTGTTCAGAGTTCCTTTGGGAATAGACCTTCACACATTATATGGTAACTCGCTGCTAAACAAAAATGGGTTCACTGAACACTGCATAATCCTACACAATGATATATGGGTGGGGTATGCTGCAAACATGCAGCGTCATGACATTCTTAGAAATGCACATAATATTTTGAGGCATTAAAGATGCAAGTATTGTCGGTCTGCAAATATTCCAGCGAGTGTTTACTGCTACAATCCCTCACTTTTTACAGTGCTCTAGCAACTAGTATTGGAGTCTCGCACAGGGGCCGGTGAAGGGTATGGTTGGAAGAGCACAGGTCATCATTCCTTGTGGGTGATGAACAAAGCAGCACATTTTAAAAACCAAGTCATACGTTTCGGCAGTACACTGAAGAAAATGTGTTGCTTGTTTGCTAAAGGATAGGAAAGTCTAGTACCTGTCAAGACAACAGCACCTTTTTTCTTTCTATGCTTATCTGCTGAGGGCTTTTCAATATAACCATGTGTTCTGTGTGTATCGTCTCTAGTATCCCCTTCCATCTTATTTAACTGATAACAAAGAATTACAGAAGAGGGATCCATAGTTACTGAAGAAGGCACTCATTCAGTTGTATCTCTGATGAATTGATGCTATTAACTTCAAAGGCATATATATGTTATTTTTTTCAGCAGGCTTCCATAATAAACCTCAGTAAAGCTCTTGTTTAATTTTGTCTAGGCTGTGGGTCGGAAGGGTCGGCAAAACTATAGACCCCTGGCATAGGAAGTTGAATGACAGGGCACATAATAAAGTCTAATCAGATTTTGCTCCCTACTTGGAGTCAAATGATTTTTCAGGGAGTAAAAAAGTAATTAGCTTTGCCAATAGGGATACTTTCTGTTTATCAAAAGATGTTCTTCATCTTAAAATTCCTCTTGAAATCGGGCATTAATATTAGAGTTCCTTCCTATGTCAGTGCTTTACTGGTCACTAATTCGAAAAAATATCAGTGGTGCTTTGTGGGTTGAATCAACGATATGTTCATTGTTTCTCGTTTATTGTTAGGCACATTTTAATTTTTTTAGGCAGTAAAACTTCATGGTGCATATGCGTCTTAGCTGTAGGCTGGTGTTATGACTACCCGCAGGAGAACGTAATGTGGATAGTAAGCAGAGGCACAGGATTTTTTTTATCATATTCCGAGGTGCAGTTATTCTGATGTAATTTTCATTCTTACACAAATTATTAGAAGCATGTTCTCCTGGCCCTTGAATTACTTCATTAAAGTGGCACATCAATTCCTATCAGCATGTTTGACACATTTCTTTTAATTGCCATTAATCGATCTGCAAATGTTGTATTCTGTCTGAATTTCTTGACGGCCACATCAGTTATGACAAGAGATATGTGTGTTTTGTAGTACACATGAGTGATTATCCAGTGGCATAAAACGTTTGAAAAGGTACTGTGGTAGATGTTGAAGTCTTGGACTGGTTGATGCGTTGTCTGTATAATCACATATGCCATATTTTATTTAAGCCTGTGTGTTTGGACAAAGTGTTGCAAGGTTTGTCAAGAATTGCAGTTGCTGGGAGGAGGACATTCCTTTTCAAACTCTCTTTGCGACGGTAGTTCACTAAATACACATGCTCACAAAGTGGCTTACCTTAGTCAGTTGCGCACATGGAAAATAATGTGCGCACAACAGCCTACCAGTTCCGAACATAGAGAAAAATAACTAGAGGGAGCATTGATTGTGGTAGGTGCATCCCTGCAGGCAGTCCTCCATCGCCTGCATTTCCTGCAGCTTCTGGATGACAAGTGAGTGAATGTCTGCCTGATGCCTCTCGATGGTATCTAGCGTTGCCAGTATTGTGCACAAGGTGGTCTCAGCCAGTGGTGGTGGGCTGTGTGGACTTGGTGGCTGTGCTGGGCTGAGCTATGGTGTTGTGTCACCATCATACTCCTCCTCCTCTTGCCCTTCAGTGGAAGGGACATGGGTCTTGCGGCAAAGTACCAGGGGCTGCACTCCATGTGATGAGTATGCTGGCTTGCTGGCACTCTGTGGTCTGTGCACCACTGCTGTCACAGTCAGTGTGTGCCTCTGCAGGTGGTATCTGTGGCATGGCACTGAGAGCAGTAGTGACAGCTGCGACACCTGGCCGGTTGGGGGAACTGTCCACTGGAATTGGTGTTGTGTCCCCCTCAGGGCTTGATGGGATCTTCATGGTGGTGTGAGTTGCAGGTGGGGTTGGTGCTGGTGGTGGCCTGGCATCCCTGCCCTGTTGCGTGTGCCTGCTTGTGGGTGGTTTGGCCTGTGCAGGGGTGAGGGCAGTTGATGTTGCTGCGGTCGAGTCCGGCTTCTTCACTGTCTGTGGACTGTGTACCTGTTGAAAATGTAATAACATGTTGCTAGTTATCTATCAGACATGTCTGTGGGCTTGCATTACACTCATGCGTGTCCCAGAGTTTACCATTTCATGTGGGTCACTTGGGTCCTATTGATCTAATGGGTACCCATGCATGTATGTGGTAGTGGTGGTGCCTACTGAGTGTGTACACTGCACATGCATGTGCACATTGACATTTGGTCTGCCAAGGTGGGTTTTTGTTGTGGGTGTGGTGGGGCATAACTTTCTGATGTGGACGATCCTGGCACACATTGGTGCCTGTCATGTGTCCATGTGCATGCATGCACATTTCAGCTGCGTTGCATGTACATAGGTACGTTCACCCACATCCCCTGACACATGTGTGTGAACTTACTGGCCATTTGCTATGCCTGCCAGATGTCAAACCGCTTTCCGTGCCTATTCTGTCAACTATGCTGGTGGATGCATGCAATTGGGGTGTGCATGCACATGTACATGCTGTTGTACTTACTACTATCTCCTTAGGTCCCTGCTCCAGTGCTTTGAAATATATTCACTTCTGTTGCCAATATGTCAATAAGTAGGTTAATGTCTGTGAATGCGGTGTAGTCCTGCTTCCATCAGGGAACCGGGACTGGCCAGCTGGCTGGTGGATGCAGACCCAATCATTCCTGCATCAGTGCTCGTCACCAGGGGCGTTGCTAGGGGGGGGCTGAGGGGGCTATAGCCCCGGATCTTTTGGTTGTAGCCCCGGATAGAATCTCAGGAGCTACAGCCAAAAGACTAGCTAGCCCCCAGTCCCAACAGTTCCGACATCAGGTTAGCCCCGGGTCTTTTCCAGACCTAGCAACTCCCCTGCAGTCGTCACCAAGCAACAGACTTTGGGGTGTCCGAGAACAAGAGGATGGTGATGCCTACACTCTCCCTACAGAGAAGACGAGAGGAAAAGGGGGGTTCGTGGACTGCAAAGATTAAACCTACATTTCTGTGACATACATATACACAATGTAATGGGTTGGCACATAAAATCTCACTGTTACACATTAATCCCAATTATGAACTCTTAATGCACATGGCATTTTCTTTCAATACCTTTAACCAAATGATGACATCGACACACAAAGGTGTAGACTTTTAAATATTTAAAAGAAAATGTAGAGCTATAATGACATTTGGGCTGTTTCGAATTTCAGCAAGGCGTCTAATTGGCCGACCTCTGAAATATTTATGGACATTTCCCAGATCCCCTTCTCACTCAGAGCAGCATTCAGCGGAAACAAATACGCATAAAACAACTGTGATGCAAGGCGGCTTGCTGTCTTTTATTTTCGCTAAGAGCAAACACATTTTTATTTTTTCTGTGCACAGGAAAACACTGCTTTGATGAAAGGAGGCCAAAGGGCATTTTAAGCTTCCCCATGTTCTCTGTGTGTAACCATTGCCTTGAGAACAGTGTGTCGTCTCTGTGTGGAGATGGGGGCGATCAAAGCATGGCTATTTAGGCACACTTCATTCTTTTGGCAGAGACTATCCCTCATAGGGATTTTGTTTTATCTGAAAAGAATTAACTTTTAATTGCTGTGACCATCCAAAAAACATGCGCAATGACAAATCTAGTGGCGCTACTTGAACATCTTTAGAAACAGCCATGCCGGCACCTGCTTAGGCTCATCTGCCCCTAGAAACAGCCATGCCTACACCTTATTAGGCGCCTCTCCCCCTAGAAACAGACATGACAGCATCTGCTTAGGAGCATCTCCCCCTAGAAACAGCCATGCAGGCACCTGCTTAGGGTACCGCTCCCCCTAGAAACAGACATGCCGGCATCTGCTTAGGCGCCTCTCCCTCTAGAAACAGCCATGCAGACACCTGCTTAGGGTCATCTCCTCTAGAAACAGCTATGCCCGCACCTGCTTAGGCTGCTCTACCCTAGAAACCGCCATGTCTACTCTACCCCACTAGCAGACCGAAATACTGGTGAAAATGACAGATCGGAAATGTGCATAAATATTTCTGAGATCAGCAAATCAGAGCACCTTAACGACCTTGCAATTATTCCTGAAAAATATTTCTTTGGTTATCAGCAGCACCTCACCTATGCATGAATGTTTAGGCAATTCGCACAGTGAGGAGACATGTCCAACTGAAAACCCCATACAGCTCCAGCTAGCAAACACATCTGTGTCTACCTCTAAGATAATTAAGGTTAGTAACACAATAAAGCCCGCTTTTAAAGATGAGCGTATACCCATAACTCTTACTAGCTCGATATGCAAACATGTTTGCTTTGATGACGCTAATCAAATGGTCTTAACATCTTGTATAACAATGAACTGAAATCCTGTGACAAAGAATCTCTATTTCCAGGCTATCTGCTTACACATATTTTATGTGTGTTTGTGTGTCTTAAAGTGCTGAAAACAAAGTGGCGTAAAACAGGAGATTTGTGAGGCTAACATTATTCTGCATTCTGGGATTTCCAGTGCTCTGTTTGTTCGTTTTGTTTGTTTTATTCATTTGTAGTGCGTGCCAGACCTAAGGGTATCAGGGCACAAGAGCAACAAGGTTATCTCAGCTTGGTTACAGTGTTGTATAGTAATTTACAGGTGTGTACATGGGTAAATACAGGTGCAAGTACAAGGCAGAAAACATTAAAAAGCCATTTACAAAATGTACATTGGGAGGCAAGCATGGGTGATGTTAGCGGTCATTTTCCTTTATCCACTGGATGTAGTTGCGCCTAAAGAGGGGATAGGTTTGAGGTGTCCCTAAAGTGGGAGGCAGGGAGTTCCAATGTTGGGCTGCTTTCACCTGGAAGCTATTACCACTGGTTTTGGTTCGCTTGAATCTGGGGACTGTGAGTAGGTTGGAAGGTTGGAGTTGTCTGTTCTGGTAGGTCAGTTGGGGGGTGTATCTCTTAACTCTGTCGATAAGGTAATGAGGGGCTGCATTATTGAGACATTTGTTTGTCAGAGAGGCTACCTTGAGCATGATTATGTCAGTTGTGGTGAGCCAGTTGTGGCCTCTCCTAATGTTGGAGATGTGTTCTTTTTTGGATATGCTCAGAGCTGCTCTGAGAGCATTGTTTTGCAAAATTTGGATTTTGTTTGTAACATATTTATTGGCTCCAACATAGAGCATGTGTCAAAAGAAGAAAGATATTCGTTTGGTTTAACATGTTTCTGTACGGATTTATCTAGTGCCGGGTGGCAATCCTGGGCTATGTGCGAACTTTGCAAATAAATTCTATAAGACAGTATTATTGTAGGCCTTATAACCATAAAGGTGAATGTTTTTATCTAAATAAATATTGGAAGGTTTATGGTCAATTGTCTAAATTGCAGAGTTGGTTAAAATCCCAGCTTTACCTTTAACCAAAGTGTATGATCCTATGCAAATAGGTCATCTCACTTTGACTTAACCACAAACATTCGAGTCCTTAGAAGTTATAAAGTTCACACTATTTGAAAAATGACTCCCTTGCAGTGGGACAGATTTAAAGATTCTACGGATAAACTGGCGTCCTTTTGTGCTCCACTGTTAGCGGCCCCCCAACGCTGTCACCTAGAATGGCCATTTTGGTGCACGGCCCCTCCTTCAGTTCATATCACTTAATTGGACAGGCAGATATATAGTTTCACTAGTCAGTATACCAGAGATTCCAGTAAAGAGGACGGACTGCGGCAGAACCAACATCAATTTCCTCCCCTATTGTTGCCACTCACCAAAATTGCTTGGGCTATCCACAGAACTACCCCACTGGAGACTGAGTGAAACTCTTTGCTATGCCGTAGTATGCTATTTTACCCAGCCTTGTGTAGGCCAGCCTTTGCCATTTCCATGGCTTTATGGAGCTTTACGATCTGCAAGGGGGAGGTAGGGGCCTAAAGTATTAGCAGGGGGAGGAAGAAAATGTTATTTTGCTGCAATGCTGATCTGCGTAGATCTAAAAAGATAGGGCTCTCTGTGAGGTGTAAACTTTAGATATTTTGTGAGCTGCCATAACAGTGAATAATGCGCACTCCGGGTTGCTAACGTAAATTGTGCGGTTGGTTGTTTATGGTGTCAGTCAGAGTAGTGTTTAAAGGAGTGTGGATAGTTATGTTGGTGAATCTGTGGAGGGTTTGCACGGCATTTAGGGAAATGTAGAACTGTCACATGCCTTCAAGTAGTGTAGCTTATATTGTGTAAACGGTGTGTTTCACTGGAGGAGTTGTGTGTACATCAATTAATTATTTCACTGTATTGTTGTTAGGAAACACTGTGGCTACATTGCTCAGTTACCACACTGCCGTACCATTGCCAACAGGACACCACGTAAATATCCTGCCAGACCTCGTTCTTTACATAGACCAGTGCCTCTGGCTCAACGGGTTTTCGTCACTGCACGGACCCGTTTTGCGGAACATTGTAAGTTGCCATGGAAACTGGGATGGCATCTACAACCTTCCGGTCATGTGCAACGTTACGGAGCGTCACATGATAATGGGCTCTTAAGCAAACATAGGACAGTGCCGTGGCACTCCTCATTTGAGCTGACTTTCGTTTTGATTCTGCGCTACGTATCCTGGTATCCTTGACTTTCGGTTTGCCTAACGTTGAGTTCTGCCTTCTCCTTGTCTGACCTACACTTGTTACTTGGTATTTGACCCTCGGCTAACGGAGCTTGGACTGCTTGCTCTCTCCTCTCTGTACCCGGAAGTTGCCCGCACATTGGCGAACCTTGCATTCACTCCACACGGATTAGTCTTTGCCTGTCCCTCGCCTGCTCCGCGGTCTCCATGCTGCAGGACTTTCATCTCGCATCTCAAAAACCGCTTTCATCATGTTTACTGCCTCCCTGTTCACCCTTGAATATCCTGAACATTCTCCACTCCATCGGATTCCAGTATCATAACTCTCGCCTGCCCTGTGTGTCATCCATTCCTCATAACTGTTCTAGGAGTCATCTGAGCCACGCTTTGGACTTCTGCTAATTAACACTGACTTCCCTGGTTTATCCATAGAGGATTCTGCCTTCTTTCCTTCACGGTTAACAAGACTGTCTCCACTCCATTCCTCTGGACCACCAGTACTACCTACCTGTTACTAGGCGTCCTTGTGCCAACGTGTCCGGTGGCCATTTGGACTAGAGACTCACCACCTCAGGTTTAGGTGTCCTTGTGCCATTGTGTCCTTTGGCATTTGGACTAGAGAATCACCACTTCAGATTTAGGTGTCCTTTGCCTCGGGGTGAGTTCCTATCCTGGTGACCAGATATGCCTGCATTCTACAATCAGTACAGTGGTAAGTCTCCACAATCTTGTGAATAATTGTTTTTTCCTGACGGGGGTTTTCTGGTTCTTTTAAAATCCCTTATTCTATGATTCTTATATTGCAGGGGAAGTCGTGATCTGATATCCAAGACCTTTTGTTTCTGTAATTTGACTTACTCCTCTAGCACAGGTTAGTTAACATTCCCAATCGCTAAACTCAAGAGAGACTGCTCCACTGTTGTTTGCTGATAGTTGTACCTCTTATCCTACAGGTAGCTCACATCGCCTGCATCTGTGTTGACCCATTCCAGGGCAGATCGCAACCATTCCAGGGCAGTCCGCAACCTCTACTGGTTTCCATCTTCTGGATAATATCCTTCTTGGTGTGTTCTGGTTTTACCTCACCCAAGAATTATATTACCTTGAGGATCTCTGCAGCTACACTACGTGATCAAGGCCGTCCAGAATCCTCACATAATCAGGAGCCTGTTACATTATGGAGATCAGTGAGAACCTGGATGATATTATGCAACTGGTAGCTGACTTACATACTGATATGGTTGCTGCGCATAACGCCACGCAACGCCATATGGATGAGCTCCAAGCAGTTATCCCCGCTCCCACCCCGAGTGTACCTTGGGCCTCCGGACTGTCAACTCGGGTCTCTTGTCCGGGAGTCAGAACCAGGGTCCGGTTTATATGAATGCTCAATTCCCTCTTGCTCCACCGGAAAGGTTCACGGGCGATCCTAGGGTTTTCAGGACTTTTGTTAAACAGTGCCGGTTTCACTTTCTGTGTCGCCCAAACTCGTTCCCTGATTCTACCACCAAGGCCGCCTTTGTACTCTCCCATATGGGGGGTACTACAGCAGCATGGGCCAACCCTTTACTTGAGGAAGGTAGTCATATGTTAAGTGATTGTGATGCCTTTCTAACTGCCATGAGTTGGGTTTTTCACACCCGATACAAGTCACAAACCACAGATCTGGAACTGTTGAATCTCAAGCAGGGTGATTCCACTCTGTTCTCTTATCTGGCCAAATTCAATCAGTTAACGGCTGAGACTAATTGGCCAGAGGAGAAGAATTCGTCTGTGTTTTACAAAGGTCTGTCGGATGCCTTGAAAGATATCTTGGCTACAGTTCCGGTTTTTCCTACGACCTTTCATCATCTGTTAGATCTGGTGCTCCAAATAGATGCTAGATGCTCTGAACGGAATGGGGAACGTAAGACTCATGTCCCGGTGCCTGTTCATGCAGCCAGTGTAGATAACCCCGAACCTATGCAAATAGGTGCAGTTTGAGGGCCCTTAACCCCAGAAGAACGAGAGCGACGCAGGAAATAAAATGTGTGTTTCTACTGCGGGTCTCCAGACCACGTCTTGCGTCTTTGCCCCGCAAACCAAAGAAGCAGGGAAACTGGAAAGCCTGGCAGTAGATGGGGTCCTATTGCCACGCTCAAAAACCAAGGACCCTATTGCTCTGATGGTGTTTTCAATCCTGACCCGATTGGAGATCCCTGCCGCCTCCTCTTGGACACTGAAGGCAGTTATCGACTCCGGTGCCACGGGGAACTATATAGACACCCAGTATGCTCGTTCTATGGGCATACCTTTGGTCCCCAAAGCCAAACCCAAACTGGTTAATGCGGTCGATGGCACCACACTTTTGTCTGGTCTGGTTACCGAAAGAATAGTCTCATCCGAACAAATGGAAACCATTTATTTCAATGTCATTGCTGCACTTCATTTCCGGGTCATTCTGGGTTTACCCTGGTTAACTCTGCACAACCCTTGCATTGACTGGCAATCGGGTGACGTGATATTTGCCTCTACCTATTGTGAGTAGTCTTGTATGTCCTCAGTCCTTATTCCCACCAGCCCCTCTCAGTCATTGTTGATGGCTGCTTCTACTGTGGGAGCTGCTTCACTGGTCTCATTACCAAAAGAAATACACAGACTATCGGGACGTGTTCGATCACAAGGGCGCTGAGGTATTACCACCCCACAGGCCTTATGACTGCCCAATTGACCTCATCCCGGGGCTAAAATACCAGTCGGGAGGGTATATTAATTGACCATTAAGGAGGACGCCCTCCTGAAAGAATAGATCGACAAATCACTCAAGACCAGTTTCATCCGGCCCTTAAGGTCACCCGCTGCCTCGCCAATGTTTTTTGGACCTAAGAAGGAGGGCGATCTGAGGCCTTGTATTGATTACCGGGAGTTGAATGCCATTACGATCAGGAATCAACATCCCATACCTCTTATATCTGTCTTCCTTGATCAGTTGTGATCTTCAGAGATATTCACGAAACTCAATTTATGGGGTGCCTATACCCTTGTCAGGATTCGTCAAGGTGACGAATGGAAAACGGCTTGTAAGACACGATATGGTCTCTATGAATATTGTGCAATGCTGTTTGGCCTCTGCAATGCCCCAGCCACGTTCCAGCATTTCATCAATGACATTTTCAAGGATATGTTGGATGTCTATGTGGTGATATATTTGGACAATATCCTTATATATTCACCAAAACTTGAAGCTCACATTCGGCATGTGTCATCGGTCCTGCAGAGACTACGGGACAATCCCATTTATGCCAAACTTGAGAAGTGTGTATTCCATGTCACATCAGTAGAATTCCTGGGCTATGTTAACACCAATCAGGGGATACGTATGAGTGAGTCCAAGATTAAGGCGGTTTTGTCCTGGCCGGTACCGACGGATTTGAAAACCTTACAGTCGTTTCTGGGGTTCTCAAACTTTTACAGGCATTTCATATGCTCTTTCTCTACCATTGTGGCCCTGCTAACCGCCTTAACTAGCAGTAACACACGCTTTCTCTGGAATCCAGCTGTGCAAAAAGCAGTTAAAGAAGGCCTTCACGATTGCCCCGGTTTTGCAACATCCTGACCCTGCCTTGTCTTTTGTGGTGGAGGCTGATGCCTCTCATGTCGCTGTGGGTGCCATCCTGTCCCAGGCCTGCCGCAATTCAGGGATTCTCCATCCTGTAGCTTTCCATTCCCGTAAACTCACTCCGTATGAAAGAAAATACTCAGTTACAGAGAAGGAACTCCTGGCCGTATGTGACGCCTTTCTTGTCTGGCATCACCATTTGCAGGGTACCAGTACGCCTGTGCAAGTGTTTACATATCATAGGAACCTTGAGGCCATGCATTTCTGTGAAGTGCAACATGGCTAGACATGCACGGTGGCATGAGTTCTTTTTGGCCTACCATTTCAACATAACGTATCATCCTGGTTCACAGCATTCTAACGCTGATGCGCTTTCCCGTCTCCATGTTCCTGACCCTTTGCCAGCACCTGAAAATACCTTTGTACTTCCTACCCAGGTGGCCTGTGGTTGTGTTCTGCAGCCTTCAGTAAGGTCCAGACTACAGCAGTGGGTGTGTTCGGATCCTCCGGAGATAACCGAAATTCAACATGGATCTAGTTCACGGTCTCCCTTATGTTCAGGGACGGGTTTACTTGCCGGACGAACGGACCCACAGTAGGGTGCTCTTCTGGTGCCATGATTCCCGAGTGACCTTGCATTCAGGCCTAAGAAAGACCCTTGACCTCCTTATGAGATGGTGTTGGTGGCCATCGATGTACAAGTCTGTACGTTCCTAAATCTCGTCCTGTGCTGTCTGTGCCCAGGTGAAGGGGACTCGTTCCAGACCTGTGGGTCTTCTCCAGCAACTTCTGGTCCCTGACACACCTTGTGCCATGGTATCTATGGATTTTGTTGTTGACTTACCACCAGTAAAGGGTTACGATACCTTGTTGATAATCATTGACTTTTTCACTAAGATGGCCCGTTGTGTGCCCTGCAGGGGACTGCCCTCCGCTCCAGTGTTGGCGGACCTATTTTTACAGAATATGTTTAATTCTTTTGGCCTGCCCACTATCATTGTGTCTGACAGGGGGTCTCAATTCACTTCCAGGTTCTGGAAAGCCATCACTACTGCTCTGGGGGTGGACGACCATTATTCCTCTTCCTACCATCCACAGGCGGATGGCCGGACTGAGTGCCTTAACTCCACTATGGAGCAATATCTACATTGTCTTACGTTACAACACCTGGCTTTCTGTGTTGGGAATGGCAGAGTTTGTCTATAACAATTCATTGCACACATCCACCAAGGTCCGCTTTGTATGGTTTCCACCTGCGCTCTCTTCCTTTATCTCCGGTCTCTCCATCCACTGTTCCTGCTGCTTCTTATTGTTTACGTGACTTAGTCAAGCTACATGATGACGTTAAACAGCAGTTGGAGAATGCTCAGTCCACGGCAAAACGACCTCGAACCTGCACTGCTACCCATCACCCTGCTATCAGTGGCTTCTCAGGTCTAGTTGTCCACTAAGCACATGAGGATACCGGGGCGTAGAGCCTTCCTACCTCATTTTGTGGGCCCTTATCGGGTTACGGAGGTCCTAAACTCTGTGGTGGTACGCCTACAGCTGCCAGACCAGTGGAAAATCCACCCAGTTTTTCATGTCTCATTGAAATGATGAGTACGAGGTGCATCGGATTCTGGACACTAGGGTGTCCAGAGGACAATGCCAGTATCTAATTGACTGGAAGGGTTTCGGCCCTGAGGACAGGACTTGGGAGCCAGGGGTTAATATGCATGCTCCCCGATTGGTGTCTCAGTTCTGGGCCTCCAGGAAGGTGGGGCTTTCTTTGGGGAAGGGAAGTGTTAGGAAACGCTGTGGCTACATTGCTCAGTAACCACACTGCCGTAGCATTGCCAACAGGACACCACGTAAATATCCTGCCAGACCTCGTTCTTTACATAGACCAGTGCCTCTGGCTCAACGGGTTTTCGTCACTGCATGGACCCGTTTCGCGGTACGTTGTAAGTTTCCATGGAAACTGGGACGGCATCTACAACGTTCTGGTCATGTGCAACGTTACGGAGTGTCACGTGATAATGGGCTTTTAAGCAATCACAGAACAGTGCCGCGGCGCTCCTGATTTGAGCTGACATTCGTTTTGATTCTACGCTACGTATCCTGGTATCCTTGACTTTCAGTTTGCCTAACGTTAAGTTCTGCCTTCTCCTTGTCTGACCTACACTTGCTACTTGATATTTGACCCTCGGCTAACGGAGCTTCGACTGATTGTTCTTTCCCTCTGTACCCGGAAGTTGCCCGCACAATGCCGAACCTTGCTTTCACTCCACACGGATTAGTCTTTGCCTGTCGCTCGCCTGCTCCGCGGTCTCCATGCTGCAGGACTTTGATCTCGCACCTCAAGAACCGCTTTGCTCATGTTTACTGCCTCCCTGTTCATCCGTGAATATCCTGAACATTCTCCACTCCATCGGATTCCAGTATCAGAACTCTCACCTGCCCTGTGTGTCATCCATTCCTCATAACTGTTCTAGGTGTCATCTGAGCCACACTTTGGACTTCTGCTAATTAACACCAACTTACCTGGCTTATCCACAGAGGATTCTGCCTTCTTTCCTTCACGGTTAACAAGACTGTCTCCACTCCATTCCTCTGGTCCACCAGTACTACCTACCTGTTACTAGGCGTCCTCGTGCCGTCGTGTCCGGTGGCCATTTGGACTAGAGACTTGGCACCTCAGGTTTAGGCATCCTTGTGCCGTCATGTCCGGTGGCATTTGGACTAGGGACTTGCCACTTCAGATTTAGGCATCCTTTGCGTCGGGGTGAGTTCCTATCCTGGTGACCAGTGATACCTCCATTCTACAATCAGTACAGTGGTAAGTCTCCATAATCTTGTGACTAATAGTTTTTTCCTGATGGGGGGTTTTCTTATATTGCAAGGGAAGTCGTGATCTGATATCCAAGACCCTTTGTTTCTGTAATTTGACTTACTCCTCTAGCACAGGTTAGTCAACATTCCCAATTTCTGAACTCAAGAGAGACTGCTCACTGTTGCTTGCTGATAATTGTATCTCTAATTCTATAGTTAACTCACATCGCCTGCGTCTGTGTTGACCCATCCCAGGGCAGATCGCAACCATTCCAGGGCAGTCTGCAACGTCTACTGGTTTCCATCTTCTGGATAATATCCTTCTTGGTGTGTCCTGGTTTAACCTCACCCAAGAATTAAATTACCTTGACGATCTCTTTGGCTACACTAAGTGTTCAAGGCCATCCAGAATCCTAACAATTGTCCAATAATTGAAACATTGAAATATAAAGCAATGCTTTGAGCATCTCACATTGCGAATAACACATCCTATATTTAATACAAAATATTTGAATGAGTGTGTTGTTCTATTAAAGAACACCAATGATAATAAAGTTCTGAATATTCATATCATTATTTTATTAAAAAACCATACACCACGAAAGAGAGGCCTTCCTCGGCCCTGTGTACAAATCATCATACGTCGTCGACAACAACATCTGGTGGAATCGTCTCATCACGGGAGCTCAAAACGAGATGGCTAATAGCAGCTACCAAACTAATAACCATCGCTTTGGAGAAAACTTTGCAAAATCCATAAAAGAGAACTTTCGACAAACACTTGTTCAGGAAATCTACATCTGCACAGAAAATGACACTTCTTCCCTTTAGACAACAAAGAAAGCTGTTTTGTAAAAATCTAAATTGATTAAATACAAAAAAAAACATACATGATGTTGAAATTCTAAACAGCTTTCTGAAGTATGTACTTGTTTACATTTACATCCTAATTTATCAACATACATAGCATGCCAATTGAAACAAATTGTATTCTTTTCTTTTTGCCATTTCTTCTACAGACACGTATTCGACATCCTCCTGGTGCTTTTGCAAGGTAAATTATTGTTTTCTAAAGCTTGTGAGTCTCGAAGTTTTGGGCTTGTTTTGTCTTCAAGTTAGTTGATTAGATCAATTTAAATCTGGTATTGTGTTCTTTGATTTTCTTAAACGTGTACATTAAAAAAGTATTATGATAATCATAATTGAAATGAGATATTTCCTCGTACTGACCGCAGTTTACTTGTTGTCTATTCTCATCCTTAGTTGTCATTTGTTAGCAATCATGGCTATTTCATAAGTGATTCCATCCTAATTTGACCACCATATCTACCAGAATGACAAGGGTGCAATTTGTGGATGTTCAAAGGTTTTAAAGTGGTAATTCTACCCAAATGTATCCAATGTGGTGTATTGCACAAATTTATAAAGCGTAGCACAATACAGTCTATATGGATGGTAAGTCATCAATATCCTTATGATAAATGGAATTGATATAAATATTACCTTGTGGTGTTGAACGTGTGCTGTTTTTTTAAATCTTGTTTTAATGTTGTGCAAATCAATATGCTCTATTCACATTTTGTTGAAATGGTAGGATGTTTTTACATCGCCAGCCTTTTTTCCGCAGTGTTTTTTGCCGAAAACATTCAGCCGAAAAACTCATCCATAAATATAGGGGGTGGGTGGGTAAAGGCATATAAGGGGTGGGGTATAGGGCGTACAAAATTGGGAAGGGGGTCTGGGGGGGTTCCCCCCCAAATATAAATAAAAAAGTCAATGGGCCTCATTACGAGGAAGGCGGTAGAGGGTTAACGGCGCCGGTAGAGCTGCCGGCCCCGTTAACCCTCTACCGCCTCATTACGAGGTCTGCTCGCAGGACCCGCTAAGGACGTTTGGTAAATCCAGGCATCCTTAGCGGCACCCGCGAGCAGACCAGGATGCTAACAACGGGCCCGTCATTAACGGGCCGTTTGTTAGCATCCTCCCCATTCCCATTGAGCCCTATGGGGACTCAAATGGGAATGAGGATGTACCGGGTCTGGGTTCCTTGAATGGGGAAATACTGGGCCCTCCAAGGTCGGAATGCCCCGAATTTCCCCATTCCAGGAACCCGTACCCGGTACCCTGTATAGGGGTAGCCATGCCGCTATGGCTACCTCCATACTCGTAATGAGGCCCAATTAGTCATTTTCGGCCGAAAAATGTTCAGCACAAAATTCAGCAAAAAAAAGCATGGTGATCTAAGAACAGAGAACCGATGAAATGTGTCATTTTAAATCATCCTTCTAAAATATAAATATCATACTTTGGTTGGTTCACTTGCTGATTTCCAAATGCATATTTTTAATGTTATGGGCCTCATTAGGAGTGTTGCAGTAAGGCAACAACGGCGCTGGTAGTGCTACCAGTGCCATTGTTACCTCGCTGTAACATTCCGAGCTTGCTCGCGATTGCCACTCTGGACGCCTGGTCAGACCAGGCGTGCAGAGTGGCACCCGCGAGCAGACTAGGATGGTAGCAACTGTACCGTTATGAATGGTACCGCTACTACCATCCTCCCAATTCCCATTGAGCCCTATGGGGGCTCAAATGGGAATGGGGACGTACCATGTCCAGGTCCCGTGAATGGGAATTACTGGGCCCTCCAAGGTCGGAATGACCCAGTAAATCCCCTTTTGCGGGACGCGGACCCGAGTTTGGGGGTAGCCATGCCCTTATTAAGGGCATGGCTACCTCCAAATTCATAATGAGGCCCCATGTCTTGCCCAGTGGTCTGCTAAGTATGATTTGATTCAACTGTACTTGTAAAGATGAAGCCTTTTGATAATATTCATTCATCTTCCATCTTTCAATTTCCATATCTAGTGTCCATCTAAATGAGACTTATTTCCAGACCCAATGAGGGTCATTACTGGCAAACACACCTTACGGTTATCAGTGCCCAATATCCCGGTGTTACTGGGATATTACGGGTGCCGGCCATGGCGGTAAGTTCTCATTCCATGGGATGGGAACTACTCAATCATCGGCACCAGCATTTGCAGTGCCAGTGATTCAGCAATTCATCTGCTGGTAGGGGGCTGATCTACTGGCATTTCAGGCCTGCCGGTAGATCACAGCCCCTACTGGCAGATTTGAAGTGAGCCGGTCTGGTAAAAATGCCACTGCTAGTATTACCAGCATTTATTCTGGCATTTTTACCAGACCAGCTCACTCATAATGAACCCCAATGTCTTATCCATGGAATTTTATAAAATATATATATTTCGGTTTAGCATCACACTGTTTTTCTGGAAAAAAAACATGATACATTTAAACCACAATATTTATAGAATGTATCTGATTAATATGGCCGCAAATATGCCTGTTCTTGGAATAATTTAACACAGGTAACTCACAAATGCTACACTTGTGTGCTTCCAATAATTTACTTTGATCATGTGAAAAAGCCGCTTTGTCCCTTTAAGTAAACACAATGGGAAATGTAATTCATATGTAACCTTTTAGTTAACAAATTAAAGGATTTGGCTGTAGCATACAAGCCCCAGGTTACTCAACAAGAGCCCTTCCTCAAGAGCTTACACCCACAACATTACCACGTATAACACACATGCCTTTAAAAAGACCCATGTCGGGTTGAAACGCGTGTCAGCTTTAAGTGAGTAACTGTTATACCCTAGAAACAAGTGACAAGACTCCTCATTTATTGCTTGACAATGTAAGTCAAGTCACAACCAACATTACCAGTATTCCAGCACCCAGGTGAACAGGGTGCTTAGCCAAATCCCACTTTTATCATATAGTTTGTATTTACAAATGAGTTAAGTTTAACCACAGATGTCATTATTTCAAGCTATTTCATTGTGCACCTTATAATAACATGTTTGTTATCAAAGTGCAATTTTGTCTAAAAAAAGTGTTTGCAAATAACTTCAATTCGTTTTTAGAGTGTCCACTATTCTAGGCATGCCTTAAACATTCTGTCAAACCTTTCTCAATTACATTGTTCCATCACATCATTAGGTCTAGTTCAGCTAGGGGCGCTCCCAACGCAGGTCCAAAAGCAGGAAAAAACAATCCACAAAAACTCAAAAAGGAGTGCACCACATGCAGGAAAAAACACTAAATGTATTCGTACATCACGGCCGGGAAGATGAGCTGATTATAGCCAACTGCAATGAAGGGCCTTCGAGAAATACCTTGACTGGGCCACTGCTGAGTACCACTCCTGGACCATAATTTCTGTTACTTTCTCCATACTATTCAACCCATTTCACATTGTGGCTGGCTGAGCACTGGCTCTACCCATCACTGCGGCCTTCATGAACATTATATATTTGTTCCCAATCTGATGAGACACCCTTTGCTGTCTGAAACCGAGCATCCGTCCCTTGAGAAATGCTTTGCTTGCAATAAGAAGCTGGCAACTATCTCACACCCCTCCCCACCTGCCCTTGATCTCTCAGCCTGTTTGCAGGACAAGACAACATTCAACTAAGTGCTCTCAGCTAACAACTATGATCTAATCTTTATATATAAAGCTGAATGTATGTACGTGTGTATGTTTGTCCAGCTATACAAATCCACACCATTAAACCCACATCTACAAATGTTGCATTGATTCCTCTTTTGCCTTGGGCAAGAACGTAGTCTATATTTGGATGCAAAAGTCCTATATGCAAAGAAAATGTGTGTGTGTATGCTTGTCCGGCATTTTACTATGGTTTATACAAACCTTTTAAATACAGATCAACACATCATTACAATACCATTATGACATCATCTTGAATCATCCTGGTGTGCAAATGATAATAATCAACCAAATTCCAACGAAAAAAACCAACAAAAAAACCCCCACTCTAATATCTTTGAATCATAGCCCGTCAGCTTAGCCCAACGGGCTATTTTCCAACGTTCTTTGCAAAATCCTCATTGCTGCTAGAGTCAAGCTTGTCTGGTTATACAAATCCACACCATTGAACCCATTGCTACCAAATTTTGTATGGATTCCTTATTTGTCAGGGGCAATATTGTAGTCTATATTTGGATGCAAAAAATGTACTCCGTAGACACCCTCATTTACTGATGCTCACCCCCATTCACTACAGTAGGTACTAGAAGGAGGCAACATTTTTTAAAAGTCTGGAGCAAAATGTTCAATATGTTAGTTATTCCTTTAAAATGTATTACTACTGTATACAGTTTGAAACTGTTTATTAAAGCATTTTTAAAGGGAATAAAAAAAGAATTTTAAATAGTTTTTTATCACGCCATTCCAAATACAGGAAATGGCAAGGTTACTGTTTACTTAGGTTTATTCACGAGAAGAGCGCACAATCAATCAATCTTTCTTGGACATTTTCTCAAATGTACTGAAGCCAATAAATGACTGAAACATGACACACAAACAATGAATATCACTTGGGAAAGCTCCATATGATGCAAAGTGAAAATCAATATCAAGAGCTTCTGAAACACAACAACAAACAGCAGCGCAACTTGCCGACTAGAGGACAAGAGTAACTTTCTCCAGGGCAAATGAGATGCCAGAGCAAACTAATGCAAGACTTGCTGAGATGAGGACATGAGCAACATTCTCCAGGGAACATGAGACACCAGAGCATATTGAGGCAAGACTTGCCGACAAGATCACTTGATCAGAACGTGGGCAACGCTGGGTACCCCACTATAATAGCAGCTTAATGCCTCTAATGGAGGCCTACTCAAAATGGCAACGCTATTGCTCATCACACCTAGCCTCTCTACAGGCATACTACTACATTCTATTGTGACACATCTTAGTTACTAACCTAAAATTGTCAGCACTGCTACTGACCCCATGGCACGTTGCCATTGCGTCACTGCCAGGGGTTATGATGCCAAGTTCGAGGATCTTCCTCAGACGATACATGCGCTCACGTTGTGGGCGGAGCATCTGCATCGGAAAACGCCTACATTTTAACATGCAGTTTCTCTGACTATGTATACGTTGCAGATATTCATGGGTGGGCCGAAAGAACGCAGGGTCCAGTGGTGCATCTTCAAATAGTGTTCAAACTTGGAGATAAGCATTATATTAATACATAAGAAGCCATTTCTTTTCTTCCTATTATAAAAGCTGATTCACATTTTAAGAAAGGCATTTGATTCTATATCTGTGTTAACTCCTTTTTCAATTGCTCTCAAAGTGTGGATCTGAATACTTATCTTTGTCTCAACAGTAATTCATTGTTACCCTTTCTTTCACATAGTGGAATGGGTTCAATTCCAATGAATCTCAATTTCCTATTTCCTGAGCCTTATGTTTTTCCTCCCAATGAATAGCTAATGCATATTTTGCATGAAGATTTTTAACAATCTTAAATGTTCCTTGTTCCTGGTGCCACCTTGTTGAGTAGCACTTCCAACATATATCTCATTACACATTCAAATAACATAAACATTGCAAGTGGCTTGCAATTATTAAAATGTTAATGTATTTTCTACTGAAACATCTGTGTTTTGTAAATTGTATATTTGCATATTCCACATGTATCACACTTATTAAAACAATGTGGCGTAGTTTGAAGCCGAGATATTTGACGTGTCTGTGATGTAAGTGACTTGGACATAAAGGATTGCTGATGGCTGATGATTTAGTGTAGTTAATACATGGTTTATTTCTGTAGCCAGCATTAGTAAACCCCTGTTTTTCTGTCAGGTTTGATATATCTTGTGTGAGTGAATGCAACACTTAGAGGTACATGTGAATGAGGGTTGATCACATGTGTTTTCCTTTTGAATGTCAAGCAATCTTTGTTTATCTTCTTCACAGCCTTTGGCTTTAGTTTTTAGTATTGTCTCGTTCAAGAAACCCCTGCCTTGAAATATTTTGCAAACCTTCATTGCATCTTGTTTGTATGTATTGTCTCTGCTATGGTATTCCCCTGTTTGCCCACAAGTAAAAACGTTGAATTTTTTCCCACACATTTTTGTCCTAAAAATATGTAGCTGGTGCGTTTGGGGTAAGAGGTGGTAGCGAGTAGGTGAGGGTGGGCTGTGGGGGGACATGCCTCGCATTTTGCGGTAAACAATGTGGTCACAAAAATGCAATGTTTTTACTTGCGGGCAAAAACAGGCATTATTCTAACATAGAACCCTGTGCTACAGTTCCTCTTAGAGCTGATGAATTCTTCCAAGAATATGTTTGTTACTTTTGTACCTCTCTGATGACTATTTTAATGCAGTATAGGACTTGCTGGGGAAGGTTTTCTATGTGTACAAGAACGGATTTTCCCTTCCTCTATAGATAATGCAAAGTTATTTCAGTTGTGTGATAAGTTATGGTCTATTGGAAATTCTATATATTGGTCTATAGCCACTTAGTTACTTCATGCAGCTCCTCCACTGTCCACCCCATAGCATGAGGACGACATCTAAAATTCTCCTCTCTAGCTAAACATGATGGTGTAATTCTCTTACAGTTGTGTTCAATACATGATCTTTTTCATAAGTCTCCACATAGCGGTTTGGTGTCTAGGAAATTCATCCTGAAGACATATGATTCCAACTGCCTGATCTCATGACTGACTTGTACCTGTCCAACTGGAAACATAACGTTTGACCCAGCATGTACTGTACTGCAACCCTAATGTATGCTTGTGAGGATCCCTGTATCTTCTTTTAAATATGTACTGTACAGTAATAGTATGTATTACCGGCATATGTAATATCAGCCGACACACAATGCAACCTTGCATGTAATATGTGACCCACTGTCTTGGCCAGCAGCCTCTGGAAAGTGTACTCCTTCCCTTTTCATTGTCTGATCAATAGTGCTGTTATCGCTTTACACTATACTGTCTATAATAAAAATGAGAAATAATACATATATTAAGAAGAATGTGTATATTGTAAAAAGGTAAATAAATAAAAACAATAAATACTGAATGCATTTACCAACGTCCCTTGCTTATTTCCCCGATGTCAAATCAATTAAAATAGATGAAAACACACCCATGAGAGGTAGGGGATGTATTACAAAAACTAATAATAAATGAATAACTCAGGTGTTTATTGCACTGATTACTGAATGCATTCAAAATAACATTGGTACAATGGATTGTTAGGGTTGCTTTCTATTTCTCCAGACTCTTGGACAGCCTCTAATGACTCCTGGCCTCAAACAGGGCACTCTCCCTTCTTCCCAGGGATCTCCTCTGACAGGCTGTCCCTTCCAGCCCTGGGTGGACTGGCTCAAACAGCCCTGGGTGGTGGGTGCAACCAGTCTATGGGGGGCAGTGGGCTCTCCCTCTCTCCTTTCATTTACTTGTCCTCTTGCCTGCACCCCCCGCAGCAGAGTCTCTTCTCCTCTCTCACATGACATCACACAGGTACCTGCATCTCCTTTTGCTTCACTTGGTGTCCACTCCAAGGTCCTCCTTCACCATACCTTGGACCATCCTCGTCGCCAATTGTTATGACCGGCTCTTGGTCATAGGGTTCACTCCAAGGGACACTCAGGATACACAGGCCAGGTACGCATAGTGGTTACTTTATTAGCTTCTTAGGTTACAGGATCAGATGTCAACAAGTCATTAGGAGATAAAGAGGAAAGGGACAGGAGCCCACTGGCTCCCACCACCCAGGCTCACATAATCTAACTGCCTGGGTTAGAACCCATTCAACCCCAAACATTCTAATCTCACACTCCAGACTCACAGCCTACATTCTGATGGTGACATCAATCCTGGCTCAGCACACATGCAAGTATAAGAGCCAACCCTAACAGAGTGCCCTGTTTGAGGCCAGGAGTCATTAGAGGCTGTCCAAGAGTCTGGAGAAATAGAAAGCAACCCTAACATGGATGTAAACCTTTGACCCAGCTGATTTAGGGATCACCCAGATGGTGAGGTGTTGAGCGAGCACATGGGACGTACATCCGGTTTGAACGCTGGGCTCCAATCTATCGCAGTTACACCAGGTGGCGCTCAAGCCTGCAACCTTCGATGCTACAGAGAATGCGCACCTGGCTACTTATGGGCTTGAAAGGACTCCTACGTCACACTATTCTCCTCTTCGCAGGATGTTTGTGGCCATGGCCAGTGCTTGGAGGTGTGGCCACTTCAAACACTGTTGAATGACAAGCAGCTACCGAGTGGTTAAATGATAAGCAAGGCGGCAGAAGGCTGTGTCCAGCGTTTACTGAGATGCATTGTGCCCACAATAGGGGCGACATGTGTCGGTGAGATGGCTAATTCAAGTGATTACAAAAGAGTGTCGTGTACTCATGTTGCTCTCAAATACAGTAGGCAGATCATCAGTGCCTATCTAGAAAAGGGCAACACGTGACACGAATGCGTGTTCAGCAGGAGGGTGTGATCACAGACAAGAGGCTTGCGATTTCCTAATCTGCATAGGAAGGTAATATTGCCAGCCGGACATGCCGCCTCCAACTCTTAAACTGCTAGTGGAGAGCTGAGAGGTGGGACGGTATGGTATGGCATCATTTGCCATGGGCTATTGGCACCCTATCGCAGTGAGCACTGCACATCATAACGAGTCATAGGGTTACTGTAACCTGAGGAGTACCAAACACAAAAGTAATAGGGATAACACAAGACTTTCCTCAACACAAGATTGCATGCAAGTGAAGGTACAGAGCATCACAACTCATTTATTTTAAAGTGAAAGTGATCAACAAGGCCAGATGCATTTGTGTTATTCGCACCTGCAAAGTTGTGTTGCTGCCACAGCATGGATCCCGATATTGAGTGTTTAATGTGAGAGAGCTGCCCGGGTGTATTGTTTCAAGAACACCTATGGAATTAATTCGGTGACACTGCTCAGGTGACCTCACCCAGTCCTTTCCCTGTCCATCTGACCACTGCATAATGACTGCACCCCCGTGGGCATGCTCCATAGAGTACTGTGTCTTCTAATTTGTTTGTAGGTTTTGCTGGATCTAGTTGGTACCATGGGTCTCTTGTTCTATGTGGTAGAGAGGCATTGAGTCACTGACCGAAGTCTCAGGAGAATGCCTTATTTGTTATCTATTTGGGAAATCATGGATACACATGTCTTTTTCCCCCTTTGGATGCATTCATGTGGATATAGGTTCACACGTGTGTTCCTGCCCCATGCAGTTCAATGGCAACTGGTAAGGGCTTTGTTTACATGGTAGATTGTACTGCAGAAAATATGTTCTGAAAGTACCTCTGACAGAAACTTTGAAATACAATCCAACAGCTCAGCCTTGTCAATTGGTCTGTAAAAATGATTCCAATAAGCCTCGAGCTTTGCCCATACCATTTCCCTCAGACTAAAGTGCAGAGGCTGAGGAGGGGTCCGGCTGAGTCAAAGGGCCTCATTAGGACCCAGGCGGTAAGGGGTTTACGGCGGCGTAAACAGCGCCGACCCTTACCGCCTGATTCCGAGGTCCCTTAGCGCCATGGAGGATTTAACACCTGCTTTTAGCAGGTGTTAAAATCCATGGCGCTAAGGGACCTTGTTGTTAATTACGCCACCGTAATTTACGGTGGCGTAATTAACGCCTTCCCCACTCCCATTATGCCCTATGGGGCAAAAATGGGAATGGGGAAGGGTAAATGGGTTAATGGGCACTTACCACCCCGCCAACCTCGGAATGGGGCGGTAAGTCCGCCAACCACCATGGCGTAAACGTAGTTTACGCCATGGTGGTAAAGGTACGACCCAGGCGGTAACTTACCGCCTCGGTCGTAATGAGGCCCAAAGTCTTGGTACCCATGAGGTCACCGGGTGGGGAATATTTGGGATTGTTGTGCATTCTTATGTGTTTTTGGGTGTGCTGGGCATGACACCTTGCCCCCACAGGAAATGTTCTCCTTCGAGAAGGCTGTGCCCATGATGCTTTCATTATGGCTCAATCTTGGAGATACACCACGCCCCCAGACATGTACTTTCAATGGATATTTTGGCTGTGGTTTACTAGACAGGTGCCCTCTGCTCTAAAAGGCCACCATGTTGAACTGCTCTAGGGATATGAAGGTTTTGGCCGGGACCAGCACGTCTTTGTAGGCCTTGTCTGTCTCCATCCACTGCTTTGCGTGCAGTACTTGCTTCTCCTTATTCACGTTATGGATTATCGGCCTCATTACACGGACGGCGGTAAGGGTTAACGGTCACCGTTAATGGCAACGGTGACCGTTAACCCTTACCACCGTACTACGAGGTCCCTTTGCGGGTTGGGGAATTTAACACCTGCTTTTTGCAGGCGCTAAAACCAACCCACAAAGGGACCAGGGAGCTAATTACGGTACCGCAATTTTGCGGTGCCGTAATTAGCACCTTCCCCATTCCCATTATGCCCTATGGGGCAAAAATGGGGAAGGGCAATGGTGGAAGGGGGAATTACCGCCCTGCCAACCTTGGAATAGGGCGGTAATTCCCCTTTCCACCAAGGCGGTGCCGGTATTTTACCGGCATGAACCATGGCGCTAATAGCGCCATGGTTCACCGCCTTCCGTGTAATGAGGCCCTATATGTTACAGCCTAGAACAGAACAACACAAATCACCACTACTGTACATACACGGTGCACATTCACATTGGCCAAAAATACAAGGTTACTTTACCCTCTGAGACTACAGCCCCACCCCCTCAGCGCACCATGACTACATGACTTCCCACCTCCAGATGGCATCGGGGACATCTTCTTCCCAGCATTACTGTACTGTTCGTAAACATTAAGAAGTCAAAAAGGCACAGCACAGATTCAAAGTAAACTTTCTTCCTGGCCTCAATCTATTAGAGCATATGTAAAGTCTAATGTGCGTTGCCACCTGACATTTCAATCCCAACCGTCCATCTGATCTCAAAGGTCCGAATTGCAGGAGACCAGAGGGCACCAGACCCCAGTCCAGTGCCAGGTGCTTTGCAAGATTCCTTGTGAGCAGGGCACTGCAATCAGTATTAGAATATCCTCCGAAAAAGACATGACAGCAAGGATACTGAGCCCTAAAACAACTCCGATACCAACCCATCACACATTGCATGGCGCATGGCCTCATGGAAAATAAGCAGATGGCTGGCAGAGGGGTTTAGCACAATTCCCATGCTCAACTCTAGGCCCTTTAAGATGGATAATGAAACTTTGTACAACTGACCACAATATTATTATTTTGTTTTAACCGTGTGAAACCATAACCAATTATGGGCCACCAGAGTTCACATTAACAAAAAGACACTGAACAAGACTTCAACATAGCGCCCACGGCCGCTCCCTTTTTCATGTCAAGCGTTCACTACTAATGCTTTGTTTATGAAGTACATACAAATGTATGGGAGCTTAAGCCTGTGCATGATATATCGCTATGTCCTGGGACCCATTTACAGCAACTCTGCCATTGTTCTTGATCGCAAATCCAATATCTTGCAACGTATCGATAATGGACAGGCTGTGCTCCCGATGCTGTTAGATCTTTCCGCTGCGGTTGATCTAATTGATCATACTCTTCTGGCCGAGCGACTCCTACAGGTCTCTGCTTTTTCAGTACCCGCTGCAGCGTGGGTGCATTCCTTCCTAGTGATCCGCTCGGCCAGAGTATGTAGCAGTGAGACATCCGCGGACATGGTCAAGATCCAGTTTGGCGTTCCACAGGGGTCTTGCCTCTCACCCACATTGTACAATATCCTTACTTTGGCACTGTTTAAGCTACTGGGTGACAGAGGGATTACGTGTGCCAACTACGCTGATGGCACTCAGTGCCTAATCCCTCACTCTGGCGACTATCAAAAAGATCTTCAGGATGTAAATAAGGTCTATTCCCTTATTCAGTGCTGGAAGATGAAGTATAGCCTTGCCCTGAACGGTGCAAAAACGGAACTCATGATTGCCGGAACAGCTGGCAAGCTAAGAAAACTTGACCCTGAGTATCTTCATTTCGTTATTACAGGCTGTAAAACAGCAACTCTACCAAAGCTGAAAATGTTAATGGTGTATTTCGATCAACAAATGAACATGAGAGTGCAGGTTATCAATTTTTTCTCTACCGTGGTATATTACATCAAACTGCTAACGCAGTTACGTCCATTTGTCACTATGAAGAACTGTACCACCATTGCAAAGGCCATCATTGGCACCAAGCTAGATTATTACAGCAGTCTTCTGTACGGCATTGGTAAGGGAGATCTTGCCAGGCTTCAGGTCATTCAAAACAGTGGCATACGGGCAGTGGTAGGATTAGTCAGGCGTGAAAACGCACGACGAACCGGAAGGGATTTGCATTGGTTTCCAATTAATACAAGGATATCGTATAGACTCCTGACCATCACCCACAAATGTCTGTTTGGTACGAGCCCAGATTACTTGCCCAAAAGTCTATCAGGGCTCCCCAATCGTAGAACTTTAGAATCAAACAATTCCAATTTACTATTGGTGCCCAAGACCAAATTGGGCCTGGTCAGTCGAGGTGCGTTCTATTCCGTAGCACCCATTCTATGGAATACATTGCCTCCTGATCTCAGGAGAATTGCTTCTAATTCCTTGACCTTTGTCCTTTTTCTCAATTTCTGGTTCAGTTTTCTCTTAGCCCCGCCCCGATTAGTTGTGCCTTCTTTATGTGCTGTCTATGTCAGTGCCCTTGTTCCTACGGGCCTGGTCTTGAGCTCTTTACAAATATTTAATAAAATAAATGTTTGGTAGACGTGACCTCATTAATGTTCAGTAAATAAAAATAGATTATTGCCTGAGTCTCATCCATGCTTTGAAGCCCATCCCTGCCTATTTGTCCATCCTCACCACAAGGCCTATCCTCATGAATCCTACTTGCACTGCAAGATTTTTCTCCACGTCAAGGCCCATCCGAGGATGTGATCCATTTCTAATATGATGCTTATTTCAAATACCAAAAACCACTCCCCCTCTAGCACCCGTCCCTAATGCATTACCCATCGCCACTCTCAGGGCTGGCCCCTGCACCAAGGTCCTCCCCAGCCCAAGCCCTATTTCCAGCTACAGGGTCCATCTAACGACAAAAGGTCCACCAGCACCCCAACGACTATCTTTACTGCACGGCCCATCCATGCTCTAAGGCCCAACCATGCGTTATGGCCGAACCATTTTACCAGGATCCTGTCCTGACGATCAGGCACATAAAAGCTTCCAAGCACGGCCCTACATGTGGCTCATTCCTACTACCAGACACATTGCCACCCCTCATCTAAAGGTTTCCATTGCACATCATCCAACAACATTGTTATTTTGCTAAATCTTTGGACTCCCTCAGTGACTCGTCATTGTAATTTGCAGCTGATGGTGAATTAATATGGATATTATGTCACTCTCCTGCTAGGATGGCTTTTAAACCTCCTCAGAATAAACTGTTATTAAAGGCATGCTGTAAAATCTACTTTGCACGCAGAGCCTGAAAAACACCAAAACTTACAAATAACGGGGTAAAGCCCCAAATATAATTGCACAGGTCCTAAAATTCAGTTCAGACATAGGTAGACTCAAATAAAGAAATACACTTTAACAGCAGAGCGACTGCCACATCCAATTTACAGAACACATGCAGAGGCGCAAAAGGAACTGTGGCGGAGGGAAATCGGTCACATGTCTTTCCATCGAATTTTTCCATCGAAGGCAAGTACCATCGAATTTTTTCCAATGAAAAAATGTGCATCAAATGCATTTTTGGGGGGGGGGGTTGGAGGGTTCCCCCAAAGACCCCGTTTTTAACCCTTAAAAACACACCCCAAACAAAATTAACCCTTTACCCCACAAAAATATGCATTGGATACACATTTTTTCGTTGGAAAAGATTGGATAGAAAAACCCTCGATGGAACATTTTTTGATGGAAAGTCTGCATACCAGGGAAATCAATCCAACAATTGAAATCTGTAACTGTTACTTTCTTGAGTCAAGGTCATTTGTTACTGAAATGTTCTCATTCTGTCACGGATAGTAGTCTGAAAAAATGTTCAGTTTCTCGGCACTGTCAAGGTCACCGTCTTTTGAAAAGGTTTTTCTTATTTTATTTCAAAGGAGAGTTATGCCTAATGTGTGTCTTTCTGCAGCCGTTTCGCTTTCCCGCGCTGCTCTGTCTACATTTTCTTTGTACCGAGCTGCCAAGGCAGGGGCTCTTGTTTCCCCTTCTTTGGGAAGTATTCATTCATCCACTAGAGTTATTGGCTAACTTTAGCGTCTGTACCCCAGACCGCTGATCCGCCTTGTTTTTCCTGGACGTTATGTCTTTTCCAAACAACTGTTTACATGTAGTAGCCATGCCTCACAAATCTCAACAAAATATATTTGGGTCGCACTTTTCCATTGAATCGTTCATCTATTGCCTCTCGGTGCCACTAGCTATCAGGTGCGCAGTACGGCTCAGCGTTCAAGTGTTCTCAGGAGTCATGCTTTCTCAGAATGGCTCAAGCTTCATTTTACCACAGCACTGACTCTACCCTCCTTCTTCCCTATCTGGATGCCCAGAGGTGAATCTACCCTTCCGCTCCTCTTAGGATTCCCCGCATTTCAAGATGTGTAGCAGTGGTCGAAGGGAGCGGTGCTCCTCTACTTTTCTAAATTAAGTTTTACTGTTCCTATACTTTTATTTTAAAAAGAAACCGTATCGGAATGGTTTCGTTTTAAAATAAAAGAGTCGGAAGAAGTTGAAACTTGTACTTTCAGTGCACTATATGTAACGTTCTCTTAAACAGCAGGCACATGTGTTTGCGGGTTTGTATTGTGTGTGGGAGGGGGTGTGGTGATGGGGTGTGTGGGGAGTAGGTGTAGACCAGCAGGGAACATAGTTCCACTACTTCTTTTCCTACACTTCGATCACTGATGTGTAGGGATTGGTAATTTTTGTATTCGTCTGTTACCTTGAAATGCAAGCTGGAGTAATGTCACAGGGCCTAATGTAATTCACAAGCTGGTGTTGTGACAGAATGCCATCTGAGCTTTTTTTCTTTTATCAATAAAACGATGTGAGTAGCCTTGTCTCTGAAATTGCGTCCTGCGAATAAGACCTCTTCTTTTACAATGCTCCATGTTATAAGAGCATAGCACACATTTGACTTTGCTGAGCTGTCTACGGACCCTTCTCGGCAAATGCCTTGCAGTTTGACAACATGGCAGACACAAAGTAACTTGTGCATTCCTGCCAGCAACTGTTGGAACCAAAGGACCAGCATGCCAGGATCTGCCTTTAACTGTGGCCAATCCTAGGCCTCATTTAAATTATATAATTGGGGGTTCCAGGTTCTGGTGGCAGACGGCAAATATGAGCCATGCTCATTCATGGCTTGGTGATCTCGGGGACTCCGCAATATTATTTGCAAAAACATTTTGCAGTCATTTTTTATTGTCGGCTAAGTTACTTGTGATCTTCCTGGTCAGGGACTCCTGTTTGTTCACTGTCTGTGGCTCAGTGTAACTTGAAACAAACCAGTGAAAGTCTTTGCCTTCCATTCAAAGGGGTTATTACCCCCAGGAAAGCAGGAACTTGCCCAAGGGCATAGGAAGATGCCTGTTCTTCAAAGGGCAGGCGCGTCCAGGCCAATGGAAGTCACACCAGGGTGTAAAACTAACAAAATCATTTTCATGTAGGCAGACAGAGGAGGGGACGGAGTAGAGTAGCCTAAGGGAGGACTTTCCAGTTGGAGAGGGGTGCCACCAAATTGGATTTTCTTAGGGTTTCCTAACTTGCTGTCACCTTCCCGATTTCCTGCAGACAAAGCCCTGTGGTTATGACATTCTTAGACAACAAGATAGAAAACACCGGTCAGGGATTGGGTGCCTTGCATAGGGCTAGAAGGGCACCTGTGGGCCTGCCGCGGTCTTTTTCCTATGTGGGGGGAGGCCCGGCCCTTCAGTGGATTCATCTTGAACCTGGTTGGGAGAACAGTCTGCTCCAAGGTCCTCTGCCATAGAGATGAAGACAGAGATTTTTAAGAAAGACACAAGCTATCCCTACCCTAACCATCCCAAGGGTATATTTGTTATGTTTGGCTGACTGGACAAGGCCTTCTGCAGCTGAGAACACTCGTACCCAGTGCCTGTTTACTGTAGGAGACAGAACCCTTCAAGTGTTCTATACAAACATTCATGTTTGGGAAGTGCATAAAAAAAAGGTCTTAACTTGTCTATGGAGACCTTCGAAGGGGTGCCCTCAGCACCCAGAGGTCTATCACCAGCTCTGGGTCCTGTTTTCCAGCTTTGATCTGCTTTTGGACTGGCTCGAACACTTGGAGACATGTTTCAAGCTGCTGCAAGCACCTATAACTGCTATTGACAAGCGCCACTTTTTTGCACCACTATGGAGCCGTCAAGCTGCTGACTCGACCCATTGCCTGCCTGCACTCCAGCGTTTTCCAGCATATTACCATTCAAAAACCGCAACACATTGTGGGATCCTTTAGAGCCAACTTGACTTACCCAAGATGCTGACTCGACCCCGCACCACTAGCTTTCATCATCCAAATGTGTGCCGATCACTAACACATTACCACACTGCATCATTACACCGCCTCAAGCTGACTCGACTGTCTTGATGCCTGCGATGCAGTGGGAATCATTGACTCTAAACATCTTGTCACTACTTACCCCATTTAAAGCACGTAGTAACATAGTTGGATGATGTTGAGCCTCAAAGACAAGCATTTAAAGGTATTTGAAGAGGCCCTGTACCAGTGGTCCTCACTCACTACCTTTATACAGACACCTTCAATAACTTTGACAGTTGCTGCGGAAATCCTTGCTTCTGCCCCAGTCTTCAACCAAGAGTGTGCCCCGTTTTCAAAAGCCTGCATTCTATGTGTTTACCTTTAAAGGGTTGGATTGTAGTGTTTTTGGTTAGTTTGATTATATTGTTAGTTTAATTACGTGTCCCTATTCTTAGAGAACCTCGGTAGGACAATCTTTTATGTTGCTACCATAGTAATATTGTTGTTTGGCCTGCTTCTGTACAGGCTCACATCCCTCCTGAAGAGTATATCCTGCCCGCTCCCTGCGCTACCCTAAGATAAGAAGGCAGTATGACTGTTGGGCAGTGCATGTGTCACCCTTGTGCTTCAGATAACTGCTGGTATTGAAGTGGTGTACAGCTGAGTTGGAGTTTTATTCACTACTCATCCCGGTACTCCTTCAGAGCAGTAGTCATTTTGTCACAGCATTCATCTTGTTTTTCTCTTCGCCGATTTTCCACGACTCGGGGTTCTCCCCACAGCCCTTTCACATTGCGGGGCAAGAACACTCTAGTGCAGCCATTATCACAAACCTTTGTCTGCCATGACTACAACAGTCCACCTGAACGCCTCTTCTGCAGCGGAACAGGCACCATTTTCATTGGTGAACCTAGTGCCTTTAGTGGCATCAAACTCGAGCCGGGGCTCTTAGGGTGTGTGGCCTGGCAGGCGTCGGCACTGCAATAAAGAGGCAGCACTTGCCTCACCTGATTGTTGCCTGTAGGCCACAGCCCCATAAGAGCCCCAGCTCGATTTTGCAAAATGCTCCATTTTGGCTTGGGAGGATAGATCTGGAGCTACGCGATCGCCTTGGAAGCAAGACGACGTGTAGCAACACAGGTTCGATCCCTGGTCTGTGCTTAGAAACCTCTCGGTATTAAGCACGTTATAAATAATCAATTATGATATAATATTATAAAAAAATATAATTATATTAATAAAAGGCGTTAGGCCGTGGCCTAATAGGCAGCATTCAGGTCACCCCTGTCTGTCAGGCACCTCTTTCACTGGGGATGCGGGGATCATCACCCTCTCTCCTCGGTGCGAGGGTGATGATCCCTGTATCTCTAATCAAAGCGGTGTCTGGCAGGTGGTCGGTGACAAAATAAAAAGGCAAGGCTTTTTTTGTGTAAAGCCTGAAGCTTTTGCTTACACGCAAGCGCGCGCTTCCGGCTTTACAACAAAGCCTCGCCTTTTCATTGTGTCACCGACCACCTGCCACACACCCCTTTCATTAGAGATGCAGGGATCATTCTTTGGGCCCTGGCACTTATTTATTTTTACAAATTAAGCACTCACAAGCTGTGTGTTTTTGAGTTTGTCCCCCTGGCACACTCCACCAATGTCATTCTGGAGAGTGAACATCAAAATGCTACATAAGGTAAATGCGTATAGGAAATAGGAAAGGTTTAAGTGCTAGGAAATATTCGGTATGGTTAAAAAGGGTATGTGATCCGGAATGGTGCTAAGTCATAGGAACAACATGTGTGCTAAATAGCACTGACAATGGTGCACCTTGGCCCACCCCTTCTCCCACAACAGACACCGAAAAAGAGAAAGGTGTTCAGAATAAGACAAGACATCCCTCATTGGGAAATCTGCATGTTTTAAGTGTATATGGCTTTCAAGGAATATCTCCACTTCAGAATGTTGACAGCAATATTTGAAAGCTTTCCCTGAGAATTGCTGAAGCTGAAAATTGGACAGCTGGTGTTGCTAAATTGCATACCAACATTTGCCTACTTAAAAACACAACTGGTAAAAGGTGTACGCGGGGGCGGGGGATGGGTGAGGGGAGCCGGAATACGCAACTGCGGGTGGTTATCGAACATCTTTGTTTTATGTAGCGATCGAATGCAGGCCTGCAGACGGTCCTGTGTCCTATTGTGGCGGAATTGATTTAAATTAGAACTGTTTAATAGAAAGACCCAGCAGCTGTTCGCGGTGCGCCATGACTCAGTGCGTGTCTCTCACTCAGGCCTGTCCTCCCACATGTGCTCTGGAAGCGCAGCTGCCTCACTGCCTGACGGGCGACATCTGCCAGCTGTTTCCCGCCGCGGCCCTTGTACATTGATTTCCTTACCGTGTGTTGTCAGAGAAATATTTTTTCCGGGTGAAAAATATGAGCAGCTCCTGAGACTGGATGCGTCCATGTGTGTCGGGAGCGACGCGATAGTTTTGTCTAGTTCTGACAGCTCTGAGAGACCCGCCCGCTCTCCCAGGAGAGCAGTGCTGCAGCCTCGCCATCCAGCTCCTCACTGCTCAATATTGCACCGTCCATATTCAGCTGAGGCCTGATCAGTACCACAGATACAATACCCAGCTGGGTTATGCTATGCTGCCATGTCAGAAACATTTATATAGCGCAACCTACACCGGCTGGCGCTGAGGAACTGACAGAGAGGAAAGGGGGAAACACGAAAACAGAAAGGTTTAGCGAGAACCCCGAAAGAGCATGTGCTGTCCAGGCAGGCCTGGCCTGACAGCCAAACCCACGGGGCCTTTCACGTGCGCAGCATCAATGATGGGCAGACACCAGGAGCTTGTTTACACACGTCTTTATTCTTCAGTCACAAACATTGCTCCCACTCCCTCCCCAAGTGACATGGGAGGTTTTGTAAATAAAGTAACAACATCACACTCCCCCGACACTAAACGTAAAGATGCATTCTAGTTAATTTCTTTACTCAGTCACTGAGGTTGGTTGCGAGGCCGGGTGCTTACTCGCAGGGTCAGACTGTCAAACCTGATTTCCCCAAACGACTGGCGTCCTTCCCTCACCAGAGTCTTCACTGTCGCCTTTGCAGGACGGATCCTACCCATGAGTCGCAGCGTCTGGAGTGAATGACTTGGATACGATGATCCCTGCCATTTTCCCGAAGTGAGAGGAATTCCTGATTACAGTTCTTTTCTCTCCATCAGCAGAGACGAGTGAGCCTTTTCCCTGTGTGACCGTTAGGGGCTCTTCACAGAATGCAGCCATGCTCTTTCGGTTCTGGGGCTGACGCACTACCACAATGTCCCCTGACTGTAGATCATTGTCTCTGGCCCTTCTGTCATCATCAGCACGCCTTTTCATGGTGTCCTTGCGTCTGGTTTCTTGGCTCCTCATCTCACTGTCTCCTTGTACCTCTCTTTTGAGCTGGTCTCGTGGGGTAGCCTTGTCCTGAGGTTTCGGCCAAACATTACTTCAGATGGAGTCTTCCCGGTAGTGCTGTGTGGGGTGTTATAGTAGTCCCGCAACAGCTGGCATAACACCTTCTCAACTGGTTACCAGCCGGGCAATTTGCACGCTGCTTTTTATATTGCTCATGAAACGCTCAACAGTGCCATTCGCTTGGGGCCACAATGGTGTGATCCGGTGATGAGTGAACCCCATGTACTCAGCAAATGTCTTGAAGTCTTGTCCCATGAAAGGGGGTCCATTATTTGACTTCAGCACCTTGCGGATGCCATAGATGGCAAACATTCTGTCCAATGCAGGTATGGTGTGAAACGCTAATGTGGAAGGCACAGGCTGTACGTCAGGGAAGCGGGAGCATTCGTCCACAGCTATCAGAAGTCCACTGCAATTTCATCTCATGCATTTTCAGGGAGTTCGGTCAAGCGTAACGGTTCAGGCCTCGTATGAGGATTTATCACCAGGGGGCACTGCTTGAGGAGGCTGTCTACCTTCAGGTCTAGGTGAGGGAACCAGACGTTTTGTTTGAGCATTCTCTTCATAGATACGATTCCTCTATGACCCTCATGTGCCAAGTCCAGTACCTTTCGGCGTAATGTGTGGGGAATTACTTATTTTGTTCCTTTGAGTAGTAACCCTCCTTCTGTTCTGGTAAGTTCTTCCTTGACTGCTAGTAAGCAGCTGATGTCTTGCTTTGTTTCACTACAGGAATTCCTCCCACCTGCTTTGCCTGTTTCCAGTGTCCTTTCTCCAGGCATTTGAGTATTTCTTGTAAGCCTGGGTCATTTTCCGTTTCCAATGCAATTTGGTGTGGGTCTAATCGGATCTATGTGATCACTGCGCCGCCCGCAAATGCGATGCCGAAAAGGCTGACGGCAGTTACGGCGTGGCGCAGTGATCATATGGATCACTGTGCCCCCTCCCACCCCCAACCCCAACACACTTACTTTTAGGGCGGCACACTTCTGTGTGTGCGGCCCGCACTCTGCGATCCCTGCGGTGTCAGCTCCTCCCACTAACGTGGGTTGGTGCTGACGCAGCAGGGTGCTTTTCATTTTTTTTCTTTTTAAACGTGTCCCCCGCTTTCCGAAATGGTAAGCAGGGGACACCCCCGCAACCCCCGAGCCTCATTGCTGCGCCCAGGAAGAGCAGGGGACACCCCTGTAACCCCCGCTCTGCTTGGGCGCAGTAAATGTCACCCTCATTTTGTGCGCCTCGAAGGTCACAGTGACTGCAGGGACGCACAAATAAGGGCAACATTTTTGTATGATACCGTCTAATTGATTTGGAGTGTTTCCATGTACAATGTAGTGGATGTAATGGTCTGCAATGGACGTAGCGGGCTGGGATTCATTATGTGGCTGACGTGACAGGAAGTCAGCCGGGTTGTGTTCCTTTCCAGGCTGGTGGAATATGCTAAAGCTGTAGTCCTGTAATCTTAATGCCCATCTGGCAATTCTCGGTGGCATCTTTGCTTGTGGATTGCCATAAATGAAAAGTAGCACCTGGTGGTCTGTGACCACTGTGAATGGTTTTCCGTAGAGGAAAAGGTGGAAGTGTTTGCAGGCCCACACCACCGCTAGCCCTTCGTTTTCTGCCTGTGAGTAGGCCTGTCAGTCTTTGTGAGGCTCCCGCTATCATATGAGACAACATACCTTGTGTGGCTGTCCTTGGAATCAAGGTGTGTCAGGATAGCACCCAGACCTACAGGGCTAGCATCCACTATGAGCTCTGTTTCCCATTTCGAGTTGTAATAGGCCATGTTTTTAGCATTCAAAATTCTTTGTTTGAATATCTGGAATGCCTGCTGACACCTTTCGGTCCATCCGAAGTCTGTGTTTTGTTTTGTTAACGCCCCTACTAACTGATGCAAAGTCCTTAACGTAGAGGGTACAGTAGAGGCGAGCCCAAGGAATTAATGTAGGTCTGATATGTTCTTAGGCGGGTCAGCATCTGTGAGCGCTGTGACTTTCTCGGAATCCAGGGTCATGTCATCAGATGAGAATAAATGTCCAAAGAAGCAGAGTAGAGTGTTTGCTTTCTAAACTCGCATTTTTCTGTTTAGAATGAGCTGAGCGTCTTCGGGGGCCATTCAGGCCCGAGTGAGTGTGTTGTCGTGTTGCTCCTGGTGTCGTCCGAATACCAAAATGTCATCGCTGAAATTCTAGAAATTTAGGATGTGATTGATGGCGTTGTTAATTTCGGATTGAAATATTTCCGCAGCTGAAGAGATCCCGAAGCTGAGGGGCTTGTATCTAAAAAGCCCTAGATGGGTTACGAATATTGTGATATATCGGGAGTTTTTGCTCAGTTCCAGCTGGTGGTACCCCTTGTTGAGGTCTAATTTTGAGAAGCCGGTGGCACCGTTCTGCAAGTGTACCATATCAGTGATGCGGGGTGCTTGGTGGCAGAAGCGTTGCTAGGGGGGGGCTAAGCGGGATATAGCCCCGGGTCTTTTGGTTGTAGCCCCGGATAGAAGCCCAGGTGCTACAACGAAAATGCGAGCTAGCCCCAAGACCCACCAGTCCAGACATTAGCTTAGCCCCTGATCTTTTCCAGACCTGGCAACACCCCTGCTTGGTGGCATTCTCGTAGTATGGCCTCATTTGGACGCTGCATGTCTATACATATGCGAATGTTGGTGGATTCCCTTTTTGGCACTGGTACTATGGGGGACACCCATGGGGTGGGCCCTTCTGCAGGTTCAATAATGTCTGATTCTTGGAGCTTGTGCAGTTCTTCTTCTACCTGCTTTTGAATGTTTATGGGTATTCCTCAGTAATGCTGTGCTACCGGGGTCACCTCGGGATCAATGTGTAGTTTGTTCCGTCTCCCCTTCAGCTTGCCGAGGCCCTTGAAATTTGCCGGGAATAGTTGTTCCATTTTTGCAGCTGGATAGAAGTATTTAACACGTTGATGCGACCCATGGCAATTGCTGTCTTGTAACTCAGAATCCAACCGTTTTCAGAGGCCGCCTTCAGAACAGGCATAAGAATCTTCATTGACTGTCCTTTGTAGGAGCATAGCGCCATAAAGTACCCTTTGCATGGCAGTGGTGTCTTGGATCCTTACGGTTAGATGTGAACTTCAGCCGGCTTGAGGTTAGGGGTGATGTGGCAAACTGTTGTACACTTCCTCACTTATAACATTCATGGTCGCTCCTGTGTCCACTAGGAATTCAGTCGTTAGGTTGTTTACTTGCATTAGGAGAAAAGGTCTGTGGTCTTTTGCCATCTGGTTACCTAGAGCATAAGGATATCCCCTCTTCTTTGGCTCTTCACTACGTTTCTCTCTCCTTCTGGAGTCTTCTTCGGATGACCCACTCGATTGGCTTTCCGTCTGTAAGTGTTCAACCAGGTAGCGTATGTATCTCCTGGGTCTTCTCCTTGACCTCACAGATGTTGACTTGTTGTCTCTCCAGTCTCCGGTCGCTCTTTCCTGTGGTCTTTTGTCAGATCTTTTGTCTTGATTCCTTTGTTGAGGAGGCTCCTGTTGGTGCATCAATGTCCTTGGAGGACTTAGTGTCTGTGTATCTCTGCCCTGATGTGGCCTTGCTCCCAGTCCTTCCCCTCTCATCTGGCTCCTGTACATGCGGCACACCGCTTTAAAATGGTTATCTCCTCCACAGGCTGAGCATTGCTAGCCTACTGCGGGACATGGGCCTTCATGCGGGAATTCATAGCCACACCTGTATTAAAATGGTTCTCCATTTCCTTTGGACGTCAGGTCTAGCTTATTGATGCTTTCGCCTTTGCCATGAGAGATCTTTATTTCCGATAGTCCTTCCAACTGGGATGCTAGGGCCGCGTCAGAGCGTGCGAGGCGTAGGATCTCCTCCAGCATGCGCGTTTGCGCAGTAGTCTCTTTCGAAAGTCAGCGTACTCGCACCCTGCAATGATTTGGGAGCATAGTGTTTCTTCATTTTATAATTGTTGAAATCGCAATGTTTCATTTTCAGTCTCAGTTGCATTACAAAAGTGTCCATGGACTCGCCTCTGAGCTGTTTCATCGTATGAAAGATATGTCGCTCATAATCTACATTTGTGTGAACAGTGAAATAGTCTGTCAGCGTGGCTTTGAGGTTTGCATAGGTATCGGTCAAGCCAGCAGGTAGCTCATCTACTATGTCCCTGACATTGGGGCCAATGGACAGGGTGAGGAGGCTGTGTTTTTTTTCTTCATCCAGTGGCCCAATGGCCTTGATGCACACTTCCAAGTCCCTGACCCATCTTTTCCACCGGGGTCCCAGACTGCTGGATTCTGTCAAGTCAAAGTGTGTGGGAAGTTGTGTGATGAGGCTCTCTTGGATTCTGGATGGTAGAGCCAAAGCCGGATTGAGGGGAACCATGAGTGCGTCATCATCCCCTGACATTTTGGAGTGTCAATATGATGATATGCAGGACTTTGTAGATCACTTTTCACTGTGCAAGCTTGTGAGTGACTGACCTGTAGTTTGAAAATAGATTGTTAGCTGTCACGTTCCCCTTTGCACATCCTGCTAGACGTCCTGTTGTTACACGGTCAAGCTCACACTTACCTGAGAAAGAAGTCACCGCACACATACTGAGGCGGCTTCATCCTGCCAAGCGAGGGAGAACGTCGGCATACAGCCCGGGAGTTTTCCGACCTTTGTTTCAGTGGCAGTTACCATGGAGACTCCCACAAATCTGGCACCGCCCACAGGCTCCACGGAGATCCGCGCGTCATGTACCGAGACTCTTACAACAACCTCGGTCATCCGGCATCACGTGATAGTCATCACGCTTCACGCTTCCGTGATGCACATCAAGTGACTGCCTCAAGCAGTCATAAGCATCAGAAAACACAGAAGCAGCGCTTCGCAGCTGATCTCGTGTGGATTGTTTGGCGTTTTTGTTTCTCTTTGGATTATGGATTACTACGACCACGGACTGTGTAACGGATTGTCTTCTTCTTGCTCCCTGTATTTCTGACGCCCTCCCTTTGGACCTTGTTCTTGTTTTCTCTGGCTCTCCGACCTTGGAACTGTTTACTGGATTACTTATCAGATCAACCCTAAATTGGAACTTTGAACTCTTGGAACCTGAATCATTGGTTTTTGACTTTGTTTTGCTTCCTGGATTGATACGGATTCTTCTGGTCTTTTTCGTCTGACCCAGGTGTTATTCCCACTCCCTGCCATGCAGAACGCCTATTTTCATCCCCTGCCAGCGGCCACCTGTTTTCCTCTCACGTTAAGGTCATTGCTTGCAGCACACTTGGGTAAGCCTTGTTACAACTGGTTAATACATTGCTTTTCTCCATACTGCACCTCTTGATTCATCACTTATTGCCTAACAGTGGTCAAGGGGTCTTTCCGGCGTTCCTGGTTCCTGATTGACGGCTCACAACACCTGTGGCCTCAAAGATTGCACAGGCAGTATTTTGCTACCTGCCTGTGTGGTACTTGGCGACGGAGGTATTTATTAATCTGCACGACCATCAAGATCATAACAGACTGCAAAGCCTTCCTGGTTGTCCAGATTATGAATCCCTCCCCCAGGGACCCTGTGACCGCTCTAATGCAGGCGGTTGCGGCCCTTAGGACTGTCATGGCCGCAGCCACTACGGCTATCCACCACCGAATCGATGCCTTGCAAAGCTCCCGTCATCCTTTACCCGCTGATGCCGAGTTCGGCGATACCAGTCCCCAAGCCCAACCTCCGCCCACACCATCTACAGTCCCCACCCCAGTGCTCCTCCCATCCTCATTCCCTCTTGCTGCTCCAGAACGCTATCAGGTCGGTCCCAGAAAGTATTGCACTTTCCTAAATCAGTGTAAACTCCACTTCTTGTGTAGACCCCAAGCTTTTCCAGACTCTGTTACCAAGGCTGCTTTCCTTCTTTCCCAGCTATAGCGGCCATATGGGCGAATCCACTACTGGAAAATGACCATCCTGCTTTGTATGAGTTTGCCCTGTTAGTGACAGAAATTTCAAAAGTGTTTGACACCAGGTACAAGGTACAATCTCGAGACCTGGAACTACTAGATCTCACGCAGGGCAGGCAAACTCTTATTGAGTACATCACCCGCTTTAACCAGCTTGCTGTGAAACCTCATGGCCTGAAGAAAAGAAGGCCATTGTATTCTATCGAGGTCTTTGTAATGCCAGGAAAGATGTACTCTCTGTGGTTCCAGCTCTTCCCTCTGTCTTCTCCGAATTAGTGGATCTGACCTTACAGGTAGATGCTCGTAGGTCCGAGTTTAGGGCGGAGATGGGTTTTTCTAATCAGACACCCCCGGCCTTGTCGACCACCAGTCCAGAACCCATGCAGGTCGGTGGGATCAGGAGTTCCATTACTCAGGCAGAACGGGAGCGTAGGAGAACTGACAATGCTTGTTTTTATTGTGGCACAAACGGACACTACGTGAAAGAATGTCCCCGTCGCCCTAGAAATAAGACTCTGGGTTTCAGAATGCTCGCCCATAAGATCGGGGGTACGGGCGGGCCCTTTTTTGACCCCCATCGAGCCTGTATTCAGTCCTATCAGACCAATTGTGGTCCGGGCCTTGCTCAAACCAACCAGAGAGCTGGCACACTCCGTACACATCGTGATCGATTCCGGGGCCACTGGCTGTTTTATTGATAATTCACTGGCACACAATCTCAACTTACCTTTGATCAAGAAAGAATATCCAGAACCGGTACAAGCAGTTGATGGCACCTCCCTGGCTTCTGGTCCAAGCAAGTACCAAACCGCCCCTCTAGTAGTGGTAATTCAGGACACCCACAAGGAGACAATGTCATTCGATCTTATCACCACTCCACAGTTCGGCATCATTCTGGGCATCCCCTGGCTGAAACAACACAATCCGTTAATCAACTGGGGAACCGGACAGGTTACTTTCGAATCCGATATTTGCCAACAATATTGCTTGACGGAACCCGAAACTTTCTCCTCTCCGGCCACTATTCTTGGAGCCATGGCCTCCTCCAGTTTAAACGATGCAGACCCATCTGTTGTCACACCACACACTGTGGGGGCCGTTATGGCAGGGATACCCACCGTCTATCATGAATTCCTAGAGGTCTTCGATAAGGCCACAGCAGAAGGCTTACCACCACATAGACCCTATGATTACCCCATTGATCTAGTTCCTGATGCAGTGATACCAAAGGGCAGGATTTATTCTCTATCTCAATCCGAAGAACAAGCACTCAAAGACTACATTCAACAAGCTCTACGTTTAGGCCACATACGACCCTCTTGTTCTCCTGCCGCTAGCCCGATCTTCTTCGTGCCCAAGAAGGAAGGGGACTTACGTCCTTGCATCGACTACAGACGGTTGAATGCTATTACCATAAAGAACTGGTATCCCATAGCCCTAATCTCCACGCTACTAGACAGGTTGACACGTGCTTCCATATTCACCAAATTGGACCTTCGGGGGGCGTACAACCTGGTCTGTATGCGTACTGGAGGCGAATGGAAAACGGCATTCTGTACTCGACAAGGCCTATTCGAGTATACTGTAATGCCATTCGGCCTCTGCAACGCCCCTGCCACATTCCAATGCTTCATCAACGAAGTGTTCTACGACATGCTCGACATCTTCGTCGTAGTCTATTTAGACAACATTTTGATCTTCTCGTCCTCCTTGGATGAACACATAATCCATGTTAAAGAAGTATTGACCCGACTCAAGAAGAATGCTTTATTCGCGAAACCCGAGAAATGTGTGTTTCATACAAGAGAGGTAGACTTCCTGGGTTTTCATATTACCCCCGGAGGCCTGTCCATGAACCTGTCAAAAGTCCGTGCTATCACAGATTGGCCCGCCCCAACAAACCTCAAACAATTACAATGGTTTCTTGGTTTTGCTAACTTTTATCGGCGATTTATCGCTGGTTTCTCTTCCATTGTGTCTCCTCTAACTGCTCTGACCAGTCCTATGGTCCAGTTCTGTTGGACCTCGGAACACCAACAAGCCTTTGAAAAATTCAAATACCGGTTCATCACTGCCCCCGTGCTACAACACCCCGACCCGGAGCTCCCGTTTGTCTTGGAAGCAGATGCTTCTTCATTTGCATTAGGTGCGGTACTATCGCAACTTTGTCCGACCACAGGCCATTTGCACCCAGTACCGTTCCACTCACGTAAGTTCACAACATCCGAGTCCCATTACACGGTAACCGAAAAGGAGCTACTTGGCATTAAGGATGCATTACAACATGGCGACACCATCTTATTGGGGCAAAACATCAGACCGTGGTATACACGGACCATAAGAAACTGCAGGACTTGGCCTCCCTTAAATGTTTAAACAGCAGACAAGTAGGCTGGCATTTGTTTTTTGCAGCGTACGATTTTGTGGTAAAGCATAGGCCGGGGGTTTCTCACGGTAAAGCCGACGCACTTTCCCGTTCTCCTGGGGGGGACTCCTTGTCCTTATATCCTGACACACTCCTAAGCAAGGGTCATGTCATATGCATGTGTACTCCATCTCCCTCCCTGCTAGCCACCATCCGACAGTGGGTTTACAACATCCCCACTCATTAGCAGATTGGGATTTGGTTCTACAGGAAGGGTTACCATTCATATAAGGAAGACTGTTTCTCCCCACGAGCGATGCTCGTAATCAGGCACTTGCTTGGTCCCACAACGCCGCCATCAATGGACACCCTGGACAACGTTGCACCTTAGAGTTGTTGAAACGTTGGTTCTGGTGGCCATCGATGGGGCGCGACCTGGAGGACTAGGTAAACACCTGTTCTATATGCGCACAGTGCAAATCACGCAGGGGTCGTCCGTTAGGTCTTCTTCAGCCTTTGCCTACCACCCCCAGATCTTGGCATACGGTTTCTATGGATATCGTTACGGATTTGCCCTGCAGACCGGGTTATGACACTATTTGGATGGTCGTTGATTCCTACACTAAGATGGCCCGGTTCATTCCCTGTACAGGGATACCCTCAGCTCCCACACTGGCTCAGTTGTTTTTCAAGTCAGTCTTCTGTCTTTTCGGTCTACAGCAGGTCATTGTATCAGACCACGGCTCACAATTCACCGCACGTTTTTGGCAAGCCCTTACTAGGCTTCTTGGTATCGATGGCCACTTCTCCTCAGCTTACCACCCAGAAAGCGATGGACAAATGGAGAGAGTGAACCAGGTCCTTGAACAATATTTATGCTGCCTGACCCTCCAGTATCAAGACACCTGGCTAAACCTACTCCATCTAGCTGAGTTCGCATATAATAATTCCTGGCATTCATCCACAGGCTTTTCTCCTTTCTATTCTATGTACGGGCAGCATCCCCGAACTCTCCCCCTTCCGGATTTTACCTCCTCTACTACTCCGGCTGCCAGTGCCTGTGCACGTGATCTTGTCTCAGTCCATGCCCAGACTCTTGTCCATTTGCGTGAAGCCCAGATCTCCATGAAGACAAAAGCTGACAAGAAACGGGTGGCGGCCCCTGACTATCAGGTGGGTGACTGGGTCTGGTTATCCACTCGCCATTTGCGTATTCCTGGTTGCCGCAAGTTGCTTCCCCGTTTTGTTGCTCCCTACAGGGTCGCCAAGTGTTAAAACGGATTTCTGAACTCTGTCCTGGTGGCGCAGAAGTTCAGAAGGCCAACCTAATTACTTGGAACAGGGTAACCTCTGGACGAGCCAGACCAATCAAGGTAGCGATCGCGGCGGTCAAGACTAGGTCTCAAGAGGGGTGAGGGTGACTGAAAGTCCGCAATGAGCACACAAAGCAAGATCACTTAAAAACTACTCCAAACAGTTGTTATATTAAAAATATATACACATTTATTTCAAGGCCTTTAAAACAATGACCGTAGCGAGAAAATCATAATATAACGATAGTAAACCAACACATACCATATCAACACAATATATATACAAATACGACAGTCGCAAGCGTTATATGCACGAAATGTGTAGTCCACCTAAAAGGGAGGGAAAACAGGCAGTGCGAAATAATGCTTAGACCCAGTTCACCTTCAGAGGCACCTAACTAGATGGAAGTCCGAGCCCTGCGAAGAGTGGAGCCTTGTGCTCAAAAGTACCTGCACGCGCTGGTGCCAACAGGCAAAAGGAGAAGCTCTTCGAGGGAAATCAGGCAGTTCAGTTTAGAGCACAAAAGAAGAAGAACAAGTTCCGCGACTCAAGCGCAGCCTCCACAGTGGGCAGAAGCAGAGCGCGAGTACGGAAAAGGGTGCTGTTTGACACAGCGGGGAAAAGCAATGGGCTCGTGCAGGAGGGCGACCAGATCCTAGCTATGCTACTCACCGGTCCCCGATGCAAGCAGACCCAGGCTTCTCCGCGTCCGTTTCAGTAGCTGGCAGGTTCAGAAGAGCAGGGAACGCCTCGTCGTCGTGTTGAGTAAAAAGACGTCCCAATCGAAGAAACCCGCACAGTTTGTTACCACAGCAGGGCAACGGAGCGGCCGTGTGTATCTGAGCCAAATGTACACTACTCACTTCCGACCTGGAAACGCCAAGTGTACGAAGCGTGTGAGAGTGACAAGGACTCGAAATACTACACAACCTGGCGGCGGTTACAGAGCAAGACTCCCGTGTAAGCTGGTCAGTCAGCTGGATGGCCCAGAGACGCTTCCGAAGGCTTACTGGCAGGAGATGGTGAAGATGCCGAGAATAGCTGTTCCCGCTATTCCAAGGGACGAAGTACCAGTACAGGCCTTCTGGTTCGATCAAAGGTGAAAAGGGTTTCACAAGGCGACAGCAGTGCAGAGGAGAAGTCCTTCAGCGGGTCACCAGCGATTCCTCGGTCCAGCCTCTTGGTTGCAGGATACTTGGCTCCTGTATTCCTTTGTTCGTGAGAACTCAGGAGATCGACATGGTAGTGGTGTTTCCAGCCCCCTCTTATCCACGGTTCCCTTCGCGCCAAAACGGAGGGGACCCAATGGGAGATCCGCTCATCAACACTCACACTATTCGTGGACCAATCACGGACCACGGTGGTCCCAGGCATTCACACCACCCTAGACTCTCTGGCACCCAGGATGTGTATTGGGACCAGACATCGCAGCCCACATCCTGGAGGCACACACAAGACATGTAGAAGCCCGCGAAAGCATCCGTGTTTCGTGGGAAAGTACATGCCCATATAAGGAAGGCCCCGGGTCGGCTCGACCTGGGGAAGGTGAAGGGAGCAAGACGGTCAGCGGACAGGACAAAGGAGCCTCATGGTCTGGCCATTTTGGGAGCCAGGCCACCATTTTGGGTTAAGCGTGGAAAACGCGCTTAGAACGCCAAAAGGAGCTCAAAACACAAGAAACGATCGCTGCCACCATTCCCGTCCCTGAATCACTTGCACCGATCAGATACAATCCTAAACGAGTATCTAGAGCCTGTAGAAGGCTAGAGACCCAAGAGAGCTGTAACTTAGCTTACAGTGCCCTCTTGTGTCATGTTGCACAAAAGCCGCAACATGATAAAAGAAACTACAGGAAACAGCGTTACCCGGTACTGACTGTCTTAAGGGCATGTCAGTTTCCCCGTAAGAAAGGAGCGAAAGCCCAGAGGAGTGCGGCAGAAGGCTGCACTTCTCTGGCGGCAGAAGGCTGCACTTCTCTGGCAAAGTCAAGAACAAGGTGAAAAACAACAGCAAAAAGTTTAGGGGTTGCCACATGGAAGGAAAATTACCTACAGTTACGAAATCTTTCCTAACACCAAGTTCCTGAATCTGGTGGCTTTTCGACTCGCCGTTCCCTCTACATGGCACATACACCCGGTCTTTCATGCCTCCTTGCTCAAACCTTGTCCTGCTCCCACCCGTGTAGTCCAGTCTCCTGCCCCTGTCTCAGTTTCCTCCCTGGATGTCTTTGAAGTCAGTGCCATTCTGGGTTCCCGTCTCTGCAGGGGTCGACTCCAGTATCTGGTGGACTGGTTGGGTTATGGTCCTGAGGAGCGTTGTCGGGGGGAAATTCTGCCGGGGTCGGCCGGGCCGTCCGCAGACCTCCGGGCAGGGAGGCCCCAACTCCTCCCGTATATCCCAAAAGAGATAGAGTATGAGACACACACACAAGAAGCAAGGTGACTCTGCTGTTTATTAAACACAAACGGCAGGGATGGGTCAAGGATCATACGCGTCTGACCTGACACACACACAATCGTGGGGCTCGCAGGCCCTTTTTACTGTAGTATGACGCGCTACTTGCGTCACTCTAGAAAGTTAACAAAAAACCTATCGCCACTCTTAATTGGTTGCTCGAGTGGTAGGGTTAGTATAGCATACGTATAGAGAATAATATGAGTGGACGAGGGTTAGTCAGGTGATATATCTGGGTTGTCCCTACAATTAGATACATGAGAATTGTTACATGAAGACTCCTAATGATTGGTTAATGTTACTGTCGTCAGTGATAAGAGTCCCATGTTCTGATTGGTGCGCCCGTGAGCTTCCCAGCCTGGGACCATCGCTGTTCCCAGCTCTCGGTGTACCTGCAATTTGCACCAATGTTTCACTATGGGTACATGCAGACAATGTGAAGACTTATTCATGAGCTGGATGGCCGAATACTCCCACCGTCGCAGATGTCCATTGATCCTTTCAAGTGTATCTGCCTGTGTCTCGTAACGAGGGATCCAGACGCCTCTTTCCTCCTGGGCTTGGCACCTCGTCAGGTTCGGCTTGGTCACGTGAGATGGGACCGTGTTTGAGGCAGAATTCTGCACAATTAATATTGTTTTTTCCACTGTGTGCCTGATTTAATTGCAGGTGCAACTTTGATGTTGGTGCACGGCGTGCGAGATTGCAACATCGTGCCCTTGATGGTCTGCTTTTGGAATGTGAGTTTGCAACATTACGACCTTGGCTGTCTGCTTTCGCCAGGCTCATTCTGCAGGATCAGCAACCTGACTCTTGTTCTGTTAACGTCCACGGGAGCTCTTGCTTGCGGCCTACTTAGGCCTGGTGTATAGGTGGAACCGTTTGGTGCACAGGCGCTTTAGGTTATAGTCTCATACTGTCTTATGACCAGTATCGTGTCTTCGTTATAATTCTCATTATGACACCTAGGTTTAGAGGAAGCGTAAGCAAGCTCTTTAGATGAGTTCATGATGCGTCTTGCGTTTCTGCATTTTGAGAGCCTATGTGGAAAATAATAAAGATGCACGTCCGTGAGTATGTCTGTCGCCTACGTCATAGCACTGAGTATATTCTTCATGTAGATTGGTGCGGGAGTGTCCAGTGTGTATGTTGGCACAGGTGTGCTATCCGTTGGCTAGGTCGTCATGGCATCTCTAACGACGTATAGTTTTAGTCCAGTTGATCCATGCCGCAGGCATCGGCATGGGCAGGGTGGGCTGCTGGGCAGGCAGATGGACACATCCTTATGTTCCTGTACCAGGGTATCTGGTCGTCTGGTAGATGGGCAAACTCTTCTCGTGGCGGGTGCTTGGGCCGTGAACCTTTAGGCCAGGCGCGAGAGGGGGAAGATGGGAGCCTGTTTTTCCATTTTCCCACTTCAGCGTTCTTGGGTCCCTTCCCGGGACGTCAATGCCCCGTGACTGGTGGCTCGTTTCTATCGGGATAACCGTTCCAGCCCACGGGGTTGTGTGCCTTTAGGGGGGGCTCTGTCACGTTCCCCTTTGCAGATCCTGCTAGACGTCCTTGTGTTACATGGTCAAGCTCACACTTACCTGAGAAAGCAGTCACTGCACACATACTGAGGTGGCTTCATCCTGCCAAGCGAGTGAGAACGTCGGCGTACAGCCCGCAAGTTTTCCGACCTTCGTTTCAGTGGCATTTACCATGGAGACTCCCACACATCTGGCACCGCCCACAGGCTCCACAGAGATCCACGCGTCATGTACCAAGACTCTTACAACAACCTCGGTCATCTGGCATCACGTAACAGTCATCACGCTTCATGCTTCCGTGATGCACATCACGTGACTGCTTCATGCAGTCATAAGCATCAGAAAACACGGAAGCAGCGCTTTGCAGCTGATCTCGTGTGGATTGTTTGGCGTTTTTGTTTCTCTTTGGATTACGGATTACTACGACCACGACTGTGTAACAGATTGTCTTCTTCTTGCTCCCTGCATTTCTGACGCCCTCCCTTTGGACCTTGTTCTTGTTTTCTCTGGCTCCCCGACCTTGGAACTGTTTACTGGATTGCTTATCGGATCAACCCTAAATTGGAACTTTGGACTCTTGGAACTTGAATCATTGGTTTTTGACTTCGTTTTGCTTCCTGGACTGATACGGATTCTTCTGGTCTTTTTCATCTGACCCATGTGTTATTCCCATTTCCTGCTGCGCAGAACGCCTGTTTTCATCCCCTGCCAGTGGCCACCGGTTTTCCTCTCACGTTAAGGTCATTGCTTGCAGCACACTTGGGTAAGCCTTGTTACAACTGGTTAATACATTTCTTTTCTCCATACTGCACCTCTTGATTAATCACTTATTGCCTTACAGTGGTCAAGGGGTCCTTCCGGCGTTCCTGGTTCCTGATTGACAGCTCACAACACCTGTGGCCTCAAAGATTGTACAGGCAGTATTTTGCTACCTGCCTGTGTGGTACTTGGGGACAGAGGTATTTATTAATCTGCACGACCATCAAGATCATAACATTAGCACTGACAGTAGGGGTGCCTGAGTTGCGGCCTGGAAAGCAGAGGTGCCTGAAATGGCTGTTCCTTTAATGGAACATGGTGCTTTAACTTCTTCCGTAAGCCACGTGTCTGGCAGCGCATGTGGGATCACGGCCAATGTCTGCTTGGGGCTGCAGCCTCTGCTGAAACGTTCTTTGTTGCTTTCCGGAGCCATGTGCTGCTCCGGCAGTGGTGCTGAGTCCTTCGGTGGGCAGAGCCAACGCTCGTACGCCTGTTCAGCAAATTCGAATTCCATGCGAGAAACACATTTGTGCCTTTTCTGTGCCGTAGCAAGACGGGGCAGCCTTGTGAGGTCCAGCACGCCTTGGGCGCTTCATGCGCCAATGAATCAAATTTTTTATGGCGGGCCGAATATCCTTCGAACCCCGACAGCAGCCGTGCCTGCTGCACCTCAACTCACGCCTGTGCGAGGAGAGTAATGCCAGCACCGCAGGTCCACCGCCCACCTCGTCGCCAAATGTGCTATCCAGGCAGGCCTTACCTGACAGCCAAACCCACAAGGCCTTTCACGTGAGCAGCACCAAAGAAAGGCGGACACCAACAGCTTGTGTACACACGTCTTTATTCTTCAGTTACAAACTAGGACTGGCTTTCCCCGCCCCTCCTTTTCCCGTTGCTCCCACTCCCTCCCCACGTGACATGAGAGGCTTTGTAATTAAAGTAACAACATCACAGAGCAGATGATCCTGAATAGTAGGAAAGCTGCTGTGACAGAAAAACACGACCCCGGTATGGCACAGGAGCGTCTGAACCGAAGAACAGAGATGCCCAAAGCTGCTGCAGAGCGCAGCGGGCGAGGAGGCACACAGGTGTGAAATTTGGTCTGCAGGAACCAAATGCAGACCAGTGCCATAAAAGGCAATGAACTATATACATAGGGCCTTGAACTTCACATGTTGTGCCACGTGAAGCCAGTGAAGAGACACAAGAACAGGAGGAAGAGAAGTGTAGAAGGGAGTGCCGGTAGCTACCCTGGCTCTACCCCCTGATGCTCCATTCCCTGACACCGCGGAAAAACACCAAGCTGGCGCTTTCTGATACTACAGATACACACTGAGCATTGCTGGAAATTGAAAAAATGTACTGGAAGTACCCCCTTCTCCTTGAAGGGACGGGGCTGTTGGGGCAGGACGCGGGGCTGAGGGGGCATTGGCCCAAGCCAGATCACAACACAGCCTCTCTTCATAGAACCCAATCCTGATGATGGGGTGGATGGGCCAAGCAGGCAAGCAGCGGACTTCACTCTGCCAACCATACATTGAGCAGCTGACATGGCCGGCCGAGCAGAGCCCTCTGTGGGGCAGCACTGAATCTGTGCCTGCTGGGCCACAGCATGCCCATGTGAGGCTGGAGGGCAGGGCTCAGCAGCTTCTCATGGGAGATTGTCCCTGCTGGCATATGGTGGCATTCTGGTTCCTAAACCAAAGTAGGCTTTTAGGACAACCCACTCTCATCGCTCCGGGCTTGAACAGAAATGAGCATGCTTGGGAGGGGACTGTGAAGTCTACACCCCTGATGCCTCCTGTGTCTCACGGTAGAGACAAGAATGAGAGAAAAAGGCAGTGTTTAATTTGTGTGGGTGTTTGCCAAGGCTCAGCCCCAGCACTTATTTCTGAGCCCCGGCACATATTTTCTCAGACTCAGTCTGATTATGATGTGTTGTTTTGGCAACTTTAGTTGTCACACAACAAGCAGCAACACTCTGCACTGGGCACAGTCTCTTCGTCCTGAGCCAGCTCCTTGTCATTCATGAACCAGATGACCCAAGTGGGCAGTGCACTGCCAGTTATTCAATAATATGGATAACAATGAGTTGAAAGGGGACAATCAGTGTGCTTGTGGTGGCCATGCTGGCAAATGCTCCAGTCTTCCACATAACATTGGTGCAGCTCCACTACTGTAATAACCAGGAACACTACCAGAACTGTAGGTTTACAACAAGAGGACAGTCACCAGCCAGCAGCACCAACAGGGTAAGCCAGGGAAAAGGCCACTGCCTAAGATGAATGTCTGTCACAAATGCCAACCGAAACACAAACATTTTGCTACAGTGTTTGACAGGCAAGTTCATCAGTTCAGGAATGATTTTCCGTTTACCATTGGAGGAATGTATGCTTGCTCTTTCCCCTGTGGATAGATGGTCAACATGTTCCACCTGCCGCTTATAGAATCCGAGCAAAATGTTAACAATGATGGTCTGTTTAAAGAAGCACTAAAAGATTTGTCTTATGATAGTATGTTGTGTTATTTTATGTTGAGTGGTATGTGTAAAATGCACATCTCCAATGGGTAGTGCATCCATCTCCAACAGTAGCCAATGGGAGTTGCAGCTTTAATCCTAAATATGCTGGTGCTGTGGCGCGCAGCGGTGGGCGGTGGCAACATCGGGTCACGTGTTGCCCACACTATGCTTCCCAGGTGTGCTAGACAATATTTGGCCTTGGCACTTAATGTACCATGGTAGCTTCATGGGTAATGAGAGTGACATAGGGCAATTCCTGGGACAACGAGGCAAATGAAAGAGCAATAGGGCAGTTTTGGGGACAACAAGAGCGGCAAATCATCGTCATTAGAAATTCGTAGGGTGTAGTTATAGCGGCAATGAAGGGGACATTTGGCCACTCAGAGGTAAATGGGGCCCTCCTGGGGGTGGAAAGTGCAACATGGGGAAAATGGCAAGCAATGGGGGGATTTATGGGAACTTCAGGGGAAATGTGGCAGTTCGGTGGGCAGGCAGTGTAATGGGAGAAAACGCGCACCGAGACATGCCATGGGTCTAGTTCTAGGGGCCTGTAGAACGATCAAAACGTATTAGCGGTACGGGAAAATGGCTAACACATGACTCTCCTGAAGTGAGCATATATTTTTTAGTACTTCAGAAAAGTTGCATGGCGACCTTGAGTTGTGCTCGCGCATTCCACTGAAGTTATAATGCACTCTTGCTTGTCTGACATGTGCACTGTGATCTGCCACCCTCCAGACTGGAAAATCTGGGCTTGCCCTGCCAGCTGTCAGAAGTAACAGAGTGCAGAGTGGACTGTGTGTAAATTGAATGCAGTGGACACAAAAGGCTGTGGCGCCCCCCGACATTGTTCATAGGAGTGGCCTGATGAGGTCACTGGAAATCTTGGGGTGGCACGCAGGCGAAGTTGCATTTATTGACTCTAAGAGGCAGGCTGGCCAGTGGGGGTTGGGGGGAACAGCGTTTTTATAAGGGTGGCCGTGGACCCCCTTGGCCACTCCTTGGTGGCGCCTCTGACAAAAGGGGAAGGGAGCAGGGACTGTGGACACGTCCTTCTGTGATTGGGATGGAATGGTGACATTCACTATGACTTAAAAGTTTAGATTAAAGTCAGCAAAATCCTCGTTGTCGCACTAAATTACACATTACACCCCGATTAGCGAGAGAAAGAAACCAATGCGTATTGAGGGTTCAATAGCCTGCAAGCATGACAGAAAGAATTCCTTTTCTCTGTAAGATTAACGGAGAGATAAGGCTGTAAAAATAATGCCTAGCAGCAGGGGCGTTGCTGGGGGGGGCTAAGGGGGCTATAGCCCCTGATCTTTTGGTTGTAGCCCCGGATAGAAGCTTAGGAGCAACAGCCAAAAGACTAGCTAGCCCCTAGTCCCAACAGTTCCAACATCAGCTTAGCCCCGGGTCTTTTCCAGACCTAGCAACTCCCCTGCCTAGCAGGCTAGCTTAATCAAAGGGAATAGTCTGGTAAGGACAACATGCTTGCAGGGAGCATGAGCATATCAGTGCTTTGCTAACATCTGTGTCCATTAGCACATGAAATAAAAAAAAACTGCTCACTGAACACATTGCAGAGGGATACCTGTCAGAAAGAACATGCTTGTAATAAGTGTAGTGTGTTAGACGCTTCGTCGTCGTTAGGGAAGAATGGCAATAAGGGAGGGGGCGGCAGGAAGTGACGTAGGAGCGGGGAAGTGAGGGACAGCCAGTTGAAGGCTGAAGATCGAATAAAGAGGCAATCCCTCCATTGTGTGAGCGTGTCGTTATTTGTATAACTGCAGCTGTCTGCCCTAGTCGAGGGATACAATATGTATCCAGTTGTAGTAGGTGAATAGACCCAAACTCCCCATCAAGTCTGTCTGTGTTCAGTAGCATAGGAAAAAAAACCTCTATTTCACACCGGGGGGTGCAAAGTGTCCACAGCTCCCTTGTTGGTGTAGTTATATACGGTTTAGGTATGTTTGACCAATGAAAATGAATGGCGGCAATGTGGTCGGAAAGAAAGCGTACGTGACAAACATCTGATCGTATACTATACTGCACGGCTTTCCGCAATGACACACATTGGCCTCATTATAAGTTAGGCGGAAGCCTTGCCGGTAAAACCAGCAGGCTGCTGCCAAACTTGCGAACATTTCTGGTGCCCGCGAATGGGCAATTAGCGGGTCGTTATGGCCCTGCCGGACCTGGTAATTGCCCATTCGCGGGCACCGGAATGGAACGCTCCCCATTCCCATTGAGCCAGGGCTCAATGGGAATGCGGAGGTCGGATGCACCATCCGACATGCTCTGCTCGCAGGTGCCGGTACGCTCGCCAGGCCAGTCCTGGCGGGCGGGAAGGCACCTGCGAGCAGAACTCGTAGTTTGCTGGTCCAGCAACTACGGTACTGGCAAGCTTACTGGTACCGTACTTCTCGGACCGGCAAACTTATAATGAGGCCCATTGTTGTTCCACAACCCCCACACCCAATCTCCCACTTACCTGATTGCTAGCCGCCTGGTCCACTTCAGCCCTGCGGCACCAGATCAGTCCCTCAAACGCGGGTCGGATCCAATACTGCAGGGTCATTTTTTCTTCTTTTTTTTTTCCGGTCACCCGCCTCCAATATTGAGGAAGCGGGGGACACCCCTGCAACCGCCCAAGGCTAATACATACCAAACATGGGGAGCGGGAGACACCCCTGCAACCCCCGCTCCCCATGTTCGGTATGCTTTAGCCTAATTGTTCGTTTTTCTCGATCTAATGGTGCTGACCAAATTCGGTCAAATGTATCATTTGATTTAAAAAAAAAGAACAATTATGCTAATACCATTATATATACGTCGCCCATTTTAACATCCTCCACAAACTACAATGTAGACATTCAAACAGTGCCAAATTACCAAGAATGCACAATTGGCGTAGATGTTTCACTCATGACACTGCAATACAGTAGCTACATAATGGCAGCCAATTCACCTAAATGGTACAGTCGTATAGTTGAGCGTAGAGTATATAGGTTTATGCAACATGAAGAAAATACTAGAGAGCATTACGCAGACATATGCTGGCATGAAATTCCTTTGATACACGGAACTTGGTGAGTATTTAGTAAATCTACGGTTACCTTCTGTGTGTAATAGACATTAAGACATATAAGGCTGTGCAGTGGTAAAAACAATAAGTCCAAACAAGAGTGTGGCCATAAGACCTTGGTCCGGTATGGGTACATATTTGGTTCTCCCTCGCTGAATAATAGGCGTTAAAACAAATTCATCTGTGCAATAATAAATACAGTAAGTCTATGTGAAAGGGTCATTTTAAGAATGCAAGCGAATAGGGAAACAAAACAGTGAGCAACTTAGGAGCAAGATTCCCGAGGTATCCTCCCACAAACAGGGAGCCAAAATACAGTGAGGTAATGCCCACTCACAAAGAAACAATGGCCTACAACAGATGAGCAAGATCACAATGGAGGAAACAGAAGCACAGGTGGCAGAGCCCAGAAGCACGCATCACTAATAAAAGAGGATGAGGCATAACGCAACCCAGGAGCTAACACAAGGTGGCACACAACACATGAGCAACACACAATGGAAGCTGGGGCAAAACTCAATGGCTAAGACAGACTGGGGCGTAATATAGGAGCAAGTCCAAATAGTGCGAGTCAACAGCACGATCAGAAGGGAGAACAGGAGTACAACGGGTAAAACCTAGAATGAGGAAGATGACAAAATGGACAGTGTCCGCCTACCTTGCTCATGTTGCGTCATGTGTTGTGTGGATGGAGTAAAAAGGGAAACAATGGCTCCTCCTCCTTTCACAATCTTCTCTTCTGCAACCGACCCAACAATTCTGTCTCAACTAAATGGCAGAAGATCCCTTAAGTTATGCCCCGGCCTTCCCATGTTTCGCCCACAGCCCCCAGTCAAGTAGGGAAAGATGGATTTTACAGTGCTTGGCTATTAAGAAGTCTGAGAATCCCAGCACTAATGATGTGCCAAGAGACCACCCATCAAGCCATCTGAAGAACTCATTGGGAAAGGTCCCTTGCTGTCCGGCCCCAAACAGTATCTGTGGTCCCTCAACCACTGGACGCTGCCCCCAACAGACCATGACCCCTGTGGCATTCTAATCTCTGTATGCAACCCTCAGCCAAATGCAACTAATGGCCTGGAGACCACCATGGCCAAAGACAGTTGGAGCAAAAATGATGTCTGGTGACAGCTGAGAGATCCTTAGGCTGCCTGTGCACACCAGTAATCACACCATTTCTACAGAACAGTAAACGGAGGCCTTAAGCACAAACGTTCACATGCTAATGCATGCAGTTGAGGCAGTACAACACACTCTCCAAATTCCACGACAGTGCAAATCCCATGGGCCTCTGCATACAAGGACCTTTCTGCTCCATGACATAAACTTTAACAAATGTTTAGGCCTACTCTGTTCTCCAAATTTTCTTGGCTGGCCCGCAACTCTATTTTGAAAATCAATTGCCCAGATAAAATAGCAAAAGTATCCAGAGCCCCACCAGCGATCTCCCACATACAAGGAATTCTGTTCAGGCTTGCATTCCTCAGCCATTATCACCTGAGCCACAACTGACCCCCAAACCATTCAATACCCTCCCACACCCTTTCGAATACCCTTTAAGCCCACAGCCAGGTGCCCAGAGCACTGTCTCCAGCAATCAGTAAGTAGTGCCACAATTCTTTCCTTCGTACCCCATTAATTCACCCTCAGGCCTTTAGTCAAGCACAAGGGGCAGGCAGTCCACCAGCAATCTTACACCATGCAAGTGCAGCAAACCACTTGAAACCCACTCATCCTGCTTGTGCCACCCACATCTGTCCACCTAGGGTCCTGGGACCTCGAGTGTCTACGAAGGTGTTGGGCCTTACATGTGTTTGGTAGAAGTAAGATGCACCATCCCAGACTGACGGAACCACACAAGGAGTGGGAACAAATATATGTGGGCTGTGCAACAAGGTAGATAATTGAATAACCTAAAAGGGCAGCAGCACATGGGCCGGGCGAGGTATACAATAAAATAATCCAAAATGGCAGCAATCAAGAGTTGTCCACGGTATGATGTTGCAAGCAAAGAATATCTTGGTACAACAACTGTGTCTCCCATGCCTTCTCTAACATCCCTAATGAAAGCACACCTCTACATTAAAAAATCAACATGAGAGCTGCAGCCTGCGCACAGCATCTGAAAAAGACATGTGCAAGAAAATGTGTGATGTTAGCAGCCCATCTACAACCAGAATATTGATCCACATTTAACAGACAAAGTGAAACAAACAATGTTTACAGTTACTAGAAAGTATCCAGCAGCCCTTTGTTAAATGGAAACAGTTCTATCTGGGATGAAAAGCACAGGATTTCATAAGAGAGTAAAGAGTGACAGGATTCGGAATCAGCATAATAAAACCTCTGCTGTTTATTTTCGTATTGGATTAGGAATCAACATTATAACAACTACAGATACTTAAAAATGTACAATCTTCACAGGGGTTTGATTGTAAATAAATGTAATGTTGACCTGTTTTGTGGAAATGTAAAAGGAATGGGGGAAAGAAAGGCTGCATTTCAGAATAAAACAGCAGCGTTGGGCCTAAAAGGTGAAATTTCAATCCTCCCCCTCAACAGCTGGAGAACTAGAGGATTCTTTCCCATGAAAAAAGTGTAAACACAGGCTTTGAAGCTGAACTATAAACGTTATGTATATGCCTGGATTTATGTTCTCAGAGGCCAGGCGTGGCAAGCAACTGATACTCATTAACAATCCCATTTGTCATTGCACTTACCGACAATTCCTTATGAATACACTGAATTCATTCTAAGCAGTGAACTACTGTCCAAATAATCTGATCTTTTAACCAGCCAGGCCTTCCCAGAAGGTAATACCTCACACCTTCTAAGACTTGGAGTCTAACTGAAGTGACAGAAAGTGGCTATACACACTCAATAGGCAGGGACCTGTGTCAACATATGGCCAGGGCAGATTTATTTAAAAAAAAATTGTGCCATGACAACCAGCCTTCACAAGAGTCATAAATGCCCCAGCTCTGACCTCAAAGGAACCAGATGTTCTGTTACCAGGCAGAGAAACTGGAGATACAATTTAACATTTTGTTAAAGTGGAAACAAACTGCACATTGAATTTGGCATATGGAATCATATTTCTGTTTATAACATTTGAACAAAATGTCGTAGAGAGTTACATTTTTTAAAAATAAATTTTCAGGGTGAAAAGCAATGTCAGATGAATGTAAAGCTACTTTTTTGATATCATGTTAATATCCTAGTGTTCATGATAGAGAGCATGTTACTTTGAGTTCGGAACAGAATTTTTGTGTAAAAGTATCAGAGAGTAAAAGACAAAAATCTGTAGCACACACATCCTATGTCGTCCAGAGATGAAAATTGCATTATTTGATTCGCCAGAGTGAGAACAATCTGATTGACCGATTAGTAACATGATTGAATCTAATACACATGTTTCAGAAAATTACAATTGTTTAATGTAGCAATCTCTAAGGTAGCATCACATCAAATGGGAGGACACTGGGTTTTGAAGTCACTCCCATTAGACTACCCTATTCTTTAATGTGCACAATGTTTATGGAGAAGATGATTTAGTATTTAGTCACTTATGGAACACTGTCCAATCACATACTCTGGCCAATTAGTAAATAAGAGAAATGATACACACCTCTAAAGGAAGTGGTTTCTGATCTATAAAAGTTCAAACCCATAGATTCTGGGGAGAGTCTCACCCGCTCAATCACTCACTGACTGGCTGACTGATTGCTGGTAATTAAAGAATTAAAATTTGAAAAACAGAAAGGATAAAGGAAGGGGTTGCTTTCCTTTGGACCCTTTTTGCATTATAAAAAGAGCACTGTAAGTGAGGTATACCTGGAATGTATTCCCCAGGCCTTCTTCAGTGGCAGAGACAGCAGACAGGCCCAAAACAGAAAGAGGAAAACCAGGCTGTGGAGGGAAGAAGCCATCAGCTTGCTGACTGATGCCCACCTCTTGCTATAGGGGGAGAATTGAATCAGTCCTTCTAAGGGTGTCCATCTATCAATGAGAGAGACAAAAAAATCTTATGTAAATAAATCATAAAGGGGAGATCATTCTATGGGAAGCAGTACACTAAAGATGAATATATTAAATCCCAGCCATTTTTATTAGTGAGAGTACTGAAGGGGTGGAGTATATACATTTACTATACATTCTGAGAAATTAACACATATTTCAGAGGTGTTTGTGCTTCTGGAATTATAGATTTGATAGAATAGGTGCTATGATGTATTTACTGAGAGTTCCCCTACCTCCTTCTCTGTGTAATGATCAAGCGCAGAAGAAGTATTCTGGGAGTCAAATGGATATCTCACTGTTAACGTAGCTAGGAAAATAAGGTAAGTAAAGTAATGTCCTAGTTACATCAACAAGCAGAGTTCTGTTACTGACACTGAACCTTTCAAGAAAAAGGGGACGGGTGTGAATAACCTCTACCCATTTTCCCACCTTTAGGTTGTCCACTGAAAATGACAAATGTGTACTTTTACACAGAAATACCACTGAAGGGAATCCAGCAAACAGGCACGTTAAACATACATTTTCCTTTTTGCAAGCAATCTACATGTGGGCGTGTTCAGTAGCCTGTCTTTTAAGTTGAGTTTCTGGAATGATGTCTACAATGCTCACATGTTTATTGGGTAGAGGGGAGGTGTTTATGTTTATTCTAAAGTCGAGAGACTTAGATATGCAGGGGAGTTCTGAATCAATTTGTTGTTCTATTAAATGACAGCTTGATCCTGAACCTCATAGGGCCTCATTACGACCCAGGCGGTAAGTTACCGCCTGGGCCGTGACTTTACCACCATGGCGTAAACTATGTTTACGCCATGGTGGTTGGCGGATTTACCGCCCCATTCCAACCTTGGCGGGGCGGTAAATCCCCATTTTCCCATTTTCCCTTCCCCATTCCCATTTTGCCCCATAGGGCATAATGGGAGTGGGGAAGGCGTTAATTACGCCACCGTAAATTACGGTGGCGTAATTAACATCGAGGTCCCTTAGCGCCATGGATTTTAACACCTGCTAAAAGCAGGTGTTAAAACCTCCATGGCGCTAAGGGACCTCGGAATCAGGCAGTAAGGGTCGGCGCTGTTTACGCCGCCGTAAAACCCTTACCGCCTGAGTCGTAATGAGGCCCATACACTTTTCAATGCATGTTGGCTGCATGTTGAGAGTAAATGAAAGGTACAGATAATGATGTGTGTGTGGAATTAATGGCTCTTAATGGTACTACTTGGGGAGATATTCCCCCGTGCCCAACTTTGTTTAATGGTCTTAGCAGGTCAACTATTGATTAGGTTTGTGTTGATAAGTGGTTATTCACTAATTGTTTTCTATTTTGAGGTTATTCCATTTGATTTGATTGATCAATCAATGTTGGCAGCTCAATGTAATGTTTTGTTCCATGGGGAAGGATCCATCCAGTCGAACCATGGTCATCAAGGGATTTCTCTGAATGCACAAGGGAATCGTGTATCTTGGTCATCTAATTTGGCCTCACGAGTCAACGAGATCATTAGGAGTAATCTCTCCTTGCAATCAGAGACAGAAAGGCTGTCCTCACTCTCTGTGGATAAATTTGAATGCTCTGTGGAGGATTTATTATCAACAAGTGCAAATCGGCATCCCCAGACTAGGTCTGGGGCTTTGAAGCCTTGGCACATCTTTAGTATACTGCTTGTTATCCGGAAAGAGTGTTACGAAGACGGATCAGACAAATAAATAATAACCCAGCTCTGTCCCTTGTTGAAAAATCAAATTGTCGTAGTCGCACTTGCCAGTCTTATAAAAATTGTCTTCGGGCTACTCGTGCTCAAAGGCTTCAACTGGACGCAAAGTCTATGTTGAGTGCCCTTCGTAATAACAATTCCAAGGCTTTTGGGGTATTAATTAATGATGCAGATGAGTTGCATTGTGCTAGGGTGGTTAATGCAGTTTCTGAAGAAGACTGGGTCCATCATTTTGAAGTCCGTTGTGCCCCACCGCCCTGGAAGCCAGCAAAAGTTGCTTCTTCTCACCTAGAAAAGAGGGAGCCTTTTGATTTGACACCAGCCCGGAAAATGTATTTGACATATTTAGGAGTATTCAAATGTCCCAGGCACCGGGTCCTAATCAGTTGTCAAATTACCTCTTTAAGTCAAATTCATCTATCTGGATTCCCCTTTTGTTAACATTATTTAATGATGTTTTCCAGTTGGAGCAGTTCCCGCCTTCATGGGGACGGGCACTTGTAATCCCCATCTACAAGAAGGGTGTGACATCACTTCCCCGTAATTACATGCCCATCTGAATTTTGGACGCAGACTTGAAAGTCTTCGCCTGCATTCTTCTTCAACATGTTGAATCCTGGGCTTCAGGAAAGGGGCTCATCTCGAAATGGCAAACAGGGTTTATGAAAAATATGGGCACATCCTTGAATGGAACCATTCTTAAATGTATTCAGCAAGCAGTCTGGGCCAAAGATGGGAATCCAATATAAATTGCCTCAGTGAACCTAACTGCTGCTTTTGATGCTGTAGACCGTTTGCTTCTTTGGCACAAACTACAGGTTTGGAATATTCCTGCAGGCTTGCTCCGACTGCTCGTAGGACTTCATGATCATTCCTCCATACAAGTGTGCTTGAATCGGCAAGGTCTGTTAACAATTTCCTTATTTTTTACAATACGCCTATCGGTCTACAGCATTTGTTGGATGGATTTTCCACCTTTGTGTAGGATCATACATTGGCTATTAACCCAGCTAAGAAAAAGATAATTCAGCTGTCACACTCCAGGAAAAGAGTGCCCTTTAAGTGGTACATACAGACGGTATGTTTGGAGGGGACGGCCACTCTCCTTTATTTGGGCTTCCTCATTAACTTCAAAAATTCTAAAACAGCCATCCACTCTTGATTGCACAGAGTGGACGCAAGATATGGGCCATTTTCTCTATTACAGGTGATCAGATTCGATGCATCTAAAATTGTCCAAAAGTTACTCTGTGGGATCGAAGTTTATGATCTGACAATTTTGGCATACTTGCCTTATTTGGAAGCCCTGATATGGAGAAGAGCCCTGCAATACCCCACTTGCATTCCGCACTTGGCTATACGCTATGAGCCCGGTTTCACCTTGTTAAAAGCTTGAGCTCATTGGAAGTATTTGACCTTATATAGCAAGATCCTACCTCTAGTGGAGGGCTCGCTTTACTCAGACTTTCAAATGATATGTCAGGGTCTGGCTTTTTGTACCTTGATCGACCTTGAGGAACTATGTGAGAAGCCTTTGAAGGGGATTGTGTTTTATTCCTTAGACTTGACTGGGAATCCATGCAAAGTGAAGCAGGCATTATTTGATGCATACTGGGTACAAACAGTGGAGGACTTCCATCATTATCCTTCACTGATACATCTGAAGGGTGATCACAAAAAAAGTGGTATTTTTGCTCCTTACCTTTCAATTTTCCCTGACAAGGCCACATGCAGGTCCTTCATGCACTTTTGTTTTAACATTATGCATACCAGGGAAGTCCTAGTTATATATGGTGCTATTTAACATTATGCATACCAGGGAAGTCCTCGTTATATATGGTGCTATTTAACATTATGCATACCAGGGAAGTCCTAGTTATATATGGTGCTATTTAACATTATGCATACCAGGGAAGTCCTAGTTATATATGGTACTATTTAACATTATGCATACCAGGGAAGTCCTAGTTATATATGGTGCTATTTAACATTATGCATACCAGGGAAGTCCTAGTTATATATGGTGCTATTTAACATTATGCATACCAGGGAAGTCCTAGTTATATATGGTGCTATTTAACATTATGCATACCAGGGAAGTCCTAGTTATATATGGTGCTATTTAACATTATGCATACCAGGGAAGTCCTAGTTATATATGGTGCTATGAAGGAGGATCAGCTCTTCTGTGGATTATGTCAGGATAACACGTTTAGTGAAACTCTTCTGCATTGTAAAGCCTTGCAGCCATTGAGACAAGAAAGTTTTTTGTCAGTTTTTGAGTTAGATCCACAAAGCTTGTGGAATTACTTTCTAACAGGGTCTGTAACTTCCGAGGCAATATCTGTTGTAAAACATTTTTAAACTGAATACTGACTCTGAATTTAGTTGATTATGAACCCTTAATTTTTTGTCCTTTTTTCTTTAATGTTTTATACTTTTCTCTGCTTATTCGTTTGAAAAAATGTTAAGTTGGTTTGTGGATTGATTGATTTTTATTCACATCAATTGTGCTCCTTTATTTTACTTTTCTTTGTCTCTGGTCATTCTTTTGACATATGTTTGCTAAAGGTTATAATAAGTTTACCCAATGCATTGAAGATTGATGTGACTAGTGTATTGATCATTCTTCATGGGAGTCACCATCTACATTGGAATATCATAGATGCATGATTTTAAATGATTTACATATTTCTATTTCATTAATAAACAGACTGTCTGTGTGTTTCTTGTCCCAAAAGGCGAAGAAGACTGTAGGGAAACAATATTTTTAAATTGGGGGTCCTAGGTTCATAAAAAAACTTTATTCAATACATTTAAATTGTTTGTGACTGATTTGGGTGAGTGGAAAATGTCCTCGAACTTGTTGTCGCCCGATTAAAACATCCTACAACGCTCAGTGAAATGAAAGTGTCTTATGGACACACCCAACACACCACCAAAGCTCTCCTCGACACCTGCCAACCCCCCAAACTAATGCTTTCCACTAAATGCCTCTTCCACAAGCTCCTCCCAGCTGGGACATAACTGGCACTGTCATTCACGTGCAACTATACTCTGCTGGAAAGGGCATTCCAGTAAGATCTAACAGGACCAGCCTGGCCCACAACATGGCCTCAAAACAAGGCCTCCAGTAGAGACAGAACCTCTATGAGCACCGTTTACCACCCCCTTCGCTCTCCTTGAATGGGCCTGACACCCAACACACCACCAAAGCTCTCCTCGACACCTGCCAACCCCCCAAACTAATGCTTTCCACTAAATGCCTTTTCCACAAGCTCCTCCCAGCTGGGACATAACTGGCACTGTCATTCACGTGCAACTATACTCTGCTGGAGAGGGCATTCCAGTAAGATCTAACAGGACCAGCCTGGCCCACAACATGGCCTCAAAACAAGGCCTCCAGTAGAGACAGAACCTCCATGAGCACCGTTTACCTTCCCTTCCCTCTCCTTGAATGGGCCTGACAAGGGCTTCGGACAGGAAATGCTACCAAGTGCCTAGCCCCCGACTTCAAATAAATCTCGGGAGGATAGCTCAGGGGCAACGTGCTCACCTTGTATACATTTTATTTGTATAGCACACCCAAACCTTAGGTATCTGTGTGCTTTTCTTATGGTTACATGTCTTACAGATTCCATACAGTTAAACATTACAGAAGATGGTTATGTTACAGCAGTTGCATATGGTACCAAATTCAATACAGGGAATACATACAGGAATAAATATGGTACATCAGGACAGATACAGAAGAGGGCAGATACCGTAATAGGTGGAACCCCATTTTACAAGTCTTGAGGGGTGAGCCACATTTTTACATTTCTTCTGAAGTTGATGTAGGATGGTTCTACTCTTAAGGTTGTGGGCAGTGAGTTCCATTTCTTGGCAGCTAGAACCGGAAAGCTGCTACCCTCTGCTTTCTGAAGCTTAAATCTTGGTATTTCAAGGCAGTGTTGTTGTGATGATCTAGTTGAACGGTGTGAGAGGTTTTGTACGATTTTGTCACTCAGGTATTTAGGTGTCTGGTTGGAAAGACATTTATGGGTGAGTGAGAGTATTTTGAACGCAATTCTTTGCTTGATTGCAAGCTAGTGTACACTGCGTTCCAGCTCCGATATATGGTGGGATATAGGAACATTCAACGCCAATCTGAGTGCATTGTTTTGTAGTGCTTGCATCTTTTTTTAGATTTTGTTGGCTAGTTCCTGAATAGAGGGCATTACAATAGTCTAATTTAGATAAGACAGGAGCCCTGGCAATAGTAATGCAGTTGGCCGTGGATAAGAAGGGCCTACATGCATTAATTAGTTTACAGGTGTAGGCTGTAGTCAAGGCTATCGCGTTAACTTGTCTAGTCAAGTTTAAGGAAAAGTCGGGGGCGCTGTTGCGCACGAGAGAAGATGGCGGCTCTCGTGTGAGCTCCGGCTAGACCCAGGGCCGCAAAGCCAGAAAAGGTAATTTGTAGGCACCGGTTATCCACGATTTTTGCAGAGGACGGGTAACAATATCTTCAGATAGCCCACACGAAATTTCAAGCTGATCGGTGCAGGGATTCCAGAGATAGAGGCCTAGATGATCCGCGGGCGGCCCGGAGGGCGGCCCGGAGGTCGGCGACCGGCATGAGGAGAGAGGGGCCCCACCCCGTGGCGGCGGGCGCGACGGTATCGGGCCGCTCCTGCCATCCATCCAGCGAGAGCAAGCTGCGGCTGCCCCGGATATCGTGGACCGCCCGCTGGCCCCCCTGCCAGCTTCTTTGCCTGAGAGCCTGAGAGGCCCGGATGGGTGACGGCCTGCTCTGCGTTCGGACTGCACTTGAAGAGGTAGGCCCCCACGCCTCACAACCAGCGAGCCACCCAGCTACCCCCTGCGGGCTTCGGGGACTGCAGGACAGGCGGTTAATAAACTCAACTTGTTAAGAGCTTGGAGCTTCGCATGCACACGGCCACGGAAGGGCCTCCCCGCACCGCCTGCGTAGGCCTCCATCCCCCAGGAGCTGATGACCATCTGCGCGCCGAAACTTGCGCACCATTCATCCATATACGACAGAACCGGGAGAAACGTCTGCCCCTTCTAATAAAGCGGCGACGGGGCACTGATTCCACCGCCGCGGGCAGATATAGCGCAGAGCGAATCATGGTGGAACCAACACGGCCTTCCAATTGAGCGCCTGGATAACCCGCATCTCCCATTCCGGAGACGATGCCCAAGAACTTTGGCCCGAAGAAAGGCAGAGGAACCATCGACAAATACACGACCGCGATGCAGAGGGAAACGGAGCCCGAGACAGACCCGTAAACGCCAGTGCATGAGAAGCAGGCACCCCCGGCTACAATGATGGACCCCCAGGCCGTTTTTCAGGCGATGCAACAGGGCTTCGCTACACTCACGGAAAAGTTAGATGGGATTACGGCAAGTGTCACCAACATTAAGACACAACTTGACAAGACAACCACTCGCATGACAGAGGCGGAATCTAGGATATCTGCCACTGAGGACGCTTTGGAGGCCCTGAAAACCACGGTATCCACAATGGCTATCGAACTTGGAACGGTGAAGTCCAAATGTGCAGATTTGGAGGCAAGATCCCGGAGAAACAACATCCGCATTACTGGCGTTCCAGAAGGGGCCATGAAAGGATCAATGGAGAAGGCAGTGGAAGACCTCGTCCGCACACTATTGGGGGATCCCGGATGGTCACCAATGTTCATAGTCGAGAGAGCGCACAGATGACTGGCCCCGAAACCGAAACCCGGGGCATACCCCAGGCCCATCATAGCATGCATGTTAAACTACAGGGATAGAGACCTGATCCTTAAAACCGCCAGAGAAAAACAAGAGCTCAAATGGGAAGCAAATGTTATCCGCATCTTTTCAGACTTTACCCTGGTGGTCCGACAGGAAAGGAAGCTCTTTACGGGAGTCAAGAAAATGGTATGCGAACGGCAAGTTCAATACGCAATGCTCTACCCCGCCAGGCTCAAAATCCAGCATCAAAACAAGTCATATTTTTTCACATTTCCCGAAGAAGCGGCAACCTTTATAGAAACGCATATTCCTCCAAACATAGGACAGATTTAATGTGTGGGCTATTTGAACATTACTGAGACCTAAATATTCTCATCCCGTTCTTGAAGTGAAAAGGAACAGCAACGCCAGAGGCCTCTGCCCTGGAGGCCCGCATCTGGGATGCTAAAGTAGAATGTACATGTCTAATCTGCTATGGAAACACCGTCCCAGAAGTCATTAGGATGTGCGAGAGCAGCTTCACCTATAAGTGAAGCTGGCTTGGGCTCTGGAGACTCTGCAGCCCCACCTGTAGCAGGTGCTTGAAATGTTGTTGGGTGGGGAGGGATGGATATCTAATGGCACAGTTGAAGTTTGGGGAACTGTGAGGGTGGTGGGAGGGCCTTACACGGGAGTTGCGGGGTTTTGTTATAAAAGAATAAGCACACAGATGTCAGACATGTCGTCATTCCATCTCACAATGGCAGATTATAAGGGGCCACAGGGCTTTGAACACCCCATAGACAATGGCTAGCTTAGACAAAGACAACATTAATATGCTTAGCTGGAATGTAAGGGGCCTGGGATCTAGGATTAAGAGGAGGAAGATACTGCCCTACCTCTATAGACATGCTGCCAGGGTGATCTTCTTACAGGAAACGCACTCTGGTCCGCGACAAGGAGGACAACTGATGCCGAATTGGGGCTCACATCAGTATTTCACGACATATTCCAGCCAGGCAAGAGGGGTAGCAATTCTGATTCACAAAACACTGTCCTTTGAATGTATTGATGTTGAGTGTGACCCGGGTGGGGGGGAGATATGTCATGCTTCATGGCAACCTATATGATAAAGAATTTGTCATTCTGAACTTGTACGGTCCGAACATTGACCAGCCAGACTTCTATGCCTTAGTGTTTGAAAAATTGGCAAGATACCCGACGGCCCAGGTGATATGTGGCGGGGACTTTAACACAATATTAGATGTACATCTTGATCGCACATCTACGCAAGCTAGAACACTGACTAAAGCTGCGCAAGCAATACACCTACATATGGCTGATCTACAACTAAAAGACGCCTGGAGAACATTGAATCCTATCAGTAGGGAATACACCTATTACTCCACAGTCCATGACACGCACTCCAGGATAGATTTATGGCTCATAGATTGAGACAGCATGGCATGGGTCACAGACTCCCATATACACCCAAGAACGTACTCAGGCCACTCACTGATACAGCTGACACTAAGAATCCCTGGTCGGGTCATCTCCAGACCACCTTGAGATTCAAGCCTGCAGCCCTGAAAGACCTGGTTTATAACACCTCGATGAAACAATATATACAGGACTACTTCGATAACAACGAACACTCTGTCTCGACCCAGTCTATACTATGGCAGGCGTTCAAAGTCTGCATCAGAGGTCACTCAATATCCGTGGAGGGCGGAATCCTTAAAGACATTAGGAATAGGTTAATTAGGCTAGAATCTCAAATATCGTCCCTGCAATCACAGTACGCATCCTCCCCGTCACCCCAGATCAGCTCTGAACTTAAGGCCAGACTAGACGAATACACCGAGACCGCAGAACAAGAGGTCAGATACTTTGATTGACCAGCCGCAGCCCGTAGATATGGGGAAGGGGAACGCCCGGGGAAATTATTAGCAAGAACAGTACGTGTAGAGAATGGCCCCACAACCGTACCATGCATACAGATGCCTGATGGCACGGTATCCACCGACCAAGACAAAATGAAGGAGACCTTCTATGCTTATTACAAAGACCTATACTCCCCGCAAAGCACCGTAACAGATGACGAGATTGAGAGCTACCTAGCCCAGATACCCACAACCCTTTTAGCGGATACCACTAGCGAATCACTTGAGCTACCCATCACCGTACCTGAAATACTTGATGCAATAAAAGCTCTCCCCAATGGGAAAGCGCCGGGTTCAGACGGGCTAAGTGCTGAGTTCTATAAAGAGTTTAGTAGTGAACTGGTTCCCAGGCTCCACTCTGTATGGAAGGAGGCACTGGACACAGGAGAACTCCCCGAAACGACCAGGGAAGCTATAATTACACTCCTGCTGAAATCAGGGAAGCCCCCCTGGGGACTGTGGGTCATACCGACCTTTATACCTAATAAACACTGATGCCAAAATCCTGCCCAAAATAATAGCAACTAGGCTTACACCACTGATGCCATATATGATACACGAAGATCAGGCTGGGTTTATATTAGGCAGATCTACGGCAACGAATATAAGGAGATGCCACCAAATCATTGCCACAATACCCCCAGAAACCCAAGAAATAGCGGTCTCCCTAGATATGCGGAAAGCATTCGACACTGTCTCATGGCCATTCCTGTTTGGGGTGTTACGAAACTATGGATTTGGCCCAGACTTCATAAGGTGGATCCAAATTCTTTACATGCGACCATACGCTAAGATCAGAATTAATGGGTCTTTCACAGACATACTTGAACTACTGGGGGGCACCAGGCAGGGCTGCCCACTCTCCCCGCTACTCTTCGCCCTGGTTATTGAACCCCTTGCGGACATACTCAGATTCCGTTATAGCACATTCGGGATATGGCTTGATGGTAAACCACATATTATAATGCTTTATGCGGATGATATTTTGTTATACTTGAAAAACCCAGACCACACATTGGGCAAGGTGCTGGCTGCAGTGAAAGAGTTCGGCGAATATTCAGGTCTTCGCCTAAATCCCAATAAGTCAGAGATATTCCCGCTCACAGATGCCACTATGCAGCCCCAAAACCTCCACGGCCTTATATGGAGCCCATTACACATTGTTTACCTAGGTGCGGCTGTCGCCAGATCCGCTCAACTCTCCCGAACACTGAACTACAGCTCACTGGCAGATGCACTTTCCACCAAAATAAAACGCTGGAATGCCCTTCCTATATCAATGATGGGGAGGATAGCATTAATTAAAATGATCATTCTGCCTAAGCTTTTCTATCTGTTCAGTGCAGTACCGGTGTGGCCGGGTCGCACACTATTCTCCAGAATTAATAGTGCATGCATAGCGTTTGTATGGGGAGGCCACTCGAGGCTGAGCTGGAGGGTGCTAACAGACACGTATCCCAGAGGCGGCCTAATGGCTCCCGACGTGGAATTGTATTACCTGGCTGCGCAGGCACAATATGCTGCTTACTGGGCTACATGCTTCCTCAACCCTGGCCCCCCACCCCCTCCTGCGAGGGAACAGGAGGCGATACTGGCCCTACAGAAAATCACTAGGCCCACACCTAAATGATATAACACTATACACCCATTCAATGTCACAATCACTGCATGGGCCAAAATAAATGATGTGTTTGGAGCCGGCAAACTATACCACCCGAGCATGCCAATATGGGGCGACCCCCACACACCCTTCCCCATAGACAGTGCGGTGGCAATGCACTGGACTGCCAGAGGAATCACACAATGGGGACAGATGTTTCGGGATAAACATTTTTTGAAGTGGGATGAGATTAAAGACACAGTAGGAAACACAAACACACACAGACAGCAGTTCGACAAGATTGCAGCAACCACACAAAGGATCTACCTATCATTCCCGAACGAACCCGAAATAAACATGGGTCTTGGTTATATATTCACAGGGGGGACTCAGAAGGTCACGGCCTCCACTCTCTACAAAACTATAATGCAAACACACCCGAAACCACCCCACACTGCAAAGGCCGGTTGGGAGCGGGATCTGTACCAGCTGATAGAAGAACAGGATTGGTCCCAGATCTGTGCACTGACTAAGCTGATATCCTGCAACTCTAGATTCAAATTGATACACTATAAAATGATCATATTATCCATAGAACCCACTACACGCCCGAGAAACTCAAGCGTCTATACCCTACTCTCTCTGGCAATTGCCCAAGGTGTAACTCTGAAAATGCTAACATATACCATATGCTGTGGGACTGTGTAGAACTAAGTCAATACTGGGCCGGGGTCTGTGGAGCTCTAGATAAAATGGCGGACCAACCGGTCCAATGGACACCGCAGTTGTGTATATTGGGGACGATTGGGAAAATGAACCCAACTTGGCGAAAACTGCTCAATTGAAGTCTGCTGTTGGCAAAAAGGGTCATACTGATGAGGTGGACAGCCAACAGTAGAGGACTGGAACAGCGACATGTTGTGGGCTAATGACACCAAAGAATTGTATATAGACTCAGTAATGACCCCCTCTAGACCCAGGAACATATGGGCACGGTACAAACAGTATCTAGCGGAGCTACCAGCCCCTGTTGACGTAAATGTAATGTAAAATCGGCCAATACATGTATTATGGTCACCGAAATTGAATGTCGAAAATGTAACTGCTTAATCTGTGTGCAAAGTTAAATAAAGTTGTAAAAAAAAAAAAAAAGGTTTAAGGAAAAGTCGAGGTACATGCCTAAAGTTTTTTGTTCTTTATACACTTTGCTGTCAATGTTGACTAATTCAAATTGTGTGTCCAACCTATTGAGTCTAGTTTGAGATCCTTTCAGGAGGAGCTCTGTCTTATCTTCATTGAGGCACAGTCCATGTTTTGCCATCCAGGCTTGTATTATCAGGTAAATGTCATTTAGAAGTTTTGAGTCTGTGTTATAGTCACCAGTAATAGGTATGAGAATTTGGGTGTCATCCGCATAGTTGGTATTGGAGGTAACCAAGTGATCCAGATAGTAAAAATATTGTAGAGCGTGGGGAAATGCATGAGCCCTGAGGGACTCCACATGTGACTAATGTGGGTTGTGCCGATGCCGTAGGTGAGAACACTCTCGTAGTTCTGTTATCCAGGAATAACTGGATCCAAGTGGTGGCTTGGTCCGAGAAGTGTGCTGCAGGCGTAAGGTGGTTACATAGGACTTTGTGATCTACCAAGTTGAAGGCAGCCAATAGACCGAGTAGCAGAAGGAGGGCTAAGTTGCCCTTGACTCTTATGTTGTCCATTTGTGTTTTAAGATCTAGCAAGGCAGTTTCCGTCCCATGTCTCTGTCTGAAACCAGATTGTCATAGTCCTAAAATGTTATTGCTTTCCAAATGTGCCTGAATCTGCAGGTATGCAGCGCTATCAATGATTTTCAGGAGAAACAGGACTGTGGCGATCGGTTTGTAGTTTGTAAGGAAATTTGGGTCAAGGGTCATTTTTTTTTAAGAGACGGAGGACTCAAGCATCTTTCAATTTGGTAGGAACAGGGCCCGTTTCAAATGAGGCAATAATTATTGAAGTGATAAAAGGAGCAAGTTCCTTTGCTAACTCTTTAACAATAGTTGCAGAGCAAGTGTCGCCCTGGCATCTTGAAGGTTTTAATTTAATAATTATGCTCTTGACGTCCGTAGTGAAGAGAGGTGAGAACTTGAAAATATTATCGGGGTTAGGCAAGGATGCAGGTGGATGCAGGATTTGCAATGGGTTAGTCGTAATGCTCTGTTTTTTGCCTCTATTTTAGCTTGAAGGAGCACAAACTTATCTAGTAAGGCTTTCTGGATATTGGTACACCAGGTCGAGCCTTTAGTTTCCACCTCAGGTGGCGGTATAGGTGACTGCAGCTCTCAAAGTATCCTGAATAATTCTTTAGTACTTGACTTAGCTTTAGTGATTCTATCATTGTATCACTTTTACTCTTAAGGATGGAATTTTTATAAATTGAAGATGCTATTAGGAAGTTGTCTTTGTTAAATGTAGTGGGGTGATTTTTCCAGAGAGTTTCTGCTATTCTTTTATTTTTTCGCAATGTTCTAAATTGCGAGAAGAACCAGGTATTTAAGTGAGCATAGGATTTGGCCTTCCGCATTTTTAATGGGGCAATTGTGTTGATGGCGTCACATAGGGTGTCATTATAGAGATCAGCTAAGGACGGGTCATTCCTAGGGATATGGTAGTTAATGATTGGCTGTATAAGGGGCAGTAATGTCTGTGCTGTTAAGTTCTGTATGTTACTTGTAGATTCAGATGGAGTGATCGGGGTAAAATAGTTGGGTAAGTTACTGTTTTGTATGGTAAATAGGATGGGAGGGTAGTCAGACCCGGCGCAAGGAGAGTTAGAGAGGATATTAATTTCAAAGTTGATGTCGGCAATCCAATCTAAAGTTCTTCCTTTGCTATGGCTAGGTTGAGAAATGTGGTGAGTGAAGCCCAGTTTGGTTATGCTATTGGCAACCGCTAATGCATTGTCATCTTTTGGGTCTTCTAGGCCCAGGTTAAAGTCTCCTAACAGTATGACTTGGAACCCTGGTTAAATATCAGTTGTAAGCAGTGCAGTCATTCTTCCTCAAAGGAAGATACAGGTCCAGGTGGTCTGTATAATAAGTGGATAGTACTGGTTCAGTAGCCCGTAATGGGCAGCTTGATAGATAGCGGAAGGGAATTCGTGGCTAGGAATAGGTTTTAGTTCTAGTGAAGTTTTAGCAATAAAAGCGATGCCACCGCCTTTAGAGAACTCTTTGTCTAGTCTTATAATAGCGAGCAAGAGTGATGGCCCAGAAGCAGGGTGAAGCCAGGTCTCTGTTATAGCTAGGAAGTCCAATTGTTCTTGGTTATAAGGTCATTAATATCTAGTGCGTGGCCCGTCAAAGATCTAGCGTTTATGAGCAACTGAGCAACACAGGTTCGATCCCCGGGTCCGCGCTTTGAACCTCTGGGTATTAAGCGCGTTATAAATAACCTATCATATCATATCATAGCAAATAAAAAACATGGAAAAGAAAACAAAAGAAGCATGCAACATAATAGTTTGTGTGTTGATTTACAGCAGATTTCACGGGGAACGTGCGAATATCGTTTGGATGCTTACCTGTGTCGAGCGATGTGCCTGGTGCTACCCACATAGCTCTCAACTCACCCGCTTTTGACAGATGTCACAAACCTTGCAAGCAGCTGAATCACCCACCAAGTCCCTCATACGTCCATACACTTCTATGGGCTCTTACCCCCCCAAAAAGACAATCGTGTGTTTTCACCCCCATTTGTGACACAAAAGGTTGAGAGCTATGTTCCTAGGCTATGTTCTCAGAAGTTCTGAGAGCAAAGAGTGACATGGAGAAAAAGAAAGTGTACTGAGACATGTCATAGGTCAGTTCTATTGGCAATGAGAGCGGCAGGGGCCATTCAAGGGGCAATAGGTGACGTAACGAAGTGTGATCAAAAAGGCCTTAATGAAAACATAGAATGGCATAGGATCAGATCTTGAGCAAGTTGGTACACTATTATATGGGACCACCCGTTGATGAGCGCACGTTTAAGGTAATTACCTCTTACAGTCGTGTTCCATAATTATTGGTCTTGTTAAGATCTCGTTGTGACACCTCGCGTCATCATCCATTTGTGGACTAGCTCCTCTGTGCACAATACAGGCGAAGCAACGAGTTGTAATATTTTAAGCAAACTGTGCTAAATCGCTACACGATGCCTTTTTGTAAGTGTCCCAAGTGGGAGTGCATTCGCACGAGTTGTGAAGTGTTTGGTTATTTCCCAGCAGCTGGGACATATTATAAAAATGATGAGTATATTATCATTCACAGTTAACTCATGTGGGGTGACAATTCCAACATGGCACCCATCCTCGCCCTCAGTCTGTATGGATCGTTGCGGTACACGTGACTTACGAATTCCCGGTGACCTGGGGGAGTGTGACATGGCGTGCGCAGCGTTTTTTAAACACCACACGAGACAGCGTACTTGCGTCTGGTTACTGCAAGTGGAACAATTAATGTGCATTTGTGCAGAATGCTACTTAAGCAAGTCTACATGCTGCAAGCGCTAGAACGATTATGGCAGTCTATCTTAATGAAATGTAGATAGAGTGTCTGATGATGGTGGATCTGACCTTCTTGCCGGGCTATCTAGGAACGGTGGAGGCGACACACCCACATAAGTGAACGCAGTACCATTGTAGGAGTTAAAAAAAATGCCAGTTCGGCACATTCAGCACTCCCTAAGTAAGCAATGGATCACAGATTGGGGGGCAGAGTCTGCTAATTTAGTGCAGCCAATGGAGTTTGAGGCAGCCTGTAACTCCTTGAATATTTGTTCCTTTTGCAGTCACATCTGAACTACTAGAACTGGTTCTAGCCTTGAACAGGATGGAACCTTCCCATGTATAAGTAGCTTTGTTGAGGAACAGCTAGGTGACATTTTAATCTAGACAGGGCATAGCAACAGATGATTCCTGGTTTACGTTCACAGGTAGGATTGGACAGCTACAAGCAAGTGGCTAAGGACCGTTCCATGTTTTATGATCCATTTAAGGGGGCCTGTGTGGTTAAACTAGTTATCAATACAGCTAACCACAGATAATTGAGTGACAGAAGGGTATAGATTGTGTATAGATTGTGAAACTCTTGTCAGTGCTGTAGATTGGAATTACCCTGCAAGAGGGGCTATAGATTGTGATGCTTGCATGAGCGCAGCGCTGCTGTAAGTTAGGAAACTAAGGAGGTTTTCATACAGTAGACGTTTCACTGAAGCATACATTAAGGTGCCTGAGTTGGTTGAAATCAGCCCCTGACGAAGTTTTCCCGCAGATTAATTCTGAGCAATTGGAATGAAACATGTTGGGCATGGAAAGTAGGGCAGTGTCTCTAGATTAGTAATTATATGTATGCATTTTCTTACATTGAGAGTTGTGGTGTTTACAGGTGCTTGTTTACTAGCACGGGAACACTAAATCGGCACATTGCACTTTATGGTCTTTTTACTGTAAAGATTTTAGATTTGTGTAACTTTGTGTTGTTATTGATCTATATATTTTTGAAGGAGATGTGCAATAGAATTCTCAGTTCATGCACCGACAACTGGTGTGCAGGTACTGAGACAAAAAAGCAAGCCAGGAAATGTGAAATTACACCTAGGAAAGTACATTAGTTAACGAACAAGCGTACTAGCCTGTTCACTTTTCAACTTCTCCATTTACACATTGATTGAGCTAAAGTGGTGTGCAGTACCATTTCCAGAGGTGCCTTTGCTTAGGCAACACCCCGGGTTCCAATAGTGAGCCCCTTGTTGGACAGTTAGCAGAACCTCAGATCTACTTTGAAAGAGATGTCTGATCAGCCTGGCCTGGTTTACAAAGCTCAAGAGTCCCTCGTAGTCTTTACCCTGACCTACTTTACCCATTTTAAACACCCTGGACCTGAAAATGGATGTATGTATTTCCATAAGTGCTTGAGCAAAACAATGGAAGGATAAGCTAGTCTGGGGGTTTCTCGACCAGATCCCTTTCCAGATTGTGTCACTATGGTGCTCCAACTGGATTATCAATTGCAAGAACGTCAAAAAGAAAGGGTAAGACTCAGGTTTTCATCCAGTTCTGCAACCAGATGTTGCTTGAAGTTCTACATCAGAGAAAACCAAACCTATGTAAAAGGGCTTAGTATGATGCCCATTATCAAAGGACACAGAGGGAGATATTTTACCAATCCACTTGAGTGATCATGCCATTCTTTCTTCGTCAGTCTCAGTGGGTATTACGAGAAAGGATATTTTAAGGATCAATCCGGAGGATGGCCAACCACGATGGAGCACTGCCAGTGCTAGATGGAATTACATCAACAAACTGAAACTAACTAATGACACAAAGAAGTTCTGGCACATCATTCACTTAAAGGTGGCTGGCTCTGCAATGAAAGAGCTTATAGCTGTCACAGAGGAGTCCTGGGCCTGAAACAACACCCTACAGAAAAACATAAAAGGAAACCCAAAGAACAAGCAGATTGTAGAACCCAAGACATCAGGTGGAGCTTCACCCTTTTTTTAATCTAAGAAAGATACTCTGGAACCTCGCCCATGGTAGACTGCTGAGGATTGAACAGAATGACGATTGAAGATACATTTTGGTTGTCTGAGAAGCAGTACAAAGTGCTAAGATCTTCCCAAAATGTTATCTAATTGCTGCATACCATCAGCTCAGATTAGACGCGGCAGGTAAGTAGAAAACCACCTTCAGGGCGCCTTTTCAACACTATGAGTACAGTGGAAAGCGTTTAGGAATCAAGGTATTTGATGATTTGTTGAAACACTGCATACTGTACTTCTGAGTGCCATTTTTACATGCCACTCTATTTATCCGTCGAATCAGCTATCTATCTCACCAACACATGTTGCCACTATGTTGATACAGTTTCATTTTACCACTAGATGACTCCATGTCATCCAATTGGGAGTGGGGGGGTGAAAGCACCTGCACTTAAATGCCTTGACCACTAACACTCAATTACGCACTGTGAGGGGGAAGAGAGTATGAGATTGAGGTATTTTCAAACACATAGGCATAATAATAGTTTACCTGGATGAAAGATTTATTTTTTAACACACCAGACGAACATGTATGGCTGATGTACAGATGTACTTTTCCGGTGCTCCACCCCAATTATTATTACATTGTTTGTGTTTATTGTTTCATCTTGTGTAGTTGTGTACATCTGCCCAGTAAAAAATATATAATATATATATATATATATATATATATATTAGCTGAAAAAACGTTGTTAGAGGGATGTTATGCTTAAGTTGCACTAATAAATACCTATGAAATTCAATGAAATATCATTGCTAAAGGGACGTTATGGTTACAAGTAAAACCGGAAAACCTCAGAAATTCACCAGTTATGGTAAGCTAAGCAACCATAACTTGCACCACCACTGTGCACTGCACTCATGACGTCAAAGATGATATCACAAATCTAATTGATGACATCACATATCTGGGCCACTTGTTATTGTTCACTGACATATCTAGGCCAGGTGGTATTGTTCACTGACAGTCAGAATATTAGAATTCAAAAGGTGCTATTTATCTAGACGTTAACCTTGTCATATTTTCTTAAAGTACTTTCCTTAGGGCTTGGTCTCAGCTCATGGTGCACATACATGGTGCAATAAGCAGGCCTCAAACACACAATTCATTTGTATACATAAAGATAAACATTTAATGTTATTAACATTTTCTGAAGATGCTGTTTCTTTCTTCCTTACTTTAGTTTCTGTGAATGTGCCTCTGATTTGTATGCATTGTGGGTCTTCATATTTATTGTTTGTACTAGCACAAGTGTGTAGTAAGTCTTGAATTGTTAGCTAGTTATTACATGTTTAACATTTCTCAAAACTCTGATAAGATAGCATTCATTATTGTACTATCCAAAATTACAAGATTATAAATGTTAGGCAATGGCTGCAGCATGCACCATAAAAGTACATGTTTATGTATGATTAGGTTCCTGTATTAACAACAACACTCCAGTACAATGTTGTTTAGATGAGTACATTCTTTAATAGATTAAGTAGTTCATGATGGGTCTTCCAATCACCCCTGACATCTTGTTACCAACAACACCTTGTAGGGATTTTTCATAAAAATGTATTTCACAAGTGATGTCATCAATGGCATTTGTGATGTCATCTTTGATACTTTGATGTCCTGGGTGTTAGTCTTAGCAGTGCACGGTGGTGGCGCGAGTTATGGGTGCTTAGCTTCCCATAACTGGTGAATTTCTGAGGTTTTTCGGTTTTACTTGTAATCATAACGTTGCTTTAACAACGTTTTTTCATTTAATTTCATAGGTTTTTATTAGTGCAACCTAACCATAACGTCCCTTTAAGAACGTTTTTTCAGTGAATTTCATAGGTTTTTACCAGTGCATGCTATTTTCCTACAACTAACTAATATCATACTTACCACAATATAGCAACATTCTTGTCTAATTTACAAAGTTTCACTTTAAAACTGTGCCATTTCCCACCTTCTAGCATCATTTTTAAAACTTCTATACACATTTTTCAATTTTTTCCACTGTTTTTGCATCCGTTGACGTCCGCAAGCATCTGACGTCATTGCGGACCTTCCAGACAGTGCCATGTGACCATGCACTCGCTCGCGGCATGAAGACGTGTCCGCAAACGCGTCTGCACTTTGCGATCGGGTCAGTGATTCGAGGACAGTTTGGAACTGCATTTTCTACTAGGAACTTTCAAGCTCAAAATGTACCCTTGCACAGCTCCTACACCTAAGCTTACTCATTCTCCATTAACAATCTAGTACAAAGCACATACTTGGAAGAATATTAGCAAAACTGCTATTTATCTTAAAAATGGCATCAGCTATTGCCACCCCTCTTCCCAAGAGGACCTACACACAGTGGCCCAGATAAGATTTTGAGGTGGGATTGTTTTACTCCCCAGTTTAAACTTTGAGAGTACATGTGATTTCAAGAGATTAAAATGACTTTTCTCATTTGCAAGAGAGTAAAATGTGTGTGACATCTAGCCGACATGTGCAAAAACTGTATGGCAATCGTAACTATCCGGCAGCTTTCTGCATTGTGACAGAATACACCTTTCATTATTTCTCTAAGGTCAGGCCATTTGATCTCTCCTGCATATATAAAAATGTTGAAAACACAAAAACGTAGCCAATTACATAATATACAAACATTAATTGTATTGTGTGTTTTGAGGTTCAATAGCAGAATTGTCTTTTGATGTTTAATGAACGTCCTCGTTTCCTGGAACTATTACTACCTAATGGTATGCCAATGTTATGATACAGCAGTGCACAGAGACAAGGACTCTATGCTAAATTCTATATCTAATTTCATGGTCAAATAGTTATGTATATAGCGCTTTTGGCAAAGCGCTGTACATAGAACATATTTATCACAATTATCACCAAACCTAAGTGGGTACTCCTTTATCAACTTCGAAAGGATAAAAGGCTGAGTTGGCCTTGCCAGGATTCGTACCTGTAACCTACTGATCACGCACAGATCACAGCAACAAGCTCTCAACTGGCTGAGCTATCTTATTGACTAACATCTTCTAGAGGTCGGTAAACTGAGTATCGACTGAGGCATAATAATCACAGTGCCTAGATGTTGGCCGAATCATGTATTAAGCGCTATATAAAGTGAAATACCTATCTGGATTATCTATTTCAATTACAAATGTAACCTTCACTTGTTTGTTTTTGAACAGTGCTTGTACCTCTTGGAGAGTCAGGTTTTGGATGTTTTAATTGCTGTCTTGAAGATTTGAGAGGCTAGAAAACCTGTGATTGGTGTAATGACAATCACTCACACTTGAGCAAAGACTCTGCTTCCACTGACCATTTATAGTAATGTACCCCATTGACTACAACGTTGAATGGATGTAAACTAGATTGGGCATACTCCTAATTTTACACACTGTTTTTATAATTAAAGTGTAAATTAAGTTATAAGTGTAAAAAGTATCTGCCTCCGCAAGATTATCCACACACAGAAACAATTCTGCAATACTGGTTTGCTTTCACTGGAAAAAAGCATCATTTGTTACAAAAGATGAATTCTCAATTGCAACTTAGTTTTCCATATCAGTTATACAATCCTAAAATGCTAGGAAAATAAATATGCACAGTGCTTCTGTTTGTTCCATGAGCATCAACACAGCAGAAGCTGAATGGAAAGAAACCATTCCTTTTATCACAGTGTGCAGTTTCTATGTTTGAAAGGCTTCAGATAAATACATTCTGTTAGATGCTTTTCTCCATGGCTTGCAATTACATCCATGTAGATAAAAATCAAAAGAAGCATCTGGTTTCTGTCAATTAACCTGACCTTTGCACTGCACTCAGCTCTAAACCTGTGTGTAAATGTACACAGGAAAATAATAAAGCTGTTGTATTTATAAGATGTTAATGCGTAAAAAGGCCTGGTACGCTCCTTATCTGGAGCCCTTCCTACACAGCAAAAAAAGCGCAGTACTTCCAAAGACAATGAAGACAACCAAGAACATGAGGTAGAAGAAGTGCCTACCTCTAGCACCCAGAGAGAATCATGGGTATTGCAGTTCTTTACCACTGTTGGGAATGTACCAAAGGCTAAAGCTACCAAAGTGAAATGCACTGAGTGCAACCTTGTACTCAGTCGCGGACTACCTGGACAGTACTCCTACGGGACCACCTCCATGCACCGCCACACCAAATCCAACCACTGCAATGCTCTCAGAAAGGTTGTTCTTTTCTTAGCAAGGAGCAGGCTGCCTTCCTCCACCTCATCTTCCTCGACCAATACTGTAACCACACAGTCTACTTCTGTGGGACACAAATTCCCAGAAGCTACCTTGCAAGCAATAAAAGAGGCTGTTAATCCATATCTTTCGAAGACAACAGTCCTCTGTATATACTGCAACACACCACTCTGCAGGGGGAAGCAATTTCGAAGTGCTTTGGAAGCTGTAATCAAGGAGCATGAGAAACACTGCCCCTACCATAGAAGTAACACACACGCAACATCTTCCCATGTCCACCTGCCCCTCCATATTAGTGCTTGGTGCCTCTTCCCTCATTTTCCTCCCCACCTTACATTGTAACCACTCCTGCAAAAAAAAAAGAATACATCAAACAACAACAAAAGGAAGGTTCCTTTAGGAACCACCTTTCACAGTTAAAAAATAGAACTAAGAAAAAAATCTTATAGACTCCATCTACTTACTATTTCTCAGTAAAAGTACATAGACTCAATAAGATTTTCCAACATTTCCATTAGCATTTTGTGATATGCTAATGGGAATAATGTGGCGTTCATCCCCCATTCCAGGCACTGGAACAGGGGATAATGGCCCGGCAGCCCAAGTTATCATTCCAAGTGAAGCGAGGGCTCCAGACTGTTATCCCTCGTGTCCAGGCCGTGCAATGGTGGATGAAGACCATTAGAACCCCGGGATCCAAAAGCAGTACCCCGGGCTGCTAAAAAAAATAAAGGATTTTTCTTCCTACACCGGGACGCCGTTGGAAGGAAAATCCTTTTCCAAGATGGCCACCATGAAAGGGATGGCGGGGCTCTGTACAAAGCCCCTCTTCCCTTTCCATGGCAGCTTGCAGAAGGCAAAGAGAGAACCCTATGACCATATTACCACAAGCACAATTTTTCTTCCCTTTCAAACCTATCCCACTTTCGAATAACTTTACCATATAGCCGGTCCCAGGTGGACATGGCCACTTTAACCCCATTTGTTGTCCCTCGTGGTCATGGCCAGTAGCCAGATTGTCCGGGTCATGACCTTATGCCATGTCCCGGACATTCTGGCGACTGCCCATGGCCACAGGCTATACCTCAGTCAACAAAAGTATATCACAATTTCTTGTACCTACATTATGACACTTATAAAAATAAAACACAGGCACATTTGCAAAACCATGCTTTAAGGTCCGTGCCAATGCTCCTTACATGAGTTTGCTGGAAATCTGCCCATGTTTTATTTTTTCAAAAGTGTCAAAATGCATGTACAATAGTCATATAACAAAGCCCCCACTTGACAAAACACATTCAGACTTTACACAAACATTCAAGGTTGGGTCTAAAATCTTTCAGGAAACCTTTCTCCACATTCGTCAAATGCCAACTATAAGCCATTAAATATGTTGAGACCCCCCCTCTAATTTAGCCCGCTCTTGACAAAATCCCACCAAACATTACAAAAACATGTATATCTAGATCTAAAATGTTTTTGCAAACATATGTGTAGTTTCGTCAAATGGCACTGTATTTATAAGCCTTTAAAATATTTTGGGACCCCCCTCTAGTTTTGCTCACTCTTGACAGAATCCCACGAAACTTTGCAAAACCATTCAGAATCAGGTCTAGAATAGGTTTCCAACATTTCATGGAGTTTCATTCTATTGGCTCCAAAGTTATAAGCCATGCAGAAGCTGCATTTCACCACCCCTGTATTGCAGAAATATGCACAGATGTCCCCAAACACCTGAAGTGTTCGCGAACATCACAGGACCGTAACCGAACATCTGGACTGTTTGCGGACTGGGGGATGCAAAACACCAGTTTTTTGGCTTCTTACTGACTTACTGGCATATGCCATCCCATCCTCATCACTCCTCACCTCCCCAGAGATTGTTTGATACGTTTGACAAGTGCAATGTTGTCTTTTTTACTATGTTTTTACCACAATGTCCGCGGACACGGCCGCAGTCCACGAATCCAACATGGCGGGCGTTTAAAAAAATATGACACACTTCAAGCTTTTTCACCATCCAATCAGTACTGGTGTTTGAACAGGGAACTGGGACCGCGGACCAAACCCAAATATCACTATTTTTATATTACCTACTTTTACCCCATTTGAAATATAGCTACTGGACAGATTTGCATCAAAAGCACAGTTCCGGGACCAAGCCGCCACTCCTGCTGCAAATTTGGTGAAAATCTGTTTAGGCTGTAGGCATGAGCAAAAGATTTTTTCCATTGCGTGTACGGAAGAAAAGAAACAAATGTGGGACCCCCTATAACTTTGCCCCCCTTGACGAAACCTCACCAAACGGACCAAACAAATTCAGAGTGAGCCATATACTTTTTCTGCAAACTTCAGTAAGGATTCGTCCAGGGGGAGTGAAATTATAAGCCGCCCAAAAAGTGCTCTTCCCATAAATTGAGCAAATTAACCATAACTACACAGCCGCTACCGCAGGCCATGTAATATATATGGATGGAAAAGAAAATGTTGAAGGAACAATGCTCCAAAAATGATTAAAAGACAATATTTTTGTTTGTTTTCACAACACAAAGCTATTTTATTAGTTATCCTTTTGCTTGGTTGAGGAGTTCTGTCTTTTTGTTGTATACATCTCTTGGTTGGATTCTTTATTAACTTTTTGAGAAACCTTTGAGAAACCTTGCTGCTTTCAAGAAAATACTCAATATACTCGTTATTGAGTTCAACAGCTCCATAATCCTTTAATAAATCCTTGGTTTTCTAGTAAGTCCTTAATCCTCTGCTTCTATAACACATGTTTATTCCTCTAACATGTTTTTGATCCTCGACATGTGTTTCACCACAGCAGGTGGCTCATCAGGAGGATACTAAACTTCATTATAAATTGTAAATCTACTTAATTCTTGGAAGTCTATGCTTTTCTCCACTGATTTATTATTTTAATGCACAATGTATGTAAATAGATTTGTTTAGTGACCTTTGGTTTGTAACTAAAATCCTAAATAGTGTTCATTGGCTACATTCAAATCATCCTTGAGGGGCTGAAGAGAATTTGGTTAATATTAGCTATTTATATGATAAGGTATGCTTCATACTGCTGTTCATTGTTATGGTATGAGATTTTGTCCAAGACCCTATTCATTGTGTTCTATGATGCATGGTTTTAGCTCAGTAGGACATTAAAGAAAGATACATTTATAGGATTTACATGGTTCAGATCAGTGAGGTGAATCGCTTGTTTAGGATTTACATGGTTCAGATCAGTGAGGTGAATCACTTGTTTGGGATGCAGTTTTTTAATAAAATTCATAAAATATAGTGCTGGGATAAAATAGTCCATATGAATACTTATTCAAAAAAATATCATACCTTTGCTGGTGATGGGAGGCCAGATTAGTTTTACTTGTCTTTTACCTTTATAGTGACGTCAGTACCATCACAGTGCTGCGTTTTGGGTAATGATGTCATTACAACACGGCGCAGGCTTTAAAGAAATGTCTAGTGATATTGTGCATATTTATAGTAAAAATATAATATATAATCATTTTTTGTATGATATAGATAAAGTATTACTAGGGAGAATTCTCAGAAATGTGCTAATTCCTCTCTACCTTAGAGACCCCCAGCACTTTTGCTGGACTCTAGGACTTTTTAATTTTAACCTGGAGAGAGTGAGACCTTTTTCCCACTCTCTCATGGATTTTACTGTGATTTAAACTCTGTGTTTCTTTTGGTTTTTGGAGTCTGTCAAACTCCATAGGCATAATCTTTTTACATTGTGGCACATAGCACCTTATGTGCAGTGGCACAGTGAAGTCTTTCAGATTTCCCAAAGGTTTAAATACCTTCTCTTGGTTAAACTACTGTTTCCCAGAGCAGTGAAGTGAAATTGACTTTACTTAAATGTGTAACTTTCTAGACCCAGCACACACTATCTTACAATAGGGTGCTGGAGGGGTTACTTAGTATCCTCTTTGTCTGGTTTCTTATGTAACAATTTTATGTTACCCTTTCTACGATTAATGGCTGGTGACAGTGGTTTACATTTAACTACCATTGGGAGTTTTTACCACGGGCTGCGTTCGCAGTAAGGCACCCATGGGTGCCCATTTTGTCAAAATGGCCACAGTCTTCTTTTTTTGCCATTTATTACTGGAAAGGTCCTTCCTGAGATTTACTCTGTGTGCCAAATCAGGTTTGGTCTATTTGTTCATTTTGTCTTTGGCGGGATTCATGAGTGAAGCCTGCCTTTGGCTGAAATGAGGGAGGTGGCTGAAACTCCCTGTGCTTAATCGCCTTGGTTACAGGAATGCACCCAAAGGTGATTGGCCAACTGGATGTCCGGAAAGGACAACCACCCTGCTGTGTGATTGACAGCTAGGCTCGAATGAATGGGAGAAACCTGCATAAAAGGCAAGGCTTTTTGGCTTGGAAGGCAGAGTCAGCCACTGGACGAAGGAATCTGAAGAAGAACTTGGAAGAGATGCCTGCTGCAACTCCTGGACCGTTGGTTTGCCCGGTGAAGCCCTGCTGCTGTGCTGAAGCTCTGAATTCGCCTTGACTAGAGAAGCCCTGCAAGGACAACTTCTCCCCTTGAGTTGGTGGGAACAATCAACTCCAACGTGAACTCATTTGGACATCCTCTTGAAGCTGGCTGTAGTTCCAATGCTGCTGCTGCTGGAACCGAAGTGCCAGGGAGAGGAAAACCAAATCGAGTGGATCGCTTTTAAGTCGGACCCGAGTGCTAGGAAGATCCTCCGGACTACCCTGATACAGGACTGACCAAGCCTGAGCCACATCAACAGAGGGCTGGACCCCAGAAGCAAGGAAAGTCTGAAGTGGTATCCGAGAACCGCAAGGTTACTATTTGCTGTCAGACGCGAGGAGCTGAAACGCCAAAGTGCCACTGAATGAAGTTTGCCCTTTGATGTCGCCGACCATCCCATTGCAGTGCAGGAGTCACCAGAAGTCATCCCTCTTGTCCCCACGACTCAGGCCCAGGAACAAAAGGATCTTTTGAGCCATTCAGGAACAGAAACCAGCTGTAACCATTTCTTCTAACCAAAGGTACTGTAAAATCTAAGAGAACTTACCTCTTGTTTTGTAGCTTTACTTGTTCTCATTTGAGACCTGTCTTGGTTTCCCCTGTAAAGTTGCTTGCATCTTCTACACCTCACAAGCCTCACAGCTTGTGGCGCCAACTTTGATTATACTTTTTCTACAAAGACTTCTGAAACATTGTGCAAGACTTTTGCTACCTCCAAGAAGTGCTTCAGCTCACCTAGACTTTTGCCCATTTGACATTGGCTGGCCTGGCTCTCTGAATAACTCTTCTTCCCTCTGAATGTGTGTTTTTACCTTCCTTCCAGGAAAGGGTTAACTTACTTTGCAATGGGGGATGGGGGGTTCAAAAGTACTTACCTGCTTCAGAATATTTGTGTGATCTCTTGTCTTATTCAGAAACCTCTTTACTTTGACACCCATCTCAGTATTGCTCTAAATGTACCAGTGATATATTAATGTGCACATTGTCATAGCTATTCAAGTCACCTGAGGGTGTTCGAGGTGTCTGTGTGCCATCCCAAATGGGTATTTGCTGATTTAGAGAAAATAAGAGTGTGTATTTCCCATAGGAAAACATTCTGTGAATCAGGCCCTATGTGTTAAACTAGTAGGCCTTTGCTGATACTGGCATTTCACTTTTTATCCAAAGGCAATGAACAAACATGAACGAGAATGACCCTTATCCTTCTGTATTTACCATTCTTCAATTCTTATCAACCCATCCCCTTATAGCACCTTTCCTCGCCCATTCTCTTCTTCCACACACACACTGTTCCTCCTCCCTTTCACAACCATCTTCATATTTTAGCAACCTCTCGTCTACCCATTGTGACGCGGTACCTTGCTTGACTCGGGGTGCATGCAATGGGATGTTCAAGGGGGTGTGGTGCCTTCCTGAGCTAGAAGAAGAGCGGCCCAGGGGCAGTGTGGGGAGGATCTCCTGGTGACCCACACTTGCTTCCTGCCCCAAGGCAGGGGATTGTCACATGAGGCCCTTAATGCGTCTTAGGGAGTCTCTTAGGGAGTTAGCGCCTGCACATAGGAACCTGACTCGCTGTGGCATTCGGGAAATCATACTAAGAATAGCACCCTTGGTGTTCCTGGAATATGGAACACTATCCCTCTAAGATATCAGAGCCTGGAGAATGACTGAAACTGTGTAACAGAGATATCACTCCCGAGTAAGTAGCGGACACGCACTCAGACTTCAGAGGCGAGACCTTTCAGAAGGTTGATACATAGCAGCGCCTTACCACACTCTCTTGGCGAGTCCATGCCAACCATGCAGGCACTCTCCAAGTTTATGCCCAACACACTTGGCAAACCTGCACAAACACTGGCAAAATACTAGACTTCCTTGTGGTATTGTGTAGTGAGCCTACTGCATAAATTGACACCACACAAGTCTCATGGCAGCGCAAGCAGAACCAGTGTGAAGAGGGAGGTGGCCAAATTGTAAAACCTGCATCCAAATTTGTATTCTTCCAATAGGATGCCTCCAGTGAGCTGCACCTAGAAGGGCCCGGACCATTAGATGAGAAAGAAATCCTTTTCAAAATTGTGGACAAGCCCTTTAAAGGGTTGGTCCAGGCTCAAATCCCTAAAGTTCATAAAGGGGATGTAACCTGGCGCAGCCAATCATAGCACGCTACCCATTCACAGTCACAAGTGCAAACCCTCTCAGGGAGCCCAACTCTAGTGGAGGGATCACAGGGTTACATAAACATAGGCCTCAGCCGGGAGGTGTGGATGTTTGGAGTAGGAGCTAGTGGTAGAAATATGGAGCAAGTTGGGGAGCAAGGCAAAAGATTGGAGGGAGTTTGGAGAGACGAAGAGGTTGGAGACGAGAGGTCAAGATAAGTCTGAAGGAGGTTGGCTGGAGTTATTAGGTGGAGGTTAGGTGACATCAGGAAGAGGTTAGTGAGAATCATCCGGAGGAGGTAGGAAAATATCTGCAGGTGGTCGGTGCAGGTTATCAGGAGAAGGTTGGGTTACATCGGGAGGAGATTGGTAAGAGCTGTCAGGAGATGTTGGGTGATGTTTGGAGGAGCCTGTCAAGAGAAGAGAGGGACACACTTGGAGATGGTTGTTTGGACTTGCCAAAGAGAGGTTGAGAGAGATCAGGAAAATGTTGGCGGGGAAGACCTGTGTTAGCTAGAAAAGGAAGGTTTGGTGGGCATGTTCATGCCAAGGAAGGGGACTGTGGTAAGGCCTCAATCAAAAATGGCCAAGCCACAGTGGGGGGAGGTATAAGCCTGTTGCATGACGGTAAGGAGGAGCAGGAGGAGCAGGAACAGAGCAAGAGTAGTGAAACAATTCAGATGGTAGGAGTCAGGACCCCATGTAAGGTAGGTGGTGAATGCCCTCTTCATACATACCCCTGAGAAAGAGTGCACTGAGATGCCTTAAACCCGGGACTGAGTTTTAAGGAGAAGGGAGAAGGAGAGGAGATGATCAAAGAGAATGCAAACCCCTTAGACCCAGGATGAGAACCCAGAGAGGAGGAAACACTGAAAAGGCCACACGGAGAGGGCGGGGGAGCCTCTTAAATCTAGGACTGGGAAGGATTGCTCG